>NC_071510.1:50983446-51286476 GCF_027887155.1 Malaclemys terrapin pileata | reverse complement strand
TTCATAGTGGCTTCTTCCTGTGGCGTGATCTTGCATACATTGTGCATACAAGGTCACACTGGCAGGGGCAGGGTCACGCAAATGGGGGTGCATGCACACTTTTCCCAGAAGAACTGGAATGTCTGGTATTCTGGGGATGCATGAGTGGCCACTCTAGTGTCAATCCTGTTGGGTGAAGACACATGATTTGAAGGCACAATAGAGGTACCAATGTTCCAAAATGTGTCCCCCAGGGTTTGCTCTCTCTGGTTATTCAAGGAAACCTGGGGCTCTCATCCAAAACAATTTATAGAGCTTTTGAACTTTATACAAATAACATTTAAAAACTCAATTCATGCCCTGCCCAGTACAGCTGTGGTTTTGTAACCAGTTAATGACACTCATCTGACTCCATTGCAACATGATTAAGTTGTGTCCAAACAGAAGCTTTTTGCAAAACACACCCCTGTGTCGGTCATGTTTACATATCTGCACTTACCACACTGCCTAATCATGTTTATGTAAGTGTGTTCGGGGGTAATCTGGACGGCAATCCCACAGGGTTTCAGCAGATGAGATAGGGTGTAGAAAACAAACACAGCAACTAGCAGATGGGGCAAAACATACTGGGATGTTCTACTGCACGGAGAGATCGGAGGAAGGAGGACTGGCCAAATTAGTTATACAGGCAGAAGTAAGGGATCCCAAACGTTAGATCTGATTTAGACAGGCTGTGAAACTTGTTGTTGCAGGGTGTCACAGGTGGAAAAGGTCTCTGGATCCCCTCTTCTTGCTTTCTGGCTTCTCCCATCTGTCCTGCATTGGGGACACTGAATGCTGCTTTGGAGGGAGGCGCCAGTTAAACTAGTGCCAAATGTGCTTGAGCTGGCCTTGCCTTGTGCTTGACTGGTTAAAGGAAGATACCCATGTGCAAGCCTATGCACGTGGCTGGTGGCCACAATTACTAACCTGCTATTAACTGTGTTGTTTGTTGACATAAACTGTGTGTAGATCCAACCACGTCATGAGCTGGTTATAAAACCAGTTTAAAGTTGTAGTGCATGCAGGGCTTTAAACTGTGCTTCACTTGTCATTTTAAGTGCCTGTTTTTCCAATTCCTTGAGTGAGCTGTGTAAAAGTCCAGATGTGTATAGCGAGGTAGATCTATCAAATTGTAACTGTTATGTCAGAAGCAACAGAGAGTCCTGTGGCATCTTTAAGATGGATGCATCCGACGAAGTGGGCATTCACCCACGAAAGCTTATGCTCCAGTACATCTGTTAGTCTTAAAGATGCCACAGGAGCCTCTGTTGCTTTTTAAAGATCCAGACTAACATGGCTACCCCTCTGATACTATGTCAGAGTCTACTAATGACAAAGAGCAAATTATCAGAAAGACTTGTTAATTTACAGTAAGAGGGTTTACTCTGTTTGAAGGCTTAGGGCTCCTAATTACATAGCAACTGCCCAGGCCTAAACTTACAATGCCTAGAACAGCTGATTTCCCCCTTCCAGTAGCCCATCTGGCTACATTTGTGGCATCTGACCTATTTTTCAGCACTTTCCCCAAATATAGCTCAAACACCTCCCATGCTCCAACTTATTAAGCCCTTTTTAACCCTTTGGAAATTGTGGAGACATAAGCTGTGTATATCTCACCAAGCATTTGTTTGGCTGAGAGTCTGGAAAGTGCCAGAATTCTGATGGTGAAGTCTATAAACTATATACAAGGTATGTCCTAACAGTCTGTTCTCGGAGCTGATTTGCACACTGGGTCACAAAATAACTTATCCCAGCAGTGCCATCTATTGGGGAGCTCATTGCAATTACCGGCCTCCTTAATATTAAGAAAACCTTTTTTTCCATTCTAAGCTCCGATGGTATTGGTTTGTGTCTGGCCATCATCCCTCAGTCATTAATCTTTAGCAAAATTAATAATATCCACAATAAAGCATCATGTAATTTAAATTCTTTGTACAAGCAGAGCTGATGACAGTGGGAGCTCATGTACAAAATGCCCCACTTTCTTGTGAGGGGAAAACTCATCAAAGCTGTTCATTGAGGCACTGCCCTTCATGACTCATTGTCTAGTCCTTTTTTGTGAAAGGTTATTTGATTATTGCAAGTGAACTGTGTACAATACCGGTGTGTACTGTGTATTCTGTAGATATGAAAAGCACATTTTCATAATATTTGTCTCCATAGTTGCAGTAAAATATACATTGTGCCTTTCAATACATTATATTTGTCTCTCTTCTTTTTACTGCTACGTAGCAGGTGCTTTATAGCACTCTCTATATTTAAGGTCATAAAAAATTTCCATTATTGGAAGGTCTGCTGTCACACACTTTTAACTTTCCAAGACAGTCACAGTTGTGCTAAAAATTTCTTTGCTGTGTCTCTGCCTAATGCTAATTGTTTTTACTTTTTTTAAGTGGTTGGAGAAAAAACCTTTCAGCCATTTTAGCATTTGACAAGAGAGAAAAAAAAATCAAACCTCCAACATTCCCCATTTAAAAATATTTAGACCCCACTTTTTAGACTGCAAAAACCTCTGAAGTTTGAAACTTGGTTTGGGCATAGGCCACCGTTTCTCCGAGAACCACTGCCATCGTTTGGTTTGAAAAGTAATTGACTATTTTAAAACAGTATTGTGAACATCTGCAGTAGAACATTTTCGTAAGTCTATGGGTTTACATCTAAACATAGATGCAGAGTGCACGCAGGCATAACTAGTCAAATACGCAGCCAATTAAATGTTTACTTGGTTCAAAGAACTTACAAGCTCCAGTGATGCAGCTGGTGAAGATTTTTAAGATGAACAAGGGGAATAACTATTGAGAAAGGAATAAATGCTTAATAGATGCAGAGCCAGTGGCGATCTGCATGGTGACAAAGTTACATGAAGTGATGTGACCTCAGATCACTTATGGGACAGTTTTCTGAAGGCAGGATGCCTTCTATGCTTAGCTGTGCTCAATTTCTTAAAATCCTTTCTCAATATGAACACCTATTAGTAACTACGGATCTGTTTCAAACTTCCTTGTTTTGTGAATATGTGTTATATTGAGAGTATAATAAATGAATAGTTCCAGGGACATCTTGACTTGAGCTTTAAACCCCTCACCCTCTTCAATCAGATTTTAGACTATCTAATGGCATCCTATCATGCCTGGCTAATGTAATGGTGTCCTGCTTGTAAGGGTCAGTAAAGAACTTCCTTGCTGATTGTCAACTCTTGCAACAGTTTCTGACGTGATGAAGCTGTGTTCCTTGGTGGGGGTCTTAGTTCATGAGTAGCTGTACTCATTCCTGGAATAAGAGGGTTTTTGGAGTAGTTATGGGCAAATGCTTATCTAATCCCTATAGGATGCTGAATCCCATTTGTTTTCCTCATAGTTCAATATGCATACAAGTCCACAAAGGGGAGTCACCCACAGGCATAGCTTGGGATAGCCTCAGTATATTGATGATGCACAACTCTCTACCTCCTTTTCAATTGTTCCATTGTGAGTAGTGCCATGGCGTTTACTTGCTATCCTCTCTTTTTATCAGGGTGCGGTATTCCTGGGTAGGGAGAAGCATTCTGAGATGCATGATGTTGGTTGGGATATAACCATTATTTAGGAAATATGGCCATTGGTGGTGTGAAACTTTGGGTGTCAATCTTAATTGCTCCTTCAGCATCAGGGTTCATGTTGCAACTGTGGTCAAGACAGGATGGAGTCGAGGCAAAGAGAAGTGTGGAGGGTGGAACTGAGGGAGGGCAACAAAACCATTTAAATGGAGTGATGGAAGGGGCTGGGTGAAATACCAGGTGCAATATTAAAAGAGATTTCAAAGCATTTTATGCATGGAAATGTTTAATGTTGTTCTACACAGTTTGCAAGCGCTAGCCAAATATTACTTTACGATATTATTATTATATGGCTAAATCCCGAAGTCCTTACTCAGCTTTTACTCAAACAACACAGCGGCAAAATTCCTTCTGTTTAAGCTGACTTGAATAAGGGTCGATTGAAAGCTGAGTAGAGACTTTGGTCCACAGTGACAAAGTACTGGCGTTAATTTAATTTAAGGAGAATGATTTACATGTCTCAACTATCTGGAACCATCAACTAAAACTAATTCTCAGATTCCACAGAAGCTGCAATGGTGGGGGTGAGGAGGCAAAAATGATGTTGAATGAGTGCCACCAAGTGTTCTTTTGTTGTATTTGAGAGCCAAATAACTCCTCAAAAACCTCTTTTCGTGGCTTGGGGTCAAAAACACTGTAAGTGGAGGAAATTAATAGTGGATCACAAAGATCTGTAATTTTGAAAGGGACATCACAGAGAAAGTAAATGCTGTGAGAGTGACAAAGAGTCCTGTGGCACCTTCTAGACTAACAGACGTATTGGAGCATAAGCTTTCATGGGTGAATACCCACTTCGTGAGAAGCATGTGGTGGAAATTTCCAGAGGCAGGTATAAATATGCAGGCAAGAATCAGTCTAGAGATAACGAGGTTAGTTCAATCAGGGAGAATGAGGCCCTCTTCTAGCAGTTGAGGTGTGAACACCAAGGGAGGAGAAACTGCTTTTGTAGTTGGAGAGTGAGAGTGACAGACTTGTAATTAATGTCCTACTACAAGTCAATATCAATCTTTGGAGATCTTCCAGTTGTGAAATATCTGCTGTCCTCTCTGTAGGTGCAAATACACATGTAACTATGGCCAGCAATCTGTTTTCCAAACAAGATGGTGTTTCCTTTGACTGATTGGCACAGCATCTGTTTATAGTGTGTCATGTATTACTGTGTTACATCATGTCATGTGATGGGATGATGTAACCTGATATTATCCCAGCACAAGGTGGGTGAAGAAGTATCTTTTACTGGTCCAAAAACACAGCAGATGTGTATCACAAGGCATCCTACCAGGTCAAATAAATGACATTTTTGGATGCACTTCACCTATTCGTTTTGGCCTTGCTTCTGCTTCTAGTCAACTCAGTGAGAGTTTCATCAGGGACTTTAGTGGGAGTAGGACTGGATGTTTAGTGGTAGTAGGACTAGTATATGGAAGCAGACACAATATATTGATTAAAACAACAAGGAGTCCTTGTGGCGCCTTCGAGACTAATCAATTTATTTCAGCATAAGCTTTCATGGGCTATAATCCACGATGCATGGAGTGAAAAATATAGTAAGCAGGTATAAATATACAGCACATGAAAAGATGGTACAGACTAACACGGCTACCCCTCTGATGATTGTTTTCAGCTATGCTACCTAATTAGAAAGGACAGGTTTTTCATGTTTGCTTCTCCCCAAGCCACACACAGATATGTGTGTTTTCTATTAAGGCAAAGTACAGAAGTGCTATTATAAGTAGGAAGATTTTACATTAATATATCCCTAATCTTTACCATTCACTGAAAATCAGATGATGCTAAGAATTGAATCCTCAGGTGCTCTAAAACTCCACTGGGACTTTTCTGTCCCCAACCTTGGAGGCAGCCTCTAGCACCCACAGGGCTGCTTTAAGTTACTCTGATTTGTAACAGGCCCTTAGGAGCCATTTCAGCCATTCAGGACTGCCGAAGTATAGTGCAGTACAGCCACACAAACCCATGTCTGCCTGCCCCAACATCCACGCTACACAGAGGTGGCTGGAGAGTGGGGGCATAAAGCAAGCTTTACTTGGGTGATTCTCCTATGGCAGAGGAATCCCAGGTGTCCCTTTAAGTCCTCCTTGTACCACTGGAACAGCAAAACCAAAAGATTTGTTTGACAAGTTTTTTGTGGGAGGTTTTATGGCCTGTGTGACAAGGGAGGTCTGACTAGAGCATCCCAAATGGTCCCTTTCGGCCTTGGAATCTATGAAAACTTGGAGTTAGACTAGGATGAGGATCTAAAAAACTACTTTTGAGCATGCTGAGTGATGCAACTACTCAGAGGGGGTGTAAATGTGTTAGTTAACAAAGTGTGTTGAAAGACGTATGCAGAATTTTGACATTTCTAGTGGAATATGGTTATATCTAGAGGAACTAATCAGCTGGTAAATGGCACACCCGCTTAATGGGGAGAAGTGCCAGGGAACAGAGTGAGTGCAATGCATTTCAATGAGTATACAAACAATGAAATGCACACTTGGTCTGTTTAATGAGCAGCCTATTGTCTATCTTAAAGCCTTTTTACAGGAGGTAATGGGTGAATGGACCTTTACTAGCATAAATTTCCTGTGGAGAGTCCTTTGTTCAGTTCAGACTGGTTTCCTGCCCTGCTATAAATTCACTAGATGAGTCAGGTTTACTAATATTTAGTGTTTTGTAAAATGCTTACTTTTAAAACACTGTGCAACTCATCTTTAAATGTAGGCGAGAGCTGGAGACCAGGGGGGTGTTCATGGTAGGAGGTATGAACTATTGTAGTGTTCCAGAACTATGTGAAAAAGACATGTTTCATATTTGTGATACAGTGTCATATGTTTTCTTTGTGTGTGAACTGTAGCATTTGAAAGGGGCCAGTTTCTTGATATAATTCATGCAACGTATAAAACACATTATTTACAAATATGCAACACATAGTTTAATTGATGCGTGGAACTGATCAGTAGGTATCTGAAAACAATTGTATCAACATGCATGAGTGATTAGATGGGGCAGCATGTTAACTTTGTGCATGACAGGTGAGAGGAGTCCCTGTAGATTCAGAGAAGTAACTAAACTTTGAGATTCTTTTGCCAAAGTAAACCTTCAAAACTTCTGAGATTTGCCCATCACCATCATTAATCTGTAGCAAAACTACAGCCAATAAGTAGCTGTCAATATCATCCAGTATTCTGTACTTCGGATGCATTTGTCTTGCAGACACAATCCATAAATTCTTCAACAAATTTTGTGTCGTCTTCTACAATTTATCATTTTAATGATGTCACAATTTTTAATATATTTAAGAATATATCATAGAATCATAGAATATCAGGGTTGGAAGGGACCTCAGGAGGCCATCTAGTCCAACCCCCTGCTCAAAGCAGGACCAATTCCCAACTAAATCATCCCAGCCAGGGCTTTGTCAAGCCTGACCTTAAAAACCTCTAAGGAAGGAGATTCCACCACCTCCCTAGGTAACCCATTCCAGTGCTTCACCACCCTCCTAGTGAAAAAGTTTTTCCTAATATCCAACCTAATATCTAAGGCTGTGAAAACCTGACATGTTCCCATTGTTTCTATCCATAAAGATGGAAGATAATGAACAGCTGTATCTGAAAAGCTCATGAGTACAGCTTTGGAAGCACTCACCGGGGAGCTGAAGAAAAGGGTATGGCCTTCTGAAGAAGGTTGCTAAGAAACAGATTTCAAATGCTTCCTGATTCTATGAAGAGGCGACACACCCAGAAGGAAATGATCAGGTAAGACATTTTCTATTACCAGATGAAACAATAGTAGTATTATTGAATAAGGAGGTATAAATAATCAGGATTAAATACTGTTAATAATAAATAAAAATAAGAATTGATAAACAATGATATAACCGGACAGCTCTGGAGGAGACAGGGCTCTGAACTTTCAACAAATCTTCCACTGTAATAGATTCAGCAGAGAATCACTTAAACAAGCTGCACAGTTGATTGGACATGTTCTATTGATGAACATCAGGTGGAAAACCCACATTAACTGTCCACTTTGAGGCAAGAAGAATTCATGCTGTTATGACAACTGATGTGTGATATATGCAGATATGCACCACAGGACAGGGCAGAGCTAAGTCAATCCCTGTTGTTTATAGCAAATGATATCCTCAGCGTCCAACTGAAGTAGTTTAAATTGGTGGTAAAAAGCTACCTCAACGTTTTTTAGCTAATCCCAAATATGTATTTCTTAAATAAAAGGAGATATTTTATCTCCTAGAACTGGACCTTGAAAGGTCATTGAGTCCAGCCCCCTGCCTTCACTAGCAGGATCAAGTACTGATTTTGACCCAGATCCCTAAATGGCCCCCTGAAGGATTGAACTCACAACCCTGGGTTTAGCAGGCCAATGCTCAAACCACTGAGCTATCCCTCCCCCATGAATTAATACATTCAATTTCAGATGATTTATTTGTTTCCATTATCCTTTCCAAAATTCTACTGAGTTGTGTTCCTAAATATGGCAATCAGTTGCTGAGTGTGACTTTACCTTGTTTCTTAATAATCGAATTAAGTAGGTTTCAGCAATTCATATAATTTATCAAAGACTGTTTTATTCTTAGGGTATAAAAGTTCAGAAATGCTACAAGCCAGTTCTTTAATGTTTGATTCCCAAATATTTCTTTTTATGAAAACTTGGCCAGTCTATTTATCATCTCTGGATCCAGGGAACTTAACCTGCCAACAATTAAATGAACTGGAATAAAGATAATCAGGCATGATTTAGCATAGTAGAACATTTCTCAGAATAAGTGGCCTATATGGTTTTGATTCAATGTGCCTCAGTCTGGTTCTGCATGGACTACATTTAGAGAGAAGAGCACAGTTAAGTTTCTGAGAAGATTTAATCCTTGGCTTCCTTGACTTCATTCTCTCTTGGATCTTCTTCTACCCAGTGGCGTAGCCAGGATGGGATATTTGGTTGGGCCTCGACTTTGGATAGGTGAACAATTATGGGAAGGCAGGAAGGATAGAGGGCTGGCATCCCCCTACCCCCTGCAGCCGGCCTTGTGGGGGCGATGGATAGACCCTCTTGCCAGGGACTCCTTGGAGCCTCAGGCATGCATCCAGTTCTGGGAGGACATGCTGCTCTCCAGCACACATGGCTCCTGGCTCCCTTCCAGAGCCCACTGCCCTGCCCCACGCTGGGCCTGGCTTCCCCAGGCAGTGGGCCTACCTTTTTTTAAGATCTCCTCTACCGCCGCTATCCATCCACTCACTCGCCCTCCTCCCAGTGGCTAATCCGCCACTGGGCCAACCCGGGGCCCCAGAAAAAATTGGCACTCCCGCACCCTCACTTGCTCTGCCCGCCTGGTGCTCCTGCCAGGAAGCAGGTTGGGAGTGTGGGGGCTTGCTCCACTCCGCCCACCCCACCGGCACTCCAGCCTGGAAATGGGGTCAGGGTGTGGGATCTTGCCTCGCTCCACCTGCCCACCTGGTGGTCCAGCAAGGGTGTGGGGTTGGGATGTGGGGGCTTGCCCCACTCAGCCCGCCCAGTCCCGGCAGGAGCACCAGGTGGGTGGAGTGGAGCAAGCTCCCACGCCCCGCTTCCCAGTTGAAGTGCTGGGCATGCAGAGTGGGACAAGCCTCCGTGCCCCAACCCCACTGTCCAGAAAGAGTGTGGGCAGGTGGGCGGAGTGGGGCAAGCGCTGTGGCCAGAGCAGAGCTGGGACTGGGGTGCTGGGCATGGATGCTAAGTGGGTGGGCCACAGCCCTCAAGGCCCTCCTGTGGCTATGCCCCTGCTTCTACCTCTCAGACTGTTTCTTCTCCTCACTTTTTCTCCTGGGCAATTCTACAGGGTGCCATCCTTAACTCCTCTTCTCCTTCCTTTGTACCCTGTCTGATCTCATCCATGTATGTAGCTTCAACTACCATCCATCATCTCAAAGCTCTCCTCAGAATTCACACCTGTCTTGCTTCAGAGGGGTAGCCATGTTAGTCTGAATCTGTAAAAAGCAACAGAGGGTCCTGTGGCACCTTTAAGACTAACAGAAGTATTGGGAGCATAAGCTTTCATGGGTAAGAACCTCACTTCTTCAGATGCAAGTAATGGAAATTTTTCAATAAAGATTTAAATAAAGATTATTTAAATAAAATTTCCATTACTTGCATCTGAAGAAGTGAGGTTCTTACCCATGAAAGCTTATGCTCCCAATACTTCTGTTAGTCTTAAAGGTGCCACAGGTCCTCTGGTACCTGTCTTGCTGCATATTAAACAAAACAACAGCCAATTAATGATGGATAGGCTGTGGGGCTAATGTAGGGTAGTTGGCACATTATCTTAACTATACTAAGATTTTTTTAAAAAATTCCAAATGTATATTTATATGAAATTGTATATATTTGATAGTATTTCCAACCCTTTCTTGTGTCACTCGTCTTTTTAGATTTTAGACTCTTTGTGATAGGCAACTGCATTGCATCTTCAGGGTAATGGGACCCTGATCCTGGCTGAGGCCCCTGGGTGTAACTGTAATACAAATATTTCTTAATAATAACTAGCTTGATTTATAGGACTTTTCCACTGTGGCAAAATTGAAGACACTTATCCATTCAAAACTGGATCAAGACCAAAAACTCATTTCCCCGAGGTCACTAAACAAGTCCTATTTTCAAAAATGCCTACATCATGTATACACATTCTATATTTTTACACCTGGACAACTTCATACTGGCAAGCTAGTCATGGAAGGCTCTATACCTACTGCCATGACTTTGAGTCATCCATTCCCCCAATTAAGCAGTATTCTTAAATCATTTAGATATTGCCGGATGAGTTTGTAGTACATTTAGCCATGAACAAGGTACAATTTTAAGATATTTATTAGATTATAAAAACCTGATATGTCTAAAGGTTTCCAATGTGCAGCAATTGTATATACTAGATTAGAAGTGATGCATTGTTTGTATGAGTACAATTATTTTAAATAGATTATTTAAATAATTTGCCATTTATTCTGAAAGGAGATGTTTCTCTCAGTGTACGTTCTCAGGAGACTTGTCAGAGCTGATGTAGATTAATTTTCCTTGCCTGTATTCCAGGATGGTAAGTTTTCATGCATGATAATCCTTTGGTGGAGATGGGGAGCCCATTATTTTATTTGATGAATACTGTTGCCCCCTGGAGGGCAATTCTCAATTATCACAATATCAGAGTGAAACTTAAATTAAAACTTAGAAATGTTCTCTATTATAAACAAAATATCCCCTTTGGCAATTAAAAATATTGTGATTTTAATTAAAAGGGCTTATGAGCTTAGAAATAACTGATTTCTTACTATGCTAATTATTTTTTGTACATTTGCTGTCTGGATTTGCAAATTACTTGACAGTAAAATTTAATTGCTTTTTAAGGGATCTGAATATTTAATTTATGCTTAGTACTTGGGAAAACAGAGGGTTTTTTGAACAGTGTAGCTAATCAAAGTAGTAAGTGTGAGTGTATCCACATGCACTATGGGTGTGTTCTTGCATAACACCAGTGTTGCACACGTAGATGTGAGGAAATGGGATGAGCAAGACAGAGAGATCAGGGCAGCCCAGGATAAATTACAGTACTATTGTGTAACTACTAAGTTATTCCTGACTGGTAGGAGGATGAAGGCCAAAGGGAACATGTAGCTAATCACCTTGCTTTCATGCTGAGGATCATACTTAATTCTGTCTCTCCTCAGATGCCCGTTTAAAACCCCATTCCCATCTCTTTTCCAGCATGTGTTCTTGTGATTAGGAACAGCATTATACTTTTTATGGAAAGGACATAGAAATGGGTGCTGTGAAGGAGCAACTTATGGTTGTATTGAGGGAGGAGAAATATACTACATAGGTTAAAAATGTGGATCCTTCTCCCACCTCCTCCTATCCCTGGGGTGAAATCCTGGCTACACAAAACTCCCACTGATTTCAGTGGGGCCAGAATTTCACCTCCAGTTTCCAATTTTAATGCCTAGATACTAATGTGCATTAGGAATGTCTAAGAGAAGCCATCATAGGTCACTAGTTCAAATTGGCCGCAGATCATTTTCACCATGGCTCCCTAGCATTCTGGATCAAATTTGAACTAGTGACCTAATTCCACAGCTCATTACTAATGCCCCTACTCATGCAGCGAGATACTCCTCAATGTGTGTAAGGGTGGCAGAATCTAGCACTAAATATTTAGTTATTGAAAGCATCACTGGTATAAATTAAGTTGTACAGTGCTAATTTGTATGCATATTTATTTTTATATGTTGCAATTCCTCCCTTAGTTTACACCAATAATTTGAGTAGTGCCTCTCTACAAATACTGTAGCTCTTAGTCTTTTTCTCACACTCACAGTGTTGCTCCCTGTTGGGTATATACCTTACTACCAACACTCTTTTTGTGTGGGATGTTGAAGATTAGCTCTCTGTGTTCCTTCTCCGGGCTTTCTGACACAAAGACCATTACAATTCTAGGGGTTTATTGTGATTGTGAGGAAATCAAATGTGTTCTAGTCCAAGGAGGATCAGGACTAATTTTTTCCTATCTTTTGTATGCAGGTCTGATAGTATAGGCAAATGCTTCACATATTAATTTCCTGTTTGCCCTCAGATTCACGTTGTGAGTAATTACTAGAAGCATGCACCCAGATAAAAGTAAGGCCATCCTGTTCTGAACCATCCCTTCAGGGTGGTTTGTTCGACCAATCTACTGACCTCATGATGCAGACAGACTGACAGTCCTCTGAGGTGGTATATTAAGGACTGTCTCTTTTCCTTCAAGTGCTGTTTTTTATTTGAAAACCCTAGAACAGCTGTTTCCATATGGTGGGTCCCAACCCACCAGTGGATCATGGGAAGTTTCTAGATAGGTTGCCACATCCAGGGCCTGATGAATCTGAACCCTGGCCTAGCAGAGATACAATTCTCCTGGCTCAGTGCAGAGTGGATGCCCCAGGGCAGGTTGGGGTGGGGGTAGAGAGCAAGCCTGTCATGCAATTACCCTGCAGTGCATGTCCTATCCTTCCTGCTCCGAGTGTTGTGACCTGGTGTGCAGGGTCACAGTGTTACTCAAGTTCGGCATGGCTGCCTTTCCACCAAATCTGAGTGAGTGGCATTGCAACCCCATGCATCAGGTCACCAGGCAACTCAGTTAAATTCAGCCTGGCCCTCCTCCATCATGACAGAGGGATGGCTGGGCCTGACCTGAGCGATGCTGTGACCCCTTACATCAGGTTGGAATGCTGGAGTGGGGAGAAGGGCCCAGCCCTGCAGGACAGGAGATGCTGTTGCGGAGTGAGTTCAGGGTGGACTTGCTCTCCAAAGCCCCTCCCCCTCAGAACCTGCCCTCTGCACTGGGCAGGGATTAGGGTTGTTGTGTTGGAGTGGAGGGTGCATATATGTAATGGTGGATCACAAAAAAGACACACTGCAGTTGGTGGGTTGCCTTAGAAAAAAGTTTGGGAACCACTGCCCTAGAATCCCTCTATCTCTGGTTCTTCATTTTCCTCCTCCATCCAGTTTGCATTCCATCCTAGCTCTTCAAGTGATTCACATTAATGTGTGTAACCTGTATGCAGAGCTTTAGCCAGGAATGAGTGCATGCTGAATTTCAATGATCCTCAAAGGAAGCTGAGTGACCACCATAAAATCTCTGAAAAGCAGAAAACTCAGTGTGTTAGAAATTACAGTCACATGCTTATTGTAGCTGTTCTCTGTCAGAAAGATCAGTGCCACACCCTATATATTCAGGTTTTAGAACAATTTATTTACTGTAATATTAATTAAAGTGGTTTCCTGTGTCAAGGATTAAATACAATTCTCATCCAATTCTTAGCTCAGAAACCAGGAATGTGTAGTTGAGCCACTCACAATACGTACCCTAACTAATGAAAAGGATTAATTTCAGTCCCGGGATCTTTTTGCTCTTCAGCATAACTCGGCTGAGTCACTACTCAGCAGAATATATAATTTTCTTGAGGACATACTAATGGCTTTAGTCATATCATATAGGATAATATGCACACACACATCACTTCATTTATATAGGTAACACATGACGTAAAGATGGAGTTCATGCAGCAACATGTAAACCTGTGCAACTCTACTGTTCCTTCCAACATTCTAGCTTTACAAATAGTGACAAATGCAGTCTAGTGAAAAGCATTTCACTTACAGTTGTGCTAGAGACTCCAGTTGCGACCATGTTTGGTTTTCAGGGAAATATTAAGCCTGCATAAAACCTGAGTTCTGACATTAATGCACAGAAACTAGTTTAGGACTGGCAGTCTATTCAGAAAAGAAGCTGAAGGAGTATTACAAAGGTCAAGGCTGAACTACATTGACAAAGCTATGTGTGTAGCATTGGACTGTTCAGCTAAAACTTGAACACTAAAGTGATACACCGCTACCTCGATATAACGGCACCCAATATAACACGAATTCGGATATAACGCAGTAAAGCAATGCTTGGGGGGGTGGGGGAGCCGTGCACTCTGGTGGATCAAAGCAAGTTCAATATAATGTGGTTTCACCTATAATATGGTAAGATTTTTTGGCTCCTGAGGACAGCGTTATATGGAGGTAGAGGTGTATATCTAAAATAACACTTAACCCTCATACAGCTCTTTTCATCCAGAGATCTCAAAGCACTTGACAAAAGTGGATGACCATTATGGTCCCAATGGGGAAACTGAGGAACAGAGGTGAGGTAGTTTGCCCAAGGTTACATACCAAGCCAATAGCACAGCCAGGTATATAACCCAGGTCTTTTGACTCCTTGTGAGCTGTCCCTTATGTTATATCACATTGCTTCCCTAGGTATGTAAGAAGTTGTTTGTAGTACATTACTTAAATATTGGTTAATCTTATTTTCAAAATAACATTGCTTTAGAAAGTGGGTGAAAATGTTCATTTCTCTTTCAAATTTCTATTAAATCCTCCAATTTAAGAATGAACTGTTCACTTTGGTCACCAGGAAGGCTTAGGCTGGCCATATCAATATTAGCTGGGTAATCTTCCTACTTTCTGATTCCTTTCTGACCACAAATTGTGTACTCAAATAGGCCTTAAAGCAGCATGAAAAGCAAAACCTGTTTCTTCTTCATTCCGCGTGGTATTTACAGTTTTGGATATGACCAAAGCGTGTTCCAAAAAAGCGTTAATTGTCGTCAGTTACAAATACCACAGCAGGAAGGAGAACTAGCTGTTTCTTTTGTTTGTAATGAAGGGCGAGCAGAGCCACAAACGGAAGATTTAATGAGAAAAAGAATTTGTAAATAATAGAGAGGAGGAATTCTAAATTGAAATAACCACATGCTGACCGCAGTACTAGCCTGAAATGCATTGTTGAGGTGATGTACGGTTCACATGAGGTGAGCTCTGTTTTGTCTACTGCTGCAAATAGATGGGTGGAAAAATGTAACTGGTATGTATGTGCACAGCGGAATCTAGCAAGGCACTGTAAAAATTATCAGTCCTTTAGCATTATTCCTCCTTCCCTCCCCTTCCAGGTACAATTTTTTAAAGGATTTGCTGACCCTGAACATACTGAACAAAGTGCATCAGTAATCCCTCCCTCAACAGAGCTGAAAGACTATACACTGCAGTATATGGTTGCAGTCCTCCTATCACAAGGGCTAATCTTCTCCTACAAACAGCCCTTAAGCCCCTGTGAAACTATTCAAGTCTAAGTTACTAAGGCTGACCGCAGACAAACCACACAGGACCCATGGAAGGGGACAAAGACTTCCAATAAATTTCCGGTGGTTTGATGTAACAGCTGCTTCAGTGCATAATACCATTAAACTTCAACCACATAGGTTACTGATTTTTTTTAAGATTACTTAATAGGCAGGTAATATAATTTCTGGTATAGTTTCCAGCGATAGATTTTTGCATAACAAAATTTAAAAGAATCAGAAGCAAAGGGAAAATTTCTACCCTCATCAACGCTGATATAAATCCAGAGTAATTCCACTAACTTCAGCTAAATTGCTTTGGATTTGCATTGGTATAACTGAGAGCAAAATGATCTGATCTTTTTTTAATGTTACAAACATCTATGGTAAAGTATCAAAAAGATCTTTAAAAATGTGCCCAAATTAGCCTTGTTTCTCTCGTTCTCTACATAACAATAAGGAAGAAACTTATTTTCTCAATTGTTTTGAAACCAAGTATACTTCCGAATTACTGTTATGGAAAAGTGTTTATGGTTTAAACCATTGGGATCATTGATGTATAAATATTAAGTGTTGAACTCCCCACAGACATAATTAAAGACCCAATGCAGTAGCCACATCCAGAGTTGTTAAGGATATTATGTGGATTAAATCACTCTCCTTTGTATGGCAGCTGAAGCTCTGAGATTCCTTTGGTTGTAGAGCAGCTTCATTAAGGGAGGATATATGTCCAGGCTGACCTTTCCAGACTGTTATCTCCATGAGTAGCCTTGTTCTAAGAATACAGGTATGTCTACATTTAAAATGCTACAGTGGCACTGCTGCAGCGCTATAGTGCTTCAGAGTAGACACTACCTACACCAACAGAAGGGGTTCCTACGCCAACAGGCGGTAGCTAGGTCAACAGAAGAATTCTTCCATCGACCTAGCGTTGTCTACATGGGGATTTAGGTCATCTTAACTATGCCCCCCAAGGATGTGGGTTTTTCACACTCCTCAGAGACACAGCTATGCTGATATAACTTGTCAGTGTAGATCAGCCCTAAGGGTTTGCCTTGTGTAAAACTCAGGGGGACTGAATAAGAAAGAGGACCCTGTGTGTTAAGTAGTGGCGCTTATGGAAGGCAGAGACAGAGGTGCAAGATAACTGCTTCAGGGGACAGGGCAGAGGTTCCTTGTCAAAGGGCTGGCCAAAGGCACAGTGGGTGTTGTTAATCCACTTCCCCAAGATGTGGTAGCCATGTCTACGGTGAACCGCGGCCAGTGGGAGCTGCGATCGGCTGAACCTGTGGACACGGCAGGTAAACAAATTGGCCCGGCCCGCCAGGATGCTTACCCTGGCGGGCCATGTGCCAAAAGTTGCCCATCCCTGGTGGGGGAGGGATAGTTCAGTGGTTTGAGCATTGGCCTGCTAAACCCAGGGTTGTGAGTTCAATCCTTGAGGGGGCCACTTGGGGATCTGGGGCAAAATCAGTACTTGGTCCTGCTAGTAAAGGCAGGGGGCTGGACTCGATGACCTTTCAAGGTCCCTTCCAGTTCTAGGAGATGGGATATCTCCAAAAAAAAAAAATTTATTATTGCTATGTTGCTTGGGGGGGAGTGTATTTTTCACATCCCTGAGCAACGTAGTTATACCGATATGAGTCTGTAGTGTAGACCTGGCCTAAGCTTCTCCAAGAAGGGAATTTCCCATGCACCATCTGTTATCATCCCATTCCAGGGAACAGGATTTGTGAACATTCTTAAATTAACAAATGACATTAAGAAACTATGTGACTCCACATCACTGATTTCTCTTCCAAACAGGAAACTGATCTTGAGGCCCTCAAATTCTGCCTCTGCTCAGTAAATAGGCAACGTTATTTAAAAAGAAATATTTTCCTGGGCCAGACTTTAAGCTGTTCCTTCATGTATTTGTTGTTCCGAGTGGTGTGGCTAATGCTATTAGGCAGAGATCTCCAATTCAACTGTCATTATTATAATGAGCCATTTGATGTCTTTACCTGACTCTAACAGTTTAAAATGCTGTCTGTGTCCTATTGAGCAAGTGTGGCAGGAACTGAATGTGAAAGGTGGTTTATCATGAAACACAGTAGGTTAATTAGAAAACTTCATACATTAATAGTGAACCTAATTAATTTCACTCTTTTGAAGAGAGCACTGATTACATTTAGAAAATGTCTGATATCCCCAATAGCAAATTAAAGGTAATTTAACACAAGGTCACTATAGTTTGCAAAGTAACATGGCAGCAATGCATTATGCTGACATCTGAGACTGTTGGCTGGGATTTGGGAGTGGCATGGCATGGCGGTGAAGAGCTTATTCACTACAGTGCAGCCTTGTTCCTCTGGATGAAGTATTTGCATTTCCAGAGTGTAGCAACTTGCATGGAATTCGGAGGGAGGAGTACAGGTTGGATGAGGGGGAAGAGTTTGAAGGAACCACCAGGAAATCTGTCTGTGTGCACATGGCTGGAATTGTTGCTGCAGTTGCAGCATTTCTGTAGTTTTACACTTCTACCCTTCAGTTCATGGGAAATATTGTGCACTGCAAGTGATTGACTTATTCAATTTATAAGCAAGAAAAATATAACTAATCTTGCAAACACTTAAGCACAGGCAGAAGTTTGCTCATGTGAGCAGACCTGTTAACTTCAATGAGCCTGCTCAAAATAGCAGAGTTATGCAGACGCATAAGTATTTACAATATAGGCCCTATAGTAAATGTGGCAGGGGGTCCCATTTCTCAGGCCTCCCTTTTTCACTCTGACAGTGGAAATAGGAGGTATGGGAAGAATTCCTTCAGTGGGCCTCGGTGGGAGATCTGTGATGGAACCAGCAGCGGATGGCAGGATTCCCCTGCATTGAAGCAACTGTATAAATGCTCATGATAGAGAGGTCAGTCTGATTCAGACCTCACTGCTTCAGAAGCCTCAAGTTATATCAGCACCATATAGGTGCATACAGGGTCTGTGTGGTTCTTAGATATTTCTGCTGCGCTGCCATCCTAAATCCACAGATGCAGAGATTACATGTATTACTGCCCCTGCCTGCAGGCACATTTTTGTGCATCGTGATGTCAGTGCATATACCTGAGGAGCTGGCCCTTTAACTTTTCAAAGAGAATCTTAAAATCATTTTGCAGGTTATTTTTTAAGTAATAAGTGATTTAGTTTTCAGCTGTTGTGATTTAGTTTTATATTTACATATGATTTTCCATGACTGTAATGATCTGAAGTCTTTTAAGGCTGTGTTTTTAAGTAAGGTGACTAGAATGCTGGCAAGAGAGGTGCTGTATATATAAATTATATTATTGTTCCATTGTTTTGTACGTAAGAGTTCAACAGCATCTGTGTGAGTTGCTGGGGATTTTGTTGCTAATTTCCATTCTTGTGGCTAAATCTATCTGCATCACAATGTTTTTGTTCCACTTGTATCAAATCACAATAATTATTTATTTGAAAACCTGGACTGAGCTATTTTTAGAGCAGTGTTTTTCATTCATAGTATCTAAAAATATAATCATTCTGTATCCTTATAGGAAGTACGGTACTGACTGATATGCTTAGCTGAAGACACATTATAGGGAATTGCTGAGGCCTATTCAAGTAGCCATAACATCCTTGTGAACTCATCCACTGAAATCTCTCTCTAGAGGAGACCAATGTGGCGTTAGAGATTTAGTCTGACTTTTGTTTAAACATATTTGTATAAAAGAATACAGAAACCAGGCATGGAGGTACTTGGGGCCAAAATTATCTCAACTGAAAAAGTGGAGCTTTAACAGTCAACTCCAGCGGAGAATCTGCCCCTTGGCCTTTATACATGTATTTAAGTGGAATAAGGGACAAACTGAATGTACTCAGAAAAATGAGCTTGCCCCTGAATGTTTGAAGGCCTGATGGCTAGAGTGATTGTTTTTGTTTCCGACTGCCTGCCCCGTCATTAGGTGGACCATGCTGATTCCTATCATTCCATGGAAATACCATACAGACGTCTCCCAAAAATGTTACTTCTGAGAATGATGCACTTCACAGGAATTGTGGCATTGGAATGTTATGTGGAGGGATTAGACATACCAAATGTTTTCCAAGTAGTTAGGTGGGTAGCACTTTATTCTAGTACCTTAATCATTTTATCACTTCATGAGATTTTCAAAAGTGTTCAGTGTTGGCCTAAGTCTGCTGTCAATGGAGTTTTACCATTGAATTCAGTTAGGCTGTCACTTTTGAAAATCCCACCCTGAATGCCCACAAGCCAGGAACTGATCATTCCCGGGCTACCTGTGTGTTTGCCCTTGCTGGCAGAGTTGGGCGATGCTTGAAGAGCTCTTTTGCTGATGCCATCTGAGCAGCTCATCCCTGCCCCCGCTGTGCCAGCTGTGAGGATTGGAGGGGCTGAGTATATTGCCAAGACAAGCCCTGCTGACTTAGAGCCTCCAGCAGCAACAGATTTTAGTCCATGTAGTGGAACCTGAAGGGGAATTCTAGATGTTACTGCCCATCCTGTCAGGGATTTACTGTTACTGGCACTTTTTGCACATGTGATGAAGCAGAGGGCTCTGCCAGCTTCACACACACGAGTGAATTTGGATCCAAGAAAACTATTTAGTATGTAGTTTTTAATCCAAAATCAGAATTTAGAATCCATTTTTGGATTTGGAGATTGGCAAAAACCAAACTGATGATATTCTGCTGCTGTGCCAGGGAAAGAGGCAGTGTTCTTAATCTTATGCCAGTAGGAGAGCACCAAGCCACCACCTCTGGCACTCAGTAATGTCTTGGAACATGACCAGGGTATTAATAATAGGCCAGAAGTACTGGAACTCCTCCCCATTTCCAGTGCTCACTAAGCTGCAGACTGTACAAATCCTCACTGGGTGAGGGGAAGGAGGGCTTAGTGATTATTTGTTTGTATAGTTAGTAAACCACAACATTTGGTCACTTGCAATGAGCCTTCCCTTCATTAATACAGTTTAAAGAGGTTCTTCCATAGATTTTTAAGGCTGGAAGGGACCATTATGATCATCTAGTCTGCCATGCATTATACAAGCCAGAGGTATACATCAAGAGCAATTCTTTTGTATTGAGATTTCTGAAATTCTTCGTGGGAAAAATATTCTAGAGCATTAAAATTTTCAAAGCTATTCTGTCTTCCACATGTGCACATATCTCCCATTAATATCTATAGCGTTTATGCATACATAGGTACCCATATATCTTGGGGCTAACCTCGGCTGCCCTTTATTCATACAAATAGTCCCACTGACATCAAGTTTGAATGCATACCATGAATAAAGCAAGAAAGATTTGGCCCCATTTATAAATCTTGACCACAGCTCATATATGTTTTTATGCTTTCAAGCCATGTGCAGTTATGAGTATAAAATGGCTGTGTGTGGAAAAGAAGTCCTGTTTTCCCCAAATGCCAGGTGTTTTCTCCTACCAATTAGGAGACGATGTTAGCACCACAATGAGGTTTTTAATTTAATTCAGGATGGAGGAGTTGATATAACCCCTACCCCTAAAATCTGCTACCCTCCAGCCATACCCTGACACTCCCATTGATGCTAAAGAGGACTGAAGGCCTGGATCAAAGGTAATAGGTGTCTCTAAATACTGAATTATTTATCTTGAAAATTGATACTAAAAATCCAAGTGTCAAAAAAGCAAAAGATACTTCAGGGGCAGAGAAGTTTATATTTATATCCTGTTTCCATGAAGGAACCAGCGGCTGAAATTGACAGTTGAACCGTTGTGCTCACATAGAACATGTGAGTGTGTGTGTGTATTTCTGCTAATAAAACCAGCATTCCCCTATAATTAGGAGAAGCAGGTGGTGAGGTCCTGAGTATTATGTACCACAAGCACGGGTTCACACCTGTTCCTTTCACAAAAATAGGAATATATATATCTGTGTGTGTGTGTGTGTGTGTGTATGTATATATATATATATATTTCACCTCAGGTTCTCTGTTTTTGCACACGATTCACCTAAGATGGAAACACAGGGCTTGATTGATATCAGCTTTAAACAAGCTGGGTTTTGGTTTTTTTCCCCCCCTTAACCAGACCTGTAAAGCAGTCCCAGGCTGTGGCTTCAGCAACCGGCAGAGTGAGGCCAGCTGAGTTGTGTAGACTCCCACAAAGGGTGTCTTGCTTCCGGCAGATGTCCCAGATACCAGGCCATTCAATTCCACCACAAAAATAGTTGCGTAAAATATTGTGAGTTCTCTCTGACCTGACAGTGATGGGACTGTTCCGCTTAGCTGGGCTTGTGGAAATATCCAGAATGAGCTGTGGCTTGTGTCCAGTAAACCTCTCTTCATGGTGCAGCAAAATGCCTATCTGTAAGAATGAGAAAGGGAGAGGATGTGTGGTTCCCTGGCCCCTTTTAATGTTAAGCTTTTAAAAATTGGGGTCCGTGTTCCTAATTTTGTGTAGCTGTGTTGATTTTCACCCTCTGAGGATCTGGCCCAGGAAGAATTTTTAAAATTAAGCAGAGTATTTTGCATTGTATGTCATGAAATAACAAGGAGATAAGAAGTGATAGCAAAGATTCAGCCCCCTGAGCTGGACAGATTTCTTGGAGCTAGAACACTGCTGATTCTCTTTAACATTGCTTTTTTCTCTTCACTGCCCTGTTTCTAATCTTATGCCTCTTTGTCTTATCTTTGCTGGGAGCAGGACTGTGTTAGACTAACTTGGATTTCATAGGAACTCTGAGCACCTTTCTGTCCAAATCATGCTACCAATTATCCCCGAATGCACAGAAAATCCTTATTCATATTGGTCAGTGAAAATGTATTAGACCCCGGCTGTTCAACAAATATTCTGCTCCTAATGTGGACAAGGCTTTCCATTCTGCTTACTATATTTCCTCTCCCTTTATCTGAATTTCAGAACTCATCTCTGTTGCCTAGGGTCTCATTTGCCACTGCCTTGCACCATATGATGTCATTTACATAGGTGCAAATTAGACTGCACAAAGTATAAATGACTCCACGGGATACAAGGCTTATTTCCTCCCATCTTCCTCTCTTGCTCTTATGTTTCCAGAACTCTGCTAATTTTTCTCCATGTGGTTAAACTCATCTCTTTCCCTGGGCCAAATTCCAGTTATAGCTGATTTGGCTCCCTGTCTGTGGAAGTGCATAGTTTTTTAAACTGCCTTCCTCCGGCCAACCTTAAACAGAGAGTATTACACAGATCTCAAGCACTTTTCTCTCAGGACATCTCAAACCAGGGGTGAGTTTCAATTTTGCCTCAGTTGTACTTGGTTCAGGAGTGGAGGGGGGCAGGAGTGTAGAGGGGATTTTATCATATCTTGGCATCTCCCCATATTCTTGGGCAATCTGGGGGCCAATTTGGCTATTAATGTAAATTAGAATATCATTGGTGTGCTCTAACTTCTCACTCTGCTGCAAAGGTCCTACCACCTGCTCCTGCTAGGCTGTTGGCTATGAGGATGGGTGAAGTAGAGCTGACTGTGCTACTGCAATACATTTAATATTGGCCTCAATCCTATGCACAGAGGTGGATTGGGGGGTAGGTCTAATTGCATAATCCAGCTGTAGCTATATCAGTAATCAAGCTTTTGGAAATTATTATTGGTTATTAATTTTATTGCTCTGAGGCTCCAGCCAAGATGTGGCCCACATTTTGCTAGGTGCTGTACACACATAATGAAAAGACTCTGCCCCAGGGAGCTTACAATTTAAGAATACAATGAGAGACAACAAGTGGATTCAACAAACAGAGAGGCAACCAGAGGCAGCAGCGAGACAATGATTTCCTTCTTGTTTTCCCCTTTAGTGATTTTTATAAAGAATTTTCAGTGCAAGTGGTATTCATAGAAGGTACTGACTGGATTGATAGCTGTGAAGACTGAAGCCCTCTGCTAATACACAGTCCCCGTGCAGAATGGTAGTAGCAATGCAAGGTTGCCTCCATTTGCCCACCAGTTTGCTTCAGCATTGGGTCCCCCTAGAGGTGGGAGAATTTCAGACTCTGTGCTCATTCACGTCTCTCTCTCTTTCTGAAAAGTTTACAGTCGCAGTCTTTGTTTGATGGCAGCTGTAGCCTTTTCATTTGCAAAACACAGTTTATTTTCAAATAGGTCATGATTTTTCCTACCACTGATGGAAACAATGAAATCTCTGTTTTATTTTTTCATTGATATTTCTTGATGGAAACATATTTGTGTTTTAAAATCCCCCTAATGACTAAACGAGCATTACTTCTGCTTTTGGAACTCACAACAAATGGTTAACAAAGTAATATTATTTCCTACACACAGTACAAGGAGTCTACACGCTGCAGATAGGGAGTTCTAAAATGCGAGCTAAATCGCCTTGTGTTGTCTAAGCCATGCTACGCTCAAGGCTTATTAATTGGGATTTTTTTTACTTTTCTTGGAGTGCGAGGTGAGATGATATAGCACAAGGATAATGTAATACAGGCTGCAGATATAAACTTTTACAATAACATTGCTTAATAGCTACCTAAGCAACGTCAAAGCTCTGTTTTCATATATTAATTGAGCCTTGATCTTTATGCATTGACATTAGAGAATGTTGTTGTTCCTCCATAGAATAGAGAGGAAAAGTTAACAGATTTGACATACATCTTAAGAAGCTCGAAATAACATTCTTCAGGGTTCAAACTGTCAGTCCAGTCAATGGGAAAATGAGAAAAAACACTAGCTATAAAAGGGACATTAAGGACCAGTTTTATGTCATGTTGGTGTATCTCTGTTGGAGTCCTGCACATTTGCCTGTAAGGACATTGGGTGGCAACCTGTTCACACTACAGATAGGTCTCCAAAAGCTTGAAAGCATCTAAATTTTCCATAGGCTTAAGTGTTGTGTCTAAACTGCTTGATTGTGGGTAAACTTCAAAATCCCACTGAAAGTCAATTGGACCTGGGCTCCTTAGGCACTTCTGTAATTTTTATCTCATATCATTTTTGTTAAAGTGCTTGGTTTTGTAAACAAGAATGTAAGCATTAAAACAATATTAACATAATATTTTTTGTACATGAAAATCAAGCTTCAATGACTGCTGATAAAACATCAGTGTCTGTACTAGTACGGTAAGTACAGTACAAACGGCATGAAGAGTTTAAGATATGCTTTTTTTAGATTAGTGTTGAAAAACGGCCAAGGGTCTTGTGCATACAGAAAAATGTTGTTGGAAAAACATGCACATGGCTGGACTTGTTGAAACAAGTCCAAATCAAATTACTCATTACCAGATGATTTCATCAAATCAAGTTTGAGGCAAGTGCAGTTTTGATTATCGAGGGAGCTAATATAAGGTCACTATATCAAAACAAGAAAATAGACTTCAGGAGCTAAATTCATTCCTGATGTAACTCCAGGGAAGCAGGATTATACTAGGGATGAATATTACCAACATCATAGCATGTTTTTTTATTACTGTGATACATTATTGTATGCCATCTTTCTTAAGAGGTTAGCTACAGCCTTGTGAAGGCCAGTCTGGAATTATTTAATAGTTTCTCTGTACCTCAGAAGATTTTCAACAAAAGGCATGTCCACTTAGCACTTGAGTAGTTAATGGCAGCATCTTGATTAGACACCATAGACCAAGTTCGACTCTGACTTATGCCCATGCTATCTCATTCAAAACAATAGAGATTCAGGGTGCAGATATTGTCCTGCCTCCTCATCCTGTGTCTTCAGGATCTATCATCCAACTGCAAAATATTTACTATGGGCCTCTCAGCCTGAAAGAAACTTTTACCTTTTTTCCCTTGTGGGCAGGTTCCTGGGGAAAAGAATTCTTCCTGCTCCCCAATATAACCAATGCAAACCAAAACCAGTATTCCATTCAAGTGAGTAGGAAGAGAAGGAAGCAGTATAAGGAGTGTTGATAAGTACATGAGGGCTGCTAACCCTAGACTCAGTTTGTTAGGCCCGAGGCATTGCATTTAGACAAGGCAGAGAAGACACTTTGAGAAGTATTATAGAATCTACACAGTTTGAGAAATTGTAAAACCAAGGTTCTTAAGAACAATTTCACTTACTACTTTTCTGTTGCTGTCCAGCACAATGAGACCCAGATCTTCATTAGGGCCACTAGGGGGTATCATAATAAAACTACCACTGGCAAAAATAATGGGAAGAATAAAAGGGAACTTCATTTAAGTGTTCAGAATTAAGAACTGTACAGTGAAAACTGATTATTGTTTTATTTTGGTCATGTTCCATAATAAGAGTACAAGGCGGTCCCTTGTTGACATTGATGTCTGTGAAACAAACCAAAAAAAAAATGCAAGTACATCTTCACACAGCATTAGTTAACTTTAGCCTTCATTCCAGCACTCACAGATCATCTGGTTCCTTTTTGATCAGAGAAGTCTAACTTTCTGATACTGTTAAACACGTCTAATGTTTTTCATTTATTGGTACTAACAGCACACTTTACAGACCCTGGCCACTGGAATCTTTTCTGAATTATTTTTCATTGGACCCTGATTCATATTTAATGAATATTGATTATGTTTTTAGGCACACTAGTTCACCAAGTGGAAGCTTGAATAATTAATATTTGCACTTCTCTTTATACTGGGATCATCAAATTTTTCTTTTACAGTTTATAAATAAGGCTACGGGTATTTTTAGTAAAAGTCAGGGACAGGTCACGGGAAATAAATAAAAATTCATGGCCCATGACCTGTTCATGATATACTAAAAATACCTGTGATTCAATCTGGGGAGGGGGAAACGCTGGGGGAGCGTGGGAGGACCCCGCAAAGGGGGGTACCCGGGGCCAGCGGCATCAGCAGGGGCGGCTCCAGGCACCAGCGCAGCAAGCGCGTGCCTGGGCTGGCAAGCCACGGGGGGCGGCCTGCCAGTTGCTGTGAGGACGGCAGTGAGGCGGCCTTAGGCGGTGTGCCTGCGGGAGGTCTGCTGGTCCCACGGTTTCAGCCGTAATTCGGCGGGGGGTACGCGGCACCGGCAGATCACCCGCAGAAACACCGCAGAATCCGCGTGACCGCGGACTTCCCTCAAGCATGCCGCTGAATGACGCCTGACTGCCCCGTGCTTGGGGTGCCAAAAAACATAGAGCCACCCCTGGGCATCAGCAGCTGGCTGGCAGGTGACCGCTGATTGGGGCCACAGACAGCGGCTGCTCCAGCTGGCCACCTGGGAACTGCAGCTGGGGCCACGGACTGCAGCTGCTCTGGCCGGCCATCTGGGAACTGCTGCCTGGGGTCACGGATCACGGCTGCTCTGGCTGGCTGCCTGCCTGGGGACCATTGCCGGGGCTACGGGAGCAGCGGGTAGTATGGCTGTCCCTGGAGCTGCTCCAGCAGTGGCTGCTGAGTCTGTCCTGGGGCCACCTGAGCAGCTGCATGGGGGGCCCTGGGGTCAGCCACACTGGCCCATGCAGAAGTCACGGAGGTCACAGAAAGTCATGGACTCCATGACTTCCACAACCTCTGTGACAGACATGGAGCCCTAGTTATAAATGATGAAATGTTCTTTTTAATAAAAAGAAGAACAGGAGTACTTGTGGCACCTTAGAGACTAACAAATTTATTAGAGCATAAGCTTTCGTGGACTACATATATGCATATATGCATCCGAAGAAGTGGGCTGTAGTCCACGAAAGCTTATGCTCTAATAAATTTGTTAGTCTCTAAGGTGCCACAAGTACTCCTGTTCTTCTTTTTGTGGATACAGACTAACACGGCTGTTACTCTGAAACTTTTTAATAAAAAAATCTTTCTCCTTGCCAGAGATAAGCAGAGTCTCACTTTAAATGAAACTCAGTGCCCTGTGTGAAAGTTCAGCCTATTTGTGGCCAGTTAAAGTGCATTCTCTCTGAAGCAAATTGCAGAGTCCTTTACAGATTCTATTTGACCAAAAGTCGAAGCAAAATTCAGCCACCTCTCTATGTTCTCAATGTCTCATATTACAGATCAGTGATTTTAATACACTTGTCGGGGAGCTAATCTCAGGAAATTGGTCATTGGAAAAAATATTTTTATTTTTTTATGGAGGAGAATGCACATACTAAGGTCAGTGTCCTTAATACACAGGCGAGAATGGACAATTTCTGATTTATTTCTGAAAGTTAATTGGAGGGGGCACCTCCAGGACCCAAGGACAGCAAGAGAAGGTCATGTACCACACACTGGTTTTCAAATGATGGGCTGGGGCTTTTTTGCTCACTGTGGGCTATCTTGTGGCATTTACATTGTATCATTACATTGACGGCAGAGGAGTGCTCTACCCAGAAAGAGCCCCAGGAAAGACTTTAAGAGTTTTGCCTGGGGATTGGCCCATGAAGTATGGCTATACCCAGATTTAAAATATCCACTAAAACAGTGTAATTATAATCTCATATGTTTAGGGACTACAAACCCAGTGATGATAAATTTCCCCTCTGAATTAAAATCTAATCTGTGAGCCTGAGAAAGGATTCATTTTCTGTAACATAAATGGAAAATTCATTATGAAAATTAAATTGTAAAACCATAAAATAAAATATTCGGAGCAGCTAAGTGTTTAATCTATTTTGCCGTATCTTAATTTCTGACAAGCTGTTTGTCACATTTCTAAGACTAGGATTTTCTCTTCCTAAAACTCTGTAAATGCTTTCCTATAAAAATGGGTAATTCTGCCCTACTCAGGATCTTGCTTTTACTCCTACACATTTGCATCAAACATAGTATATTTGTTTAGCTAGGCAGATGTGATCATTGACTTTCAAAAGAGGACAGCATATTACTCCACTGTACTGCACTTTGATTAAAAATAAAACACTATGTAAATGGAGTTTCTGATTACAGTTCAAAAAGTCTAAGGTTCAACCTCAAAATACAGTACTGTTGACCTCAACAAGAGACAGGCTCAAGACACAAAACTTACATCCACATCTGCATCCTGATTTCAGACTTCTCCATAGTTCACAGGTGTTTGGATCTGCACTTTTGATTTTGGTCCATCTGTAATTTGAACAGCTCATTTTGATTGATTTCAAATGTTTAATACAGTTCTTGGGATTGTCAATGTGTTAATGCCTTCATTCAAACAATTTCTGTGATCATGGCACTAAAAAAGAATGTATGCTATAAACAGCTGCATGTGAAAAGAGAGGTTTATGTGATTATGATCATAATTCATAAAATATAGAAGCTACATAGTAATTTGGAATTAATTTATTCATAACAGCAGAAAAACATTCTTCTTGCCTACTAAAGATTTTGATACTTTAATCTCTCTCTTCCTAAATTTCTGGTGTTCTGCATTATTTTAGCATTGTAAGTGGCCTAACTTTTTTCTTTTTTAGGCTCTACAAAATGTTTGGGTCTCCTTTAAATAGATTATTCAGAATCCTCACGATGATATCAAAGCTGTCCTCCAACTTTCCTGAATAATTATGTAAGTGTTTGAACAGAATCCTGAATTATTCTGTTTATTTAGTAGCTAAGTGTTTTACTAGTGCAGATTCATCCCCTTAC
The DNA here is from genome assembly GCF_027887155.1 of Malaclemys terrapin pileata. NCBI lineage: Eukaryota > Metazoa > Chordata > Testudines > Emydidae > Malaclemys > Malaclemys terrapin. The sequence goes on along the minus strand of NC_071510.1, from coordinate 51,257,683 downwards.
CTAGGGCTGAAGGTTTGGGCAACCTTCTGCATCCTTCATAATTCATAATTTGTAAAGTTTTGAAAAAAGTGTCAGTCAGTCTGTTTTTTTTTTGCTTTGGAAAGCGGAGATGTGGACCTTGTGGGATTTCTTTAAAGAACCCACAAAGGAGGGCCTTTTTTGTGACCTTTCTCAGTGGCAGAAATAGAGTATTAACTTGTTCTCACCCTGGTGTCTTCAGTGTCTGTCCACATGAGACATCTCAAACCTCACTAAACTGAGTTTGTAAGAGACTGGAAGCAGCTCAATACTTAACTAGTTACATGGTACCAAATTTGGCAATCTCTTGTATAGACTTTGTTGAAAGCCCTGGATGTGCTGTAACTTCATTGAAGCAATGTGCCTGGAACATTTTGAAAACTATTGTGCCATGTGATCTGTCTACTTTAGACAAGAAAAGAAGCTCTTTACAGCTAGGTCCTCCATGTTAAATGGATTAAGAACAAACAGACTGACTGACAGGCGTGAAAAATAGTTGTCAATGCAGAATCATCATTAAGTTGGGTGTGTTGCTAGTGGGATTCTGTAGGGATTGCTACTAGACCAGGTACTAGTCAACATTTTGATCAATGAGGTGGAAGTAAATATAAAACCAATGCTGATAAAAATTTACAGATGACACAAAGATTGGGGGAATGATAAATAATGAGGAGAGGAGGGCAGTTATACAGAGCAATTTGGATTGCTTGGTAAGCTGGGCCTAGTCAAACAAAATGAGTTTTAATACTGGCAAATGCAAGGTTATACATTTAGGAACAGAGAATGCAGGCCATACCTACAGAGTGGGCAACTGTATCTTGGAAAGCAGTGATTCCAAAAAGGATTTTAGGCTCACAGCAGACAAACAGAACATGAGTTCCCAGTGTGACGCTGTGACAAAAAGAGCTAATGTGATCCTTGAACGTATAAACAGGGAAAGAGGGAATAGGAGCCAAGAGGTGAGGCCAATAGTAGGATACTGTGACCTGTTCTGGCATCCACATTTTAAAAATGATATTGAAAAATTGGAGCGGATGCAGAAAAGAGGCACAAAAATGGTTTAAGGGTTGAAAAAAATGCCTGACATTGAGAGATTTGAAGAGCTCAATCTACATAGTTTATCAAAAAGAAGAATGAGAGCTTGCTTGATTACTGTGTGTAAGTAGCTTAGTAGGGAGAAAATATAAGGACCTAAAGGGCTCATTAATCTAATCTAGTAGAGAAAGGCCTAACAAAGAAAACAAAAACAAAACAAAAAGCAATGGCTGGAAGTTAAAGTCAGACAAATTCAAATAAAAAATAAGGCAACACTTTTAACAGTAAGGGTGATTAACTATTGGACAAACTGCCAAGGCGAATGGTGGGTTCTCTACCTCTTGATATCTTCAAAGCAAGACTGGATCTCTTTCTGGAAAATGTGTGTTAATCAGTGACAAGTTATTGGGCTCAATACAGGGTAAAGTGGGTGAAAATCTCTGCTCAGTGTTACATAGGAGGTCAGACTAGGTGATCTAATGGTCCCTTCTGGCCTTAAAATAGATGAATGCTGGTGACACTAGATCTAAGCAATCAGGTGTAGGTTGACCCAAATATATTACTAAGTTCATTACATGGTACTATCCAGGGGCGGCTCTATGTTTTTTGCTGGTGAACAGAACCCTTTTTTTGTTTACTTTTCAAAATTGCCAATGAAGCAAAAAAATTATTTTCCCAGTTTTAGTATAAATTCCTTTTTCAGAGTAGAATAAATTTTAATGGATTGATTCTCCTTTTGTTACACACCAATGATTTCCATTAACATGAGTAGGAATAAAACACATGCATAGATGGGCGAAATGAGTCATATGTCCATGTGACTTTAAAAACAAGAGACAGATTTTTGCCCTTCTAGTCTTTCAGCTCAGAGAGCTGCTTTATTCTACAAAGTTGCAGTTCTGGAAATTCATCCAACTTTTTCTAGGACAGTAAGTGCTGGAGCCAGACGCACAAGGAAAATCACCCTTTGATTGATTTCTACCAACTGTTTGGGCTGTGAAGAGCAGTGATAAGCTCCTCTGTGTGTTTAGGAATGAGTTATGGTGGTTTTGAGGTTAGAAGACAAAGTGTGCGAGGTGGACATCCTGGCTCCACTGAAGACAATGGGAGTTTTTCTGTTGACTTCAGTGGAGCCAGGCTTTCATTCCGAGTGTTTTGGCATTAGGGAATGCTCCTGGGGAATCCGTTTCCTTATTTTTCCCCAAATAATGTTGTAAAATAATGTGTAGTAGGGTATAAAAATTTCTCACCCTTCAACCCAACTCCCCAAATACCATCACTGCTTTTAGCTTTCTTCCTGTGACACTGATGTCAGCGCTCAGGTGGGTGGAGCAAGTGATGACATCACAAGCAACTGATGAGGTTACAATAGGTGGCTCAGCCTGACTCCCCAGTCTTTGGTGCTGCTGGCTTAAAGTATTTGACCTCCTCCCAGGAGAAACACGCAACAAACAGACAAAGGGCCAGGAATATCTGCCCACGCAGGTTAGCCCAGCCTTTGGATAAGGAGTCAATATTAGAGGGGAAAGGGATCGATTGTGATTTTAGTAATCCCCTGGACTAAATCCAGAGACACTACATTGGGATTTCAGATGAGAGCCTCTGGATTTACCCAGGTGAGCAATCTGGTTCTTCCTTTAGAGTTCCAGAAGCATTGGGAGTACTTTAAAAACCCTATCAGCCCTGAAGAAACTTGAAGGACAGAACCAGTGGGTGAAGGGACGTGGGTGTCAATAGGACATGATGGAAATTTCTAAGAAGCCTAAGGGGATTAGACACTCAAATCCCTTTAAAAATCAACAGAATTGGTTGCCCAACTCCCTTGTACTGCTTTGAAAATCCTGGCATGGTTCATACATTTTCTCTCTCAAGCCTAAATACAATAGTCCTGAGTCTGAATCAATTGACAATTAATGGAATATTGACAAAGGGTCAGAAGAGGCTAAAGAGTTATATCTGGGGAGTTAGTGAGAAGGAGAGTATGATTGATTTTGGGTTTGATTCTAAATTCAGCCCAAAACCTAAACTAGGATTTTCAGATCTGCCTAAGGGGATTTGACAAGCAGTCTCCATTTAATTTTAATGGGAATTGGCTGTCCTAATTGCTTAGACAGCTTTCAAAATCTCAGACTTCATTTCTCCATCCCTTAGTTCCCCATCTATAAAATGGGAATAATTCCCTCCCTCAGATACTATGGTAATAGGGGCCTAAATAGGTAGCTATGGTCTGACCTCCCAATGTCATTCACTGGGGGGTGGGAGAGGGTGGAGGAAGCAGGCCCTGCAGGAATCTTTGGGTGGAATCCCAAGGTTTGTGTGATGCTGGCGCTCTGACTATGGATGTGGTTTCCAAAGCTGTCCAGAGGATTTAGGTACTAAATGTCTTTACATTTTAATAGACTAAGACTGACATACACCCGCTCCCGAAATCCCAACTCTGTAGAAATAACCTCCACCCATTTCTCTTCTGTCCTCAGACACCCCACTCCTAAATTCCAGTTGTATTTGTGTAAATATCATTATGACCCCCAACAACATAGTCTCAGGTTGAAGGGTTATAGTGGTGATGTCTTGGTGGGGAGGCCCATCCTAACAGTCTTCCTTTTTCCCTAGCCCGAAGATGTCAGAGTTAGAGAAAGCCTTCCGTAAATTTGCCACGTACGGTGACACGGCTGCCACTGGCAACGATATGACGGGCAAGAACTTCTCCAAGATGTTGAAGGATTGTGGTGTGATGGACGGGAAGGCCGTGACCAGCACCGATGTTGATATTGTGTTCAACAAAGTCAAGTGCGTGGGCAATGGAGAAGAGATGGGAGCAACAGATAAGGGATGGGAGAGGAAAACAAAGAGGGGAGAAGAGCTAGTTTCCCAGTGTGATGAGTGCAGTGGGGATGTTCTGGACTTTTTGCTGCCACCACTGGGTCAGGGAGCTGCAGTAACTTCCCATGTCTGTTCCCCTATCACTGCAGGACCAAAGGCGCTCGCACTATCAACTTTGCTGAGTTCCAGCAGGCCATGAAGGAGCTGTGTGGCAAGCGGTTCAAGGGCAAGTCTCCTGAGGAGGCCCTGCAGGCTGTGTATGCACTGATGGAGGGCAAGGAACCAGCCAACGTGGGTGTAACAGTGAGTACCAGCTCTCTCTAAGGTGTCCCAAATCCGGCACCCCTCACTTCCCTACCCCAGCACCAGATCTCCCTGCCATCTGTACAGACCCCACTTGGAGCAGGAATGAACCTGCTATGAGGACCCTTCCACCTGCCCAAGATCCCACTTCACTCAGGGAAAGAATGAGCATAATGTGAGAGATAACACCCCACTCAGGACAGGAACTAACCTAATAGGAGCTTCATGGAGGCAGAAATGAGCCTAGTACAACCCCCCACACAGACCCCACCCTTTGGAGTAGGCCTGAAACTATTGTGAGATCCAACCTCAATTCTGCTAACTTCTGCTGCGCCCTGTCTCTTACAGAAAACCACCACAGCTGGTGGGGTTGATAGACTGACAGACACCAGCAAATACACAGGCTCCCACAAGGAACGGTTTGATGAGAGCGGCAAGGGGAAAGGGATAGCTGGCCGTGAAGACATGACCGATGGCAGTGGCTATGTTGGGGCCTACAAGGGAGCTGGCACCTATGACAAGACACACTAGAGTTGGCACTGTACCTTAGGGAGCCCTACACCCTGTCCTCTCCTGTAACCTAGGAGGGAGGCCATTAAACATCTCATGCTCATTGCACCTTGGCTTCTTTGTGCGTGTGTGTGTTATTTCTGGGGGAATACTGCACCACTCTGTGCACACAGAATTTATGTTCCCTGCAGAAAAAATGACTTCTGACAGGGAAGCAAAGGGAAGTCTCAAGAATAGTCATGTGCCCCTCCCCAGCACCACAGGTGTGTCAGTTGGGGCACCCAGAACAATGGACAGAGAGATAAATTACGGTGGTGGTGGGGGAAGCTGGGGATGACCTAGCTGGAGGCTCCTACCCTGTGCTGAGCTCAGCTGCTAGTTCCGGCTGGATTGGGGAAGGATGGGACTTCCTCTTCCCTTGCACAGGGCAGCTGGGCTGGGGCTGGGTCAGACCTACCCCCAGAAACCTGCCCTGGCTGCAGAAAGCTCTGCCCCCTCCCCTCCACTGTCTGCCCCCATCGTTCCTCAGCCATGGGGGAGAGGTCACTGTACAGGAGCTGCTCCCCCATCTGCCCAACCCCCATGCATCCAGATCCTCCCCACTGAGCCCCTCTACACCTAAATCCCCACCCCGCTGAGCCTCATCCCCTGCATCTGGAGCCCACCCAGACCAGCCCCCCCTGAGCCCCCTGCACTTGACCCCCAACCCCAATGAGCCTCCCCTGCACCTGGCTCCCCCACTAAGCTCCCCCACACCCAGCCCCCCCCGCTGAGCCCTATCTCCCCCAAATCCAGACCCCCCCCACTGAGCCCCAACCACCTTCACCTGGACCTCACTACAGAGTCCCATCCCCCTGCACCCGGAACTGCCCAACAAGCCCATGTGCATCTGGACCCCCCCCCCACACCCAGACCCCCTCCAGGCCACCCACAGCCAGATTTCCCCATACAGAACCCTCTCATCTGGCTTCCCTCACACTAAGCCCTTCTGCACTTGGATCCGGGCTGAGCCTGCCTGCCTGCCTATGCCTGGATCGAGGGCCAGGGGTGGGTGTGCATATGAGACTCTGTTCCTTTTACTTGCTATCTTGGTGCACCTGGCGTGGAGGGGCAGGGCCCTGGGGTGTTTCTGGGACAGGCCTGGCCCTTGCGCTTTATCAGCGTTGGGTGCAGCCTCACCACCAACTCTGTATTCGGGGTGACTACAGGGTGATCTCTCACCCCACTGCAATGCTGAAGCCTCCACATTTATCTATGGACAAATAAAATATGCAGAATTTTAAAATATTGTGTGCAGTTTTTTTTTTTTTTGGCACAGAATTCCCTCAGGCGTAGTGTGTGTGTTTGACTCCCAAATAGGGATGCCTCGTGTCCGGTCAAAAAGGTACCCTGGCAGCTCCAGTCAGCACTGCTGACCAGGCTGTTAAAAGTTTGATTGCTGGTTGGGGGATGAGGCGGGGGCCTGCGGCAGCTCTCTCTGTGGAGCTCAGGAGCAGTATGAGCCCCAGCGGGCAAGGGGTGGATCCCAGCGGAGGGCTGGGAAAGACAGTAGCTGCCATGGTTGCCCCCTCGCTGCCACAATGAATGCTCCCTGGCCAGCAGGCGCAGAAAGAGGAGCCAGCCCGGCTCCCCACAGATTACATGAAGCTGGTGTGAGGGCAGGGGGCCAGGGCAAGCTGCCAGTGACTGTCCTGTAGCCTGCTCCTGGGGGCTGCTGCTCCAGCCTTGTCTCGGGACCATGCAACCAGCAGCTAAGGGTCTGTGGACTTGTCAGTCTCCTCCCCAATGCACGGAAGCATGGGGCTAAAGTTGGGCTGCTCTCCCTGCGAATGGATCCAAGCAGAGTCACACAGCAGCTGGGTGTGGAGACCCCAACCAATGGCCAGACTGGGGGGACAAAGGAGAGGGGCTGGGGACCACTGCAAATGGTGGGGGGGATGAAGAGGGGACCTGCAGCAGAGTTCTCCCTAGAGCTGCTGTGATTTGGGCTACACTGGGGTTGGGGGGGCGCAGCAGGCCAGGGACAGCAGTGAAGTATGTATGTGTGGCCCTTGTGGGGAAGTTGCTCCCCCTCTCCCCCCCCCGCCCACATTCCAGAGAACAGGATTAACTTTTGTCCTTGGTGCACTGTCCAAGCCATGTGTCCAGGATTCATGGCAGATAGAGCAGCCTCTTAGCTCTGGGAAATGCCAGGGCAGTGCTGGTGTGGCTGCTATTTAAGGCCCCCCCCCCCAAAGCCGCCCCAGCCAGAGCCGCCCAGAGCCTGCACCCCAATCCCCCTCCTATGCCCCTGCCCCAGCCTGAAACCCCCTCCCACCCTCGGCCCCAGCCTGGAGCCCACGCCTGCACCCCAAACCTCTCATCCCTAGCCCCACTCCAGAACCTGCACCCCCAGCTGGATCCCTCATCTCCTCCCACACCCCCAACCCCGTGCCACAGCCTGGAGCCTCCTCCCACACTCCAAACCCCTTGGCCCCAGCTCAGACCCCCCCCCACCTCCTGGGCCCCAAACCCCTCATCCCCAGATCCCGCACCCTCAGTCAGAGCCCTCACCTCCCCCTGCCCCAGCCTGGTGAAAGTGAGTGACGGGGAGATGAGAGCAAGCAATGGAGGGAGGGGGAATGGTGTGATCGGGGGCAGGGCCTTGGAGAATGGGCGGGACCTTGGGGCAAGGGTGTTCGGTTTTCTGCAGTTAGAAAGTTGGCAACCCTACTCCCAAATCTAGGATTGCACGGCCCAGAAGAGCTGGTAAATACCTGGATGTGGGACTGGAAGCGTCCAATCCAAATATGAACAGGCCCAGGCCAGCTCCATGCAGGATCCTGACCCTATGCTGTTTTGGCTGCTGGCTGGTGGAATTCTCAGCTCTATTTTCAGGCTCATGTTTATCAAAGCTCCCACTAGGTATGGAGAGAAAAGGAACAGGAATGCAGCCAGTTCTAGCATGCTGCAGAGAATGGCAAAAAAACAATGGGAGGAGATGCTGAGCTGGGTTGTCAATACAGCTGGGTTCTGTTCTAAGAGGAAAAAGAGGGGAGAGGTTGCTATGGCTGAGTTTTTCAGATGATTAGCAATATAGGGCTTATGAAACATGGAGGGGTAGTCCTGAGTCCACCCTTGGGTGTGATTTAGTAGTTAGAACAGGCGGGAAGCCAGGAGGCAGGACTCCTGGGTTCTAGTCTCAGCTGTTTATGGGGAATGAGCTCTTACATGATAACTAAGAGGGTAAGTCAGGACTCCTTTAGCTGTTCTGCCACACACTTCGTGTATGACCTCAAGCAAATCACTTCAGCTTTGTGCCTCAGTTTCCTCATGTGTAAAATTGGGCTAATCTTATTTTCTCCCACCCAATAGACCAAATCCAAGCTCAGTTATGCCACTGTAAATGTGGAGTAACTCAACTCAACTTAATGGAGTTACTCCAAGTTTACACATCAGTAATTGAGCAGAAAAACTGGCCCTTAGGCTATCATGTCTATTTAGATTATGAATGCATTCCTCCCCTACACATACGTATGCACGCCGTAGAACAAAGGTTCTCAAACTTCATTGCATCACAACCCCCTCCTGACAACAAAAATTACTACATGACCCCAGTAGGGGGAAACTGAAGCCTGAGACCCCCCCAAGTTCTGTGGCCCTGAGTGGGGGGTGGGGGAGAGCCAAAGACCAAGGGCTTCAGTTCCACGCAGGGGCTATAACCTGAGCCCAACCAGCCCTGATGACTTCCGCTTTGGGTCCTGACCCACAGTTTGAGAACCAATGCCCTAGAACAAGAAGGGAGCGTATGGACGGCTGATGAATGCGCAGTTGGGGGAGGCTAGCCCCTAGCCCCTCCACCTCTGCGCAAGGTCCTGCCCCCCCCCCCTTCCCTGCTGGATCCCAGAACACACGGCCAGGGCTGCTGGCCCCCAGTGCATGCCCCTAGCATTCGGTGGGTGGGCGATGCAGCCGGAGCACCCTCCAGTCCCAGGCAGGTGGTGTGGTGGGAGCACCCCCCCCTCCAGAGTGCTGGATGGGGAGCACACTCCCAGCCCCGGGCCTTATGTGCACGGGCCCCAGCCTCTCAGCCACAGAAGAGCGGGAGGGGAACTGAAGCAGGCAGGAGGGAGCATGGGGGCGGGGCAGAGTGTGGGTGGAGCCATGCCAGGCTGTTTGGGGAGGCACAGCCTTCCCCTGCCTATGCTACCCACTGCCTATGAGGGATAGCCAAATCACAGAACCCCCTAGTAGTAATCTAGGAAGGCAGGGATGACCAGGGTATGAAGTGATGCAGTTGTGGAATCACAGCACCCCCAGAGTCTGTCTAGGGAGAAGCAACATGAGTGGGTAGGGAGGGGAGTAACACATGCAGCACAGTACTCCCTGGTATGAGGTTTGACAGATTGAGCACTGCCAAGGTAGTGAGGGTGGCACCTGCAGCTTCACAATGCCCCCTTGTGGTGACAGGGCACAGCCAGGATATGGTGGCATGCCCAGCTACATAATGCTCCTTCGCAACCATGCTGGTGAGACAAGGCATGACCAGGGTACAAAGGAGGCTTATTGCCATTTTTTCCTGTTCCTCAGTGCAGGCAGCTCTGGAGGCTTCAAATACTTCAGCTAGTGCATGGGATACAGCATGTACCAACCTCCCTTGAATAGCCTCCTTCATTACTCAGATTCACCCTCCAGCATGACAGTTGACTCTATCCCCATATGACTTCCCCTCCTAAACTGGGGGAAGGTGCCCTGGATATGAGGGGAGGGGGTAAAACCTTTAATTAGGGAGGCAGTGGGGCCCTAAAGGGTTTGAGGGGAGGATTTCCCATGGGGTTGTCATTGCTCTCTGCCCTCTATTCCACTGTATTTCCATACCTTAACACATTTGGATATCTTTTAATGTCAAAGCTTAACTCAGAATTTCACAGGTTTATGAGGTTTGGTTGGGAATAATTGCCACATCTCTGTAATAGATTTCAGCCTCCATGACTGATACCTATTATTATTATTATTAATTTGTATTACAGTAGCACCCCTAGTCACATGTGCTAGACCCTTCACAAACAGAACAAAAACCAGCCCCTACTCCGGATGAGGCAGTGGCGGGCACTTCATGCACGGGTCCCCCTCCGATAGATCTTCGGGCTCACCAGGATCTCCTGCGCAGGATGGCCCGTAATATGGACCTGCAGACGGAGGAGATAGTGGAGGTGCACGACCCGATCGTGAATATCCTTGGATCGGATGCCCCATCGAGGGTGGCGTTACCCTTGATCCGCACGATCCAAACGAACGCGGATACGATATGGCAGACTCCTGCCTCCATTCCACCTACAGCGAGAGGGGTGGAAAGGAAATACTTTGTCCCATCTAAGGACTATGGGTACTTGTACACACACCCCCAACCGTGTTCACTGGTGGTGGAATCAGTGAATGCACGAGAGCGCCACGGCCAGCAGGCTGCAGCGCCAAAATCAAAAGAGGCTAAGCGGCTTGATCTGTTTGGCCGTAAGGTTTACTCAGCCGGAGGGCTACAACTTAGAGCGGCGAATCAACAGGCGCTACTGAGCCGCTACAATTTCAACTCCTGGAACTCTATGGGGAAGTTTAAGGAGTTGATTCCCCAAGAGTCCAGGGAAGAGTTTGGAGCCATGGTTGAGGAGGGTAAGAAGGTGGCTCGGACCTCCTTACAGGCCTCCCTGGACATAGCGGACTCGGCCGCAAGGACCCTGGCCGCAGGTATCGCTATGCGCAGGACCTCCTGGCTCCAAGTTTCGGGTTTGCCCCCTGAATTACAGCAGACCCTACAGGATTTGCCCTTTGAAGGACAGGGGCTGTTCTCGGAGAAGACGGACTCTCGATTGCAGAGCCTCAAAGACTCCAGGACAATCATGCGCTCCTTGGGGATGCATGTTGCGGGTCCCCAGCGCAGACCATTTAGGCCGCAGCCTCAACGTTTTTACCCCCCTCCACCTTGTCAGAGACAGGACCCTGCCAGAAGGCGAGGGCGAGGTGGTAGGAGAAGATGGGCTGGCCCTCAACCCGGTCAGAACCAAGGGCCACCAAGACCACCTTCAGGTCCTAGACAGAACTTTTGAAGGTGCGGTCGAGGACGGCGCCCCAGTCATCCCCCAGGATCCAGCTCCCTCCTTTCGGGATCGCCTCTCCCACTTCCACCGTGCTTGGTCCCTTATAACTTCGGACCGTTGGGTCCTCCGCACGGTGGAGAGGGGATACGCTATCCAGTTTTCTTCTATCCCCCCCTCCCACCCCCTTTCCCCGTCCCTCTTCAGGGACCCTTCTCACGAGCAACTTCTTATACAGGAGGTTTCTACGCTCCTGGCCATGGGGGCCATAGAGGAGGTTCCGATAGACTTAAGGGGCAGGGGATTTTATTCCCGTTACTTCCTGATCCCCAAGTCCAAAGGAGGTCTGCGGCCCATCTTGGACTTGCGCGGACTCAACAAATTCGTAGTAAAGTTGAAGTTCCGCATGGTCTCTTTGGGGGCCATTATCCCTTCCCTCGATCCTGGAGACTGGTTCGCCGCCCTCGACATGAAAGACGCATACTTTCACATCTCAATTTACCCACCTCACAGACGCTTCCTGCGATTCGTGGTAAACACGGTGCACTACCAATTTACAGTCCTTCCCTTCGGCCTATCTTCGGCCCCAAGGGTGTTCACGAAATGTATGGCTGTCGTGGCAGCGTACCTTCGTCGGCAAGGGATACAGGTGTTCCCGTACCTAGACGACTGGCTGGTGCGCGGTCGCACCAAGGAGCAAGTTCACGCTCACGTCCACAGAATAGTGCACACATTCAACAAGTTGGGCATCCTACTCAACAAGGACAAATCCACTCTAGAACCTACCCAGAGAATAGAATTCATCGGCGCAGTTCTAGACTCCAGACGTGCACAAGCCATCCTGCCAGACAACCGATTTGGCACCATCACGAACCTCATTCAAGGGCTCAAGGCCTTCCCAACTACCACGGTGAGGTCGTGCCTTACCCTGCTGGGTCACATGGCTTCCTGCACGTACGTAACCAGGCATGCCAGACTTCGACTTCGCCCGCTTCAAACCTGGGTGTCATCAATATACCGTCCACATCGGGACAGCCTGAACATGGTGGTCACGGTCCCGGACTCGGTCCTGGCCTCCCTCACCTGGTGGCTAGATCACACTGTAGTCTGCGAGGGGATGCCATTTCACGCCCCACAACCCTCTCTGCACCTGGTCACAGACGCGTCATCTCTGGGGTGGGGCGCCCATCTCAACGAACACCATACCCAGGGCCTGTGGACTGCATCCCAGTTAGCCCTACACATCAATGTTCGGGAACTGATGGCGGTACGCCTGGCGTGCCAGGCATTCCTCAATCTCCTACGTGGCCGCTGTGTGTTAGTTCTCATCGACAACACCACGGCCATGTTCTACATCAACAAGCAAGGAGGAGCACGTTCGTCAATTCTATGCCAAGAGGCCATTCGCCTGTGGGACTTCTGCATCGCCCACTCAATCCATCTCACGGCATCGTTCCTCCCTGGAGTCCAGAACACTCTAGCGGACCGACTCAGCAGGTCCTTCCAAACGCACGAGTGGTCTATCCGTCCGGACATTATACATTCCATCTTCCAGAGGTGGGGGTTTCCCCAGATAGACCTGTTTGCATCTCGAGACAACAGGAAGTGCCACGTGTTCTGCTCCCTACAAGGTCGAGCTCCGGGCTCCCTCTCGGACGCCTTTCTGCTTCCCTGGAAAGACCACCTGTTTTATGCCTTCCCTCCGTTTCCTCTGGTCCACAAGGTACTGCTCAAACTGCGCAGAGACCAGGCACAGGTAATTCTGATCGCTCCTGCATGGCCAAGACAACATTGGTACACCACACTGTTGGAGCTCTCGGTTCAGACACCGATCCCGCTTCCGTTGGATCCGGATCTCATCTCTCAGGACCACGGCCGGTTGCGTCACCCCGACCTCCAATCACTCCACCTCACGGCGTGGCTGCTCCATGGTTCACCCAGGCAGAGCAGCAATGCTCGCACTCTGTCCAACAGATTCTGCTGAGCAGTAGGAAGCCCTCAACACGCACCACGTACCTGGCCAAGTGGAAGCGGTTCTCCTGTTGGTGCGAACAACGAGCCATGTCCCCGTTGCAGGCACCCATTCCTCTCATTTTGGAATATCTCCTCTCCCTAAAACAGCAGGGGTTGGCGATATCTTCAATTAGAGTTCACCTGGCCGCTATATCGGCCTTTCACCCAGGGGAACTCGCGTCCTCGGTATTCTCTAACCCGATGGTCGTTAGATTCCTCAAGGGCTTAGACCGGATGTACCCACAACAACGTCAGCCCGTTCAGACGTGGGACCTCAACCTGGTTCTCTCCAAGCTCACAGGTCCTCCATTCGAGCCACTGGCCACCTGTTCTCTTTTGTACCTATCCTGGAAGACAGCCTTCCTTGTAGCCATCACCTCAGCAAGGCGCGTTTCTGAACTCAGGGCGCTTACATCCGAGCCCCCTTATACAGTTTTCCATAAGGATAAAGTGCAGCTTCGTCCACATCCTGCCTTTCTCCCTAAGGTGGTTTCTCCTTTTCATATCAACCAGGACATCTTTCTCCCGGTCTTTCATCCCAAACCACATGCCACTCGCCAGGATCAACGTTTGCATTCCCTGGACGTACGAAGGGCCCTGGCCTTCTATATTGACCGCACAAAGCACTTTAGAAAGACGACGCAACTCTTCGTTGCAGTGGCCGACCGAATGAAAGGCTCACCGGTCTCCTCACAACGCCTATCCTCCTGGATTACGTCTTGCATCCGGACTTGCTATGACCTGGCAGGTGTCTCAGCACCGCACCTCACCGCTCACTCCACGAGGGCCCAGGCTTCCTCGACGGCTTTCCTGGCACAAGTTCCGATTCAGGACATTTGTAGAGCAGCGGTTTGGTCATCAGTCCACACATTTACAGCTCACTATGCACTAGTGCAGCAGTCCAGAGACGATGCTGCTTTCGGATCAGCGGTTTTGCACACAGCAATGTCTCACTCCGACCCCACCACCTAAGTTGGGCTTGGGAGTCACCTATGGAATGGATATGAGCAAGCACTCGAAGAAGAAAAGACGGTTACTCACCGTTGTAACTGTTGTTCTTCGAGATGTGTTGCTCATATCCATTCCAAACCCGCCCCCCGTCCCCACTGTCGGAGTAGCCGGCAAGAAGGAACTGAGGGGGCGCCGGGTCGGCTGGGGTATATATTCAGCGCCATGAAGGCGCCACTCTAGGGGGCTCCACAGCCGACCCGCCGGTGTTGCTAGGGTAAAAATCTTCCGACGATCGTGCACGCGGCGCACGCACACCTAATGGAATGGATATGAGCAACACATCTCGAAGAACAACAGTTACAACGGTGAGTAACCGTCTTATATAATCCTAACCTATGTAGTTAGGGTTAATTAACATATGTTTGTAAAGTGTTTTGAGATACCTGAGTGCAAAGAGGAGAAGACCCATGTCTTTTTCTTGGAGAAGCAAGAAACACAAATAATATTTCAAAATAGTAGGGGAAATAAACTAAGAACATATGGAGGAAAATACAATCCTCATCCTTGCATTTTATGACAGAACTCTGAATAGTCAACACACAGCATCTGTCCTCACTGCTGCTTGTTTTAGTACGTTATGTCCTGTACAATACTGCAAGCAAAGTACATGTACATTAAGCGAGAAGAGGACATTATCCAAAACAGCTATTGCACTAGATGAAACAATCATAGAACGTTCTCTTGTCACTCTCTTTTCCAGGGCAAACCCATGTTTTGTTTATACAGTCAGCAGGCAACTGCAACCAGTATATTTCATAGCTACTTATTCCTCCTTGTCGGTTCTCTTATTTGCTTCCCGAAATCGCTTTGCTTGCCTAATATTGTACTTAGTGTTCAGGAATCAATGTGACTCAGAGGCTGAGGGACTAACAAGGGTAATAGTATACTCCCACCATTGCCCCATTCTGGGTGGTAATGGTAGGAGCCATCCCCATAGGGCATGCCCTCAGTGCTCGTTGGGAAGGCTGAGGCCTCCTTCCTTTCCAGCCCAGTGCTTCCTTTCTTTTAATGGGCTGAGAGCCACCCAGGAGGAGAGAGGCCTCGATCCCCCCTTCACACACAAGCACAGAACGATGTGTGAGTACGCCCTCCTGCCACTCCAGCAGAGTGTTCTGTGTATGGGAGCCTTGACAAACGACCTCTCAGTTTGTGCTCTCCTCTTCCATTACGGTGGAGCAGACCAAGCCGAAGACTATGAGGTGCCTTATCTGTGAGGAGATCCTTTCAGGAACTACAGAGGGAAGCTCTGGCATAATTGCTCCCTGCCCGTGAACTGTCACTCTTCCAAAGTGATAGAGATTCTTCTAGCATCATACAGACCTTCTACTAGCTGGACTGGTAAAACCATTTGGACAAAATTCTACTAATGTCAAGGGAAAAGAGCAACACTAGAACCCCAGGTGTTCCAGCTCATCTGGATTTCTTAAAAGATGGCCGTGCAAAAACTCTTTGCTCTTGCAGAACCCCCGGCCCCCAAAACAGCATTCTGAGGATAATCTTCATATTCTAGTATTGTTGGTAACTAAGATTTAACTCTTTCTTCCACACGTCACAGAAAAGGTCTCTTTTTGTCTCAGCTTACAGTGCAATGGTCCTCAGGGCCCTGAAATAAACTTGTGAATAAAAAAAGCTGATCATAAGAAACAGCATCTTCTTTTGTCTCAAAGCAGAAGAAAGCTACAAATTTTGACTCCTATAGAAAACATTTAACTTTCCCCCCAGTTCTGCTGAACACAGCAAGTACATAACAGATGGAGTTCAGATCAGCTATTAGATTTCCAGAAATATAAATCAGAGGCTTGATTTCAGGATTACTTTACAGCCTGCATGCATTGTATACTGTAACAAAGTATCTGCTGAACAAATTGAACAGCTAGGAATTTAATATACAGGTATAAAATTGTCAGATTTTTGAAAGGAACAGTTTGGATGTAACTAAAAAGAATTGCACAATAATTTCCTGGTATAAAGTTATGTAAACTAATACAAGAGGGTTTTTTTTTTTTGTAAAAAAAGCTGACACAGAAGCAGCTGTGGGAGCTTTGGGAACAAATTGCGAGCTTTGTACTTGTGTTTGTGTGTACTGCAAGTTCTGTTTTGCATTAAAATGGACACAATCAGACAATTGAGGGTGACTTTCTGAGGCATGACTTACTCAATACTTCATCCTTTAAGCTAAATTGTGCAGCACTGTATCACTAAGAAGAATCAGTACTTGTTCTACTCGCTCAATATATGCAAAAACTATGAATGCGTCAAGAATGCCAGACTTACAATCCATAGTGTCTAAGCCCTTTCACTTTCTGTGAGTGGATGGACAGAGTCACGGTCTATTGAAGAATTTAAAAATAGTACCTGAGCCACACAGGATTCTGCAATAGCACAGCAAGGGTAGAGCCTACAATTGAATGTATAAAGAAAAAAGGGCTGTACTAGCATTCTAAAAAGACAGGAGCAGCCATGCAATATACAATATCTTGTTTGGCCAGGGTTTTTACAATTACATTGCCAAGTGTCGTACAGTAGCTGTGTATTGCAGTGTGCAGACCCCCTACCTGATTTCCAGCAAACAAGGCATGTACCTACCTACTCAGACATCAAGGAGTGGAGTAATAAAGTAGAACTGGGATCTGAAAACCCAATTAAGTACTCGGGTAAGACAGGAAGCACTATAAAAAGTTAGCAGATTTTACATCAGTGCTATTATCCTGACCCGTAAACTCGGAAAATCAATGGTACTGTATATGACTCCTTAACCATTTAATAACTCTTCTTTTTATATTATTAAACCTTTAGTTTTTAGGTGCTAAAGGATTGGATACAAGCGTAGTTTTGGGATAAGATCTGAGTTATATCTTGACCTGGGGAAGTGGCTGATCCTCTGGGATTGGAAGAACTTTATAGATGAGGAATCTGTTTTTCAGTAACCTTTCATCATAAAGTCCAGGTGCCTTTGTGGTCTGGATTGCCTAAGGGGACTGTGTTTTGGCTTCATGTTAACCAGTGTTGTGCTATAGAAGCTCATGTTGTTACTGGTTTGGTAAAGCTAATTATAGAATAAGCCACCAGCTTTGGGGGTGTGACTGGCCTGTTTTATCAGTCCATTCTGAGTTTGGCATTCTCAGCTGTGACCCACACCAGGCACGCTCCACGTGCCCTGTTTTACAATTGTTATAATCTGCAAGGGAATAAGGGAAAGCTTACATGATGCTCTATTTCTGTAACAAATTGCTCTCGCTCATAAGCCCATTCCTACCCCTCACTTTCTTGCTTCTCCAAGAAATAAAAAATCAAGACACAATAGCCATTGTTTTGTAGGCTGCATAGTGTTTCTGGTTTGTCTTTGCAGAGCCTGCAGGAGGAGCACAACAAATGGGTTTGCTAGAACTGCCCTGCGTCCTGGTGGCATTGATAAAACTGGCACATAAACAAAAGAAGAAGAACCAGAGACATGTTCACTTGAATTTCATTTTAAGAAAAGTGGTTGCTAAAGGGCAAGAGGGCAAAATAGAAGAGCACGGTTTTGGCTGGGTTTTTTTGGGCCAACTTTTCAAATACACGGTGGGCACAATTGAAAAGTTTCCTTTTACCAGGTTTTCCACTCAGCGTGAGCGTAATGGTTTTAGTGATATTGCTGTTGTAGAGAAGGAATATTGCACAAACTAGCAATATTTTATTCCAAATGTGGAAAAGAAAACCATTTATGTTCACTCACAGTAGAGCAGTCATGTCTTCAAAATAGAAATGTAAATATGCATTCAAAGAAGCAACTGCACTCCTAATATTGTAGTTTTTGTCTGTGTGCCAAACTACTTGCTGTGCTTTTGAACCTTTGTTTTGAAAAGGGGAAGGCAGTCATTGCAACACCTCTTCC
The DNA here is from genome assembly GCF_027887155.1 of Malaclemys terrapin pileata. Classification (NCBI taxonomy): domain Eukaryota; kingdom Metazoa; phylum Chordata; order Testudines; family Emydidae; genus Malaclemys; species Malaclemys terrapin. The sequence goes on along the minus strand of NC_071510.1, from coordinate 51,240,028 downwards.
ATGCCCCTTCCCCACCATCTGGCGCTGGGCAGAAGCACTGGGAGGCTAGTGCTGCATCCTCTCCCTCAGGGCATTCCTCTGGCCCTGAGGGACGTTCAAGGAGAGAATGTGGCTGGCCTTTGTGCAGAGATGCCAGGCAGAGGGAGTCTTGCACTCATTCTCACTCTTGCAGGGACAAGCTGCCATTGAAGCCGGTTACTCATATGGCAATATAAAGCTTTTAATATGATGGGCAGTCTTTGGTATCTGTATATTTATACCTGCTGGCTGTAAAGGAGTTGACTGAAATGAGAGCTATGAGTGTGATGGTCCATCAAGGTGTGGCACTCTGTGGAAAAGCTGAGGTGACTGAAGGAAATGGTGAATCTCTCATCCATTGAAAAAGGCAAGGACTAGGCTCAGTGAATATTTGTGTGTATGTTAAGGTATCTAGCTGCTATTCGCCTCAACTAATAGGTAGGGCTAAGGCTCAGGGGAAATGTGGGTGATTGCTGTAACTATTACCCTAACCTGAGATAGCTATACTAAATTGATAGAATGTTACTTAATACCGTTGCTTTCATTTATGTTTCTAGAGGCAAGCTAAGCTACCCCAGACTAACAGGCCACAGTTTTGTTAAAATTCATGAGCGAAACAACATTCGATAGTGCTTGGATGGGAGACTTCCATAGAATGACTGGATGCTCCAGGCAGGGAGGTATTGATTTAACAGGTGGCATGCATCCCTCTGAGTCAGTACTCAAGCTCTGAATGCTAGCTGTACTCCTTGAGATGCTTTCCTTCGCTGTGGTCATTAATATAGCCCAGGATATTTTTTGCAAGAATTAGAGGTGCATTTTCCTGGACAAAATTTACTGCAGGAAATTACATACAGCTAGCCTAAGATTTCCACTCTCATTCATTTGGTTACAATATTCTTTTCTTCTTGCCCTAACGTGTGCAGTGTGTTACTGTGTGCTCTTCAACAACTGTCATGTTTTATCCCAGAGTTGGCTGCATTTGAATGGTGGGGGAAGTGATGGATTTATTTAATTACTTACTTTTTTCTAAATATATAATCAAAGTGAAAATGCAAATTAAATTAAAGGTAGTTACAGAAAATAAAAGGTAAGGTGTTTAGAGAATAAAAGAGTATTAACAGCATTAAATCTATTCAATCACTGCCATCTGCTGGCAAGATGTGTTTCTTACAGCTGGATCAGCACAATTCTAAGTGACTAATGGATTGATGAATATCATTATTGACCATTTAAAAATAAAGAGAGACAGTTTCAGATGTTTAGTCTGCACCTGGTACCAGTTCTAGCTGTAATTATTTTAGTTGATGAAATTTATGGGTATTATTTTTGGTTCCTAGTTTAAAAAAAATCTTCACTTGGTATATTTCTCGGTATATTTAGAGTTTATCTACACACTGGTTCTTTTCAGTTTCTTTAAGTAAGCTATGAAGGGGGATGAGTGAGTGGGACCAGAATACAACTAAGTACAAAGATGCAAATGATTAAAACAGATGGTAACTGACATGATATTGAATACTTTATATAAATCATAATCTTAGAGATTATACTTTTCCATCAATGTAATAAATACACTTCTCCGAGAGGTGGTAACTAAGTGCAAGGAAGAATTCCTCCCGCAACCTATCGGCATGAAAAGTGGGGGTTAGGTTGACCTAACTATGTCTCTCAGGGTGCAAAATTTTGGCCCAGAGCAATGCAGATAGGTCAACCTAAGTTTTAGGTGTAGACCAGCCCTGAGTAAAGGAATCACAATCTGGCTCAAAATAAACAATCACAGTAATTTGAAAAATACATATTCTCTACCTTGTATCAGTAATGGTTAGAAAACAGTAAATGAAAATAATTATATCATGGTCAAATATATTTTTTAAAAAGATTCTTATTACAACCAAACCTTTTACAAAAGAATACCTTTAATTTCAGTTTAATAATATATTCATTTAGGTCACAAAATGTTGTATTCATACACTGCAGGCTTTTATAGCAAAGCTAAAAAACAATAAAATACTACTAATCAGGATCTTTCTTCACTTTTAAAAATGTTTTAAAAAAGAAATTGGAGAAGGTTGGTCCTCCCCAACTTTGTCACATTAGGCCATGCTCTCAGAAGGACCGAGAGCATGTGGAATTATAGCACTTGCTTGGTGATGGGATTTATACTCAAATCTGACTTGTTCTTGATTTACATCCAATTTACATGCACATGTGGATTACCGCACATGGAGATTCTAAATTGTCTGTGCAAAAGTGAGTGCTCAAAAATCAAACAGAGGCCACTTCTGGACAATGTGGCCATGCAGAAAAACTTTTCAAACCAACCAATTTACATACTGGTCCCATTTGGATAAAGATAAATGGCCTTCGTTTTCAAAAGCAACTCGTAGTTTTGAGTGTCTTTAAATATCAGGTACCTTTACAATGTCTTCCATTGGACACCTCAAAACTAAGGCATTGAAAAATCACTAGTCACTTTTGAAAATGTAGGCCATTTATCCTTAATTTAGTAAAAAGAAACAAATTATCTTACATTAGATCTACAGTACCTATAAATATTTCACAATGGAAACCAAACTTCTATAACCCATTTCTATGTTTGAAACATTGGCACTGTTTAACCAATTTCTTTTTCAAAGGACAAAAAATACCGTCTTACCTAACTTAAAATACCCAGTTAATTCCATGGTAAAATACATATGTTCTGAAAAGACATAGAAATAAATATATCAAGCCTTAAACATTATTCTTCAGTACCTTTACATACCCATATTTCGTTTAATAATAAAATGTGCATCAATTTATGTGCATGCCAATAAATTAATTTTGGGAACTAGTTATCTTATAAGAATAATCTACATATATTTGGAAGGTGTAAACACCAAGAATTATTTAGGACTGAATACAGGGCTCAAAATTAATATTGGAGTATGTGTCTGTAATTAAGAAACGGAATGAAAATTTAGGCTACATATCAGGATAAACTTGGAATATTTAAAATGAGATTGGAGAAAAGTGTATAATAGGAAACAATGAGGGGAATTCTATGATTTGTTATCTTTATACAGTGCCAGAGATAGTTTGGGGCATTGCAAACAAACAGAAAGATAAAGACTTCTTCCTGAAGGGTTTACAGTCCAATGCAAGATGAAAGCTATAATGGTAGCACACACACTAACATTATGGGAAGGGCAAAGGTAATGAAATTGAGGCAGATGCATCTCTTGGGATAAAGGGATTAGGCGTGGGGGATGCTCTGATTCCTGCAGAGTTAGAAGTGAAAAACTGGTTGCATTTCAAATACCTTTTGAGTTCCCTTTTTATGCAATGTCGTTATTATAAAATATTAAGAGTGCTGGTGCCTACAATTCAAGGAAGATAGTGATAAATTGAAGAGGGTTCAGAGAAGAGCCATGAGAATGATTTAAGGATAGAAAACATGCCTTCTAGCTCAATCTATTTAGTTTAACAAAGAGAAGGTTAAGAGGTGACTCGATTAAGTATCTAGATGGGGAACAAATATTTAATAATGGGCTTGTCAATCCAGCAGAGGAAGGTGTAAAACAATGTAATGGCTGGAAGTTAAAGATAGACAAATTCAGAATGGAAATAAGATGTCATTTTTTGACAGAGGGAGTAATTACCATTGGAATACTTTACCAATGGTCATGGTGGATCCTCTAATCAGTGACAATTTTTAAATCAAGACTGGATCCCTGTAAAAGGTATGGTCTAGGAATTTTGGGGAAGTTGTATGGCCTGTGTTGGAGCTCTGACTAGATGATCACAATGGTCCCTTCTGGCCTTGGAATCTGTGGAAGTTGGATGGATGGGTGTTGTGGAAGAGGAGATATTTGAAAGAGGGGGTGGTGACTATTTGGCATACAACATAGGGAATCTGTTAAAAGACATAATCCATAAAAGACATCGGAGGAAGAGGACAAAGGTAAGACAGAAAAGGAGATGCTTCCATTGGCCAACAAATGCTCTCTCAGCTAATGCAGGCACAGACAATAAGTTTAATACTGAGCAACATTAACTGAGGCATTGTTACCCCCTCTTCTAGAAGGGAGTATGGCTGAAGAACTCCTCCTGCATACATGGCTATGCCCCTAGACAAGCTGGGGGAGTCCTGGATAGAAAGAGGTTTGTGGGGGGAAGGGCGGAGAGAGGAGAATTCAGAGGGGAATGGATGCTTCCTTGCCACATGGCAGGGATTCACAAATTCTGTTTCCTCTCTACTTGCATTACTGCAGAGGAGTGTAGGGCTTTTTACTTTGAGGGGATTTCAATGGTCTAGGTAGAGTACATTAGGATATAAACTAAGAATTAAACTGTCACTGGGAGAAAAAGCTTTATCAAAGCTTAGGAACTTCTGCGCAATTTTTAGGGTAAATACCAATAGTGAGAAAATTAGTAGCAAGGCTTTTATGCTGGCTCTACATTCAAATATAGGCATGAGAGGAAGAGAGATAAAAGAGAGAAAATAGAATTTGCAATACACACCCCTCCCTCCAAAGACAAGAAAGCTGTATGTAAAATAAAATAAACTTAATTTAGTAGAATTCTAAAGATCTATTGTGCTGTCTTTGCTGCACACAGTGTAGCAATATCTGCTTTTAAAAAGATATTTAAGGGCCAAAAATTGCACTGAAAGCAAGTAAAGGCATCTATTACAAAGGGCTTTGCTTTGAACTTTGACAACATAAAGAGCTTCAGCAGTACCAAACTGAAGTCATGATGTTTTCTAAAGCTAAAACTTTTGGCTTTTATTTTCAGAAGGGGGCTTGCAGCAGACCAAAATGTGCATAAGGTCCATAGTATCCACGTTGTTAATGTGAAATGTCATAATAGTAGTTACGTAGTCTGAGCTCAACAGCAGAAAATCCTGGTCGCTCATCAATCCTGTAAGAGGAAGAGAGATATAACTGTACAGTAATTGGAAACCTGTGAAAGGAATGGCCTTTGGACCACTGCTCCATCTCCTTATAGCTCCAGACTTTGCTGAAGGTTCATGTAAATGGCCAAGATTATTTTATTAGAATTACCACCAGAGAGAACACCAAATGGTGATTGTCACACTAAAATACATCCAGATCAACTAACCCATCATATAGACAATGCAATATATTACCCATTACTATATGTAGCCAGAGTCAGTGATACACCTGTACATGAAAGGCTAAAACTGCTCCTCTTTACCTTCTACCTCATTTATTTCAGATGTAAGGTGTGGAAGATAGTCCATACAGTGCACCATCTGACTCATAATGAGAGCTATGACCACAGCCTTGGAGTTGCTTCTGATCATCTTTGAGAATGGTCCTGGATATGTGGGTAGAATGCGTTTCTTTTACCCACTATTAATTCAGGCAATTGATTAAATTGAGAACAAGTCCTTGTGAAATTTACATTATACAGGGATCCATTTACTTCATATGGCCATAGAATTGCTTTTCAAGCACAGGTGCACTGTCCTTAGCATTTTCCCCAGTACATTTATTTCACGGATATAATAATCAGCTTTCTCATAATATATTTATTCAATTATGTCATAATTAAGTGTTTAAGACTTTGCAATTAATCCTGACAGAAGTGATTCTGATGTGATCAACAACTGTTTATGGCATTCATTGAATTAAACAGAGAAGAAAGTCAGGCTTATTATAAGAAAGAATCTATATTTCTGTGAAGCGCATTATGTTTGTTGTTATTTCTAGAAGCACTGTGCTCACGAGGACTGTGTTCCTGCCATGACATACCATCCACCAATTCTGCTTTCAGTTATTTACTGATGTAAATTGAAAGGAACTTCTCCCAGTTTATGCCAATGTAACTGAAAGCAGAGTTTGGCCCATTGCTTTCATTTGTAGAAGACTGTATCTTTTTGCAATGTACCTGTGATGATACAATATTATTTTTGTATTGTCTTGTGGGAACACTGACTTTGTAGTAGTTGTTTAGGAACCCGTCTTCTCACCATGGCTGATTTTGAAGCGTTAAAAGCATAAATTTAAATAATTTGAGTTTGAATATGAAGTCACCAAAAGACTGCATAGCCATTGTAGTCCACACACAGTCCAATATTTATTTTATAGGAGGTAGACAAAATATGGGGAGGAAAAAATCAAAATTTTGAAATATTTTGCAAGTTGTTCCCATTTCACAGAGTTCTAAATGAAGAACTTTTTAAAAAAACTTTTTCCAAAGTAAAAATATTTCAAATGTCAAATTTTTGAATATTTATCACACAGTGCAATAAAAGGAATGTCCAGGTTAGGGTGAGCTTTGTGCTTTAAATTTTCCAAATTTCTTCAACTTTGGAAAAACTATCGAGTGGAAAAATGAAACTAACTCAGCCATTCTGTAACTTTTCAAAACTTCAATCTTAAAAAAGTTAGTTTTTTTTCCTTTTGCCTCTTAATAACTTTTCCAAAGTTGAGGGTATTTTGAAAAGATAGAGGAGGGGAAATAAAATACAGAAAAAAAATCTAGACATCGGTCATTCTATTGCATTCAGGTGGCGGGTGGGGGGAGGGGAGGTGGGAAAATATCTGATAGTTGGACATTTTATTCCATTTCAATTTTTGAAAACAAGAAAAAAAATCTCTGTTAAAAATATCATCAAAAGTGACATTTGCCTGTGAACAATTTTGATTTTGATGAAACCCTATTTTTTGGCCAGAACATTTTTAGGTCTTATTCTTGTTTAAGCAGTGTGGAAAATATCACATTTGAAATCAGATATATTTTTTGTTTGATAGGTAGACGGTAAGTGCGTATAGTTCCACAGCAACTTGTGGTTATTTGAAAGCATGATGGACTGCTTGAAGATTACAGCTTATTGTTTCTAATTAAAACATCAGCTGAAAGTATATGTTTTCAAATGTCTCTTGTTTTCTTTCTACATATTAGCTTATCTGCCTAAGAAATATCAACAGGAGGTAAAATGTCACATTATACTTACTTGTATGTCCAACAGAGTTTCATCAAGTCATAGACCTCAGTTGGACAAGCCTCAGGAGATTCCATTCGCTCTCCTCTTTCAATCATCTGGGCAACCTCACTTCCTTTCATTCCCTAAAACAGAATGATAATGCCTCAGTTGCAGATAGAGTACATCATCTGTGCTTAAAATATGAGAGGTGTAGACACAGCAAACTTCTGAGTCACACTATTGCCCATGTGCTTCATTGAGCTTCCACAAATGGGTGGCTGGGGATTGTCCTGGCATGGGAGAATCACTTATTGCAGAAGAATGGATCTATCAGATATGTGTGTGCGCATGCACGTGCACATATACATGGGTGAGGTCATTACTTTTCACTAACTTTAACAAAAACATTGAAAAAAAATACTCACCTTATATGGCTTTTGCCCATAGGAAAATGCTTCCCACATTAGAACCCCAAAGCTCCAAACATCACTCTTGCTAGAAAATTTGTAGAAGTTCATACATTCTGGAGCATACCACTTGACTGGCCATTTCCCATGACTTTGTGCCTAAAAATGAGTCACAAAAGAAAAAGCAAGCAGTGGAAACAATTATACTTCTCATCAAAATTCAAATACGCCATGTTAACTGAAGAAATGTAAAGCAATGCCATCAAACTGCTTACACACACACACACACAGCCATAAAATAGATGGCATATTTGCTATAAAAGAGACATTTTGTAGTAGAATCTGTGGAGTTGTTATTGTGCTAGTCACAGTATTCCACACTATGTTCTAGCATAGGAATACCATGAATACCACAGTAAAGGTAAATTTACCTGCAAATGATTTTTGGTCATGTTTTTAATGGCATCTACTGCATGCTGTTCTTTTATTTAACATTCAATCCTTTTGTCACTCTTTTAAAAATAAAGGTTTTCATATCAAGTCTCATTTGCACAACCTGAGACATAACAATTAACCTGAGGCTCATACTTGCTTCAAGGCAGAACTTGGTTTCAAGCAGAGATTCCCTTTTGCCTCAAAACAGCATAGGGACTGATAATATTGCAATATGATACTGAGTTGCAATCTGATTGTTTCTTAACTCTATTCTGTGGCAATACCAAGTTATCACAAGGCAATGTCACTGTGAAATTCCACTCTGCTTTTCAGTGGGAAAGAGGACTGCACCTTTGTCATCGGCTCTCAGGGCTGGTCTGGGCTGGTCTACACTACTGCATAAGTCGATGTAACTTATGTCACTTAGGGGTGTGAAAACGACATCCCCTTGAGCGACATAAGTTACATCAGCTTAAAGTGCTATCCACACCTTGCTATGGTGGCCTCTCGCAGAGGTGGAGTAATTATGCTGATATAGTGGGGTAGTGTAGACATGCCCTCAGTTAAGATCCCCTCTTCACTTGAGACAAACTGTGCTTTTAAAGAGCTCATCCTGACCCCAAACATTTTAATTGTAATTAAAAACATATTTCTACTGTTTGTGGCTCCCCAACACCAATCACAATGAGCATCCTCACACTTTTCTTAATGCTACTGCTCATGTGTGAGAAACACCTGCCTTCATGCATGTTGGCCTCTACCTTACCTATGATGATAAATCAATCGAGTAGGAGGAAGGAGGAGGAGAGGGCAGGGGCAAGGAATGATTTGAATTGCAAGGCCTCACATGCATATCTAGCTATTCACCTAGCCCTGGAGATGTTTTGACAAGGAAGACAGAGCAATGAAAAGCATGGGGAGAAGCTGGTATCATAAGTTCATCCGAAAATGCTTCAAGAGGGGTGTTGGATCTCTTTTTAGCCCTAGATAATCTGCTCTTCAGGAAATACAACAGACCAGCTCCAGCTTAAAAAAGATAAAACCTTTTTGTATTGGGAACAGGGGCACAAAAATCAGAATATAAGATAAGGGAATTAAACAAGGCTGCCCGGGGGGAGGGGCGGGGCAAGTGGGGCAATTTGCCCCAGGCCCTGGGCCCCACAGGGGCCCCCATGAGAATATAGTATTCTATAGTATTGCAACTTTTTTTTATGGAAGGGGCCCCCGAAATTGCTTTGCCCCAGGCCCCCTGAATCCTCTGGGCAGCCGTGGAATTAAAAGAAGACATGATGCGCCCAAAGGTCTCCCTTGGCTCCCAAGGACTGTTATCTTTTTATGAAACTTGGCAGTTGTTTCCTTTCCTTTGGATGCAGGCAGTATAATTCACTTAAAACTGAACTGAACAGTTCCTCTAGAGAAGGATTTATTTAGACATCATTTGACCAAACTGTTTTCATTCAACCCCTTCCCAAAACGAATCATCATATTTCAATAATATGAACAGTGTTAGGTTTAGTTTTGGGTGATGATGTTGAAAGAGTTTGGGTGCAAAATATATGAAAATTGATTGACACTATTCTCTAGTAGAATCCATTTCTAAGCCTGGTCAAACATTTTTAGTTGAAACTGTTTTTCAACAGTAAATTGGGCTTTTGACTAAACAAAAGAAACAAGGAAAGTGTCCGCTTTCCGTGGAAAACTTTGACTTGTAATCAAAAAACAAAATCTGAAAAGTTTTTGCCTTTAGGCCAAAAACAACTTTTAGGCTGAAAATCCCCCCACCCCCCCCTTTTTTTTTTTTTTTGTGAAAAATAGTAAAAAATTTCCATGGAATTTATTTTTTCCCACCAGCTCTATCCATTTCAGTAAGGCCATTCCTTTGTTTTAATTACCGACTAACAGGCAACAAATAATAAAATATGTTCTGTATTTCAACTTTTAGAATAACTACTTCAGCTGAAAATCATTCCATTAAAAAAAAAGTCACATCACTATCAAAGTCATATACCTTGTACTAATCTTACCTTGTAATAATTCTCATCAGAAGCAAGAGCTTTGGAAAGTCCAAAGTCACTAATTTTGGCATAATGTTGGGTAACTAGCAACACATTTCTTGCAGCCAAATCCCTGTGCACAAAATTGTTTTCTTCCAAGTATTTCATCCCCATGGAAACCTGATGCACCAGCTCGGTTATATTCTTTTCCTTGACATGTCTGAAAGTCATAATTGGGTCTGTAAGAGGTCAGTAGTTCATTTTCATGACTTTTAATGGAGCTACTGTACAAATTCATTAAATGACCTTCCTCGCATCATATGGGTCATCATGTTAATTTATGTTTTAATAAACTTTAATTAGAACTGATGACAGAAGTGGCTCCTGAACAAAAATAAGAGTTGTATGCTCAGATTAACAGGCCATTGATAGTGGGGCATTTGGAAATGTTTCATTTATTCAAAAATGTGGCAGTTTCATCAGAAAATGTTTGATACCTAGGAGTCTTACAGTAGCTTTCCACATTGTAGATTTAAGAAAGGAGCCCTTTTCATTAGTTTTTTTTTTAAAAGAACATACCAATCTCATTTCCTTTTTTGACAAAACCATATAAAACATACTCAAAGCCAACATACCGGTTTTTCTGCAAAAATTTATTTAATGGTCCAAGTTCCGCCATCTCCATTACTAACATCCAGGACTCAGCTTCACATATGCCTATCATTCTGACAATGTATGGGTTATCCAGTTGCTGCATTACATTGGCTTCTCTCAGTAATTCATCCTTTACGGCTGGATCGTTATTCTCATTCTTAAGAATTTTTACAGCTACTGGCTTGGCACCCCTATAAAAGAAAGTCCAGTTGTGGGATTACTTGTAACAAAAATTTTAACTTGCACATACACACAAATTTCTCAAGTGTCACTGTGCACCAATTTTGATACTTCTAGGTTTATAGTGGAGATTAGAAGTGGTGATACAATTGGGACTTCTGAATTTTTTTTGGCACTGAAAGGCAAAAAAGTGTAACAAGAGTATCTCTTACAATGGGTGAAGACAGCTGAATGAAAGATAGAATTGAAGGAATCATAGGAAAAATGCACACACATCCAAGAGAAGGGTCTTGTAAACAACCCCAAGATCCTCATTCCCACTTTGGCCCCTTTAAAAGGCCTGAAGCAGCATGAAGGGGCCCTGAAAGCCATGTGTCTGGTTGGGGGAGTATTTCCCAGGTGCAGGCAAATGGAAAATAGCTATAAGGCTGCCTTCCAAGAACCACTTCATAAGCCCTGGTAAAGGGGCATGTTGATATGGTGTTGTGGATGGGTGGGACTGATGTGTTGAGGGCAAGGCAGGATTATGTAGCACTCCAGAGACTCTAGTCAGCATGGTGGCATATAGGGCAGTAAGAGAAGGCTGCTGTAACTTAGAGCACGTGCAATTGAATGGGAAAGTCATTGTCTGGAGAACAGTGGTGAATGGTCATAATTTGGGCCCAACAAATTCACTGTCCATTTTGATACATTTGACGAATATAGGATTTTTAAAATTGTAAATTTCACAGTTCCAGATATTTAAATCTGAAATTTCACAGTGTTGTAACCTTTGGGGTCCCGACCTAAATTCACTGTAATCTGCGCAGTTGTGCAGCAGCCTTCTTAGCGCCATGCAGGCACTCAGGGAACCCGCCCGGGGATCTGCTGGGGCTGAGGGAGGGGCGCCCCTCCCCAGCCCCAACCTAGCCTAGCCCCCAATCTGCTGTGGTACCCCCCTCCCAGCCTGAACCCAGCCCCAACTTGGACTGCTGCGGCACCCCTCCTCGGCATTGAACTCAGCTCCGACCTGGCCTGCTGGGGGAGAGGCGCCTATGCTGTGGTTCCAACCCCGGAGCCGCTGCAGCAGAGAGAGGTGCCTTCCCCTCCCCCCAGCCCAGGTGCTGCTGCAGGGAGAGAGAGCCGGGGGGGGAAGGAGGGAAGGAAAAAAAGAGTCCTCTCTCCCTACCATAGCCCCGGAGCACCCTCCTGCACCACAAACCCTTCATCCCCAGCCCCACCCCAAAGCCGCACCCCCAGCCGGAGCCGTCACACCCCTGCACCCCCTCCCACATTCCAATCCCCTCGGTCCCACTGCCACCACATGAATTTTGTTCTGTGCACCAATATGAAAGGGATGTGTCACATCACCTCCATATTGGTGCATGTAACAAAATTAATTCTGCACATGGGTGGGAAAAATTAGAGGGAACACTGGTCCCAACCCGAAAGAGGGTTGTGGGGGGCAGTTGCAAGGCTACTGTGGGGGGACGCGGTATTGCCACCCTCGTTTCTGCGCTGCTGGTGCTGGTGGCAGCACTGCCCTCAGAGCTGGGCTCCCAGCCAGCAGCCATGGAGCTTCCTGGAGTTGGGTCTGACCCAGCCCCAGGAGCAGCCTGTGCAGGGGCAGAGGAAGTACTGTCCCTACCTAGCCAGCTAGGACTAACAGCTGGAACCTGGCACAAGGTGGGAGTTCCCAGCTGGGGTGCCCCCAGCCCTGCCCCTCCCTGGCTCTGAGCCCAGCAAATGGGGGTTAAAGGGACTTTGCGCTCTGTGTGTGTGTGTGTGTGTGTGTGTGTGTGTGTGGAGTGACCACGTCACTCACCTGACCATGGCACCCTGGGCAGTCACCCACATCGCCCACCCATAAGGCTGGCCCTGGCCCCCCACAAAAAGCAATGACCCCTCCCCCCCATACCATGCCAACCTCACTTCTATGCTGCTAATGACAGTGCACTGCCTTCAGAGTTGGGTGCCCGGCCAACAGCTGCCACTCTCCAGCTGCCCAGCTCTGAAAGAAGCACAGAAGTAAGGTGGCAATACCATAACCGCACCCCTTCACCCCCATAGCCAGATTTCATGGGAGAGATCAGATTTCACTACATAGATGTAGTGGGCACATTTCCACCGTATGGGCTAAAATAATGGCTAGGGAGTACATGAAGCTTATATTTTTGGACACAGAGGGAGAAATGTGTGTGAATTTCACCCTCAGTTACTGTATGTAAAACATTGTGTCACACTAAATGAAATGGTAGTAAAAACTTACTTTTTCATCATATAGAGCCCTTTCTTTACAGTACCAAAGTTACCAGAGCCAAGTTCTTCTTCATCCAGAGACAGCATTTTTCTGTCTAGTGAGACATTTTTGGGTTTTATCTCCTCTGGATCTGCATATGGACTTTCATAGACTTCGGTGTCCATGGGCAAGGCATCCCTCTGATCTCCTGCATTTCAACCAATGAACAAGTTATCAAATTACAGGAAGTATGTCTGTTACTTACGGTAGTTTGTGCTTTCACATCTACTGTATTCACAATGTAGGTGATCAGAATGGTCACTCATACCTTTGGTTTAGCAGTATGAGTATTTGCTTAAAAAAAGTCCAGCTACTTTAGATGAGATCCATTCACTTTGCACATACACACATGGCGCTACTTGCATTGGGGGTAAGAATGGTAATCTACCTCATCTTTTTATCAACTTATTTTCCTTTCTACTACCACCAGCAGCGGAAAGTGTAGCATTTGTCATCACTACCTGCATTGTCCTTGTTAGTACACTGATGTGCAATTTTTTTTGCAGCCTTGTATACTTGAAAAATAAATAGAATGTTACAATTAAGTGAAGTCTTTCCGAGACAATGTTTGTGGAAGTTCTCTGCTGTGTGTGTCATTGTAAATGTTAGCCTGTGCTCATATTCTGATAGATTGTGTAATCTTGGGAAAAAGTTCATTTATATGGTGACATCTTATTTGTATGCCCTTACCCTTTCCATTCCACATAAATATCCACAGTCATCAACTTAAAAGCACAGTGCTTTTCTGAAAAGTGACTCTGGTAAAACTGGCATCATGCACTTCTGTGTTTATTGTCAGAATGATTTCCAGATCTAATTTTCTCTGTTTAAAAGGAACATGATGTTTTACTAACTGCCAGCCCTGATCAACCTGGCATCCGAAAATCCAAATTGGGTTCTTTCCTTCTCTTACATCATGACTGGTGATGAAGATTCTGGAAACCAAATTAGGCGACCACTTGTACCTCTACAACCTGAGGTCTCAAAATTTAGGTGTGTGTGTGTGTGTGTGTGTGTGTGTGTGTGTGTGTATGTGTGTGTGTGTGTGTGTGTGTGTGTGTGTGTTCTGCACTCTTTTTCAAGGGTGGTACAGCAGACATGTGCAGGAGCACTGCTGGGGAAACTTCCCTGCAGGTTCCAGATGCTGCAGAGCCCCTCTTCATCAGTCTAACATGCCTGTAGATGCATGTGGTAGAATCTAGCCCATAAGTAGTAATCATTTTTAAATGGTTTGAAATGTCTACATTTGTTGAAATGTTCACAAATTTTAGAAGTTGACAGCAACACTGTTACTGAACAAACACTGAATTATCTGTCTGAGCTCTTATCCACATGTAAAGGGCATTATGCCAGCACTGAGCCTTATGCTATTACTGCCCAAAGGGGGAAAACAGGCAAACCCTAAATCACCCACATATTGTTATTCATATTGTACCAACTCCCCTGACCAGGATGCTGTGTCAATGTGGTGCTGCTCACGGGAAGAGAGCTGAGAATGTAGTGGGGTTCCATACAACCTCAAGCTCTGTGTTAAGGAACCATGAGAAAGGGAGAGAAGAAGGAGAGGATCCTTCTCTGTATGTCTGGGCTTGGTATCAAGTATCGGGGGTAGCCGTGTTAGTCTGTATCTACAAAAACAACAAGGAGTCTGGTGGCACCTTAAAGACTAACAGTTAGTCTTAAAGTTAGTCTTTAAGGTGCCACCAGATTCCTTGTTGAGCTTGGTAGCGATTATTATTGACAGGGAGAGGTAAAGGTTTTGGTATTGACACAACATATCTCTGCCTACCTTGTTCAGCTCCCATTAGAGCTCTCGTCCTCTGCAGCACATAAGGATTAAAAGATGCTGAATCATCATGAGGCATAGATGGATGGAACTGCAGCACACAAATAGAATTTTTCAGTTTGCTTAAGAAATGGTGCCTTTGAAAGCATTTTTTTTTTCAGGGGATTATGGCATAATGAATGCTAGAAAGATGTAGGTGGAGAATTAGAGAGTAAGAAAGGGGTCAAACCAAGCTTATCTCATTCTTCAGGTTATTGCTGGAGTAAATATGCAGGCCAAATAAAACATATGATGCTAAAGCAGAACAAGATACTGCAAATATTTCAGAGCATTGATTCTGAGAGAATTAACTTTAATGGTTCATGCACAAATCTTATCCTGTGGTCATTTTAATTTACATGCAGTTTTCAAATCCTATTTCAGTGTAACACTGGAAGTCCTCAGTATTTTTCTTTGATTTTTTTACCCCCTAATTTAGTCTCTTCAAACCCAGGCCATACAGAAATTCTGAGCACAAAATATATATATCTACTGTCAATGCACACATTGTAGAAATGGCTCCAATTCCACTATTTTGAGGAAAACAAAGGTAGATAGAGATAACTTTAATACTCTTAGACAATCAAAGATTATGGGCCAGACTCTGTGCCCTATTCAGTCCCCTTTGTGCTTGTCTCATTGCATAAAGGGGCCAGAAACTCACCCTACCTCTCCAGCATGTAGAGCCAGTTACGCTACCCCCACTGCAAACTTTGCTGTAGAGGAGTGCTAGGGCAGGGAGAGAATATGGCTGGTGTGAAGGGTGGTCCAGTGATCCCTGATTGGTAGATGGCCCTCTGGGGCCATAGGCAGCCAATCTAGATTAGATAAATCCCCAGGCTCCTCTAAATCTATTCTGGGGCTGTTATAGAACCAGCTTCAGGATCCAGGAGCCACAACCAGTTACTTTGCAGTTGAGCCCAAGATTTCTTCTATTCTCTGAAAAGATCATAGCTGATGTTGTAGCAATAATATGAAAGATGGCTTTGAATGGTATAAGCCAACCAATGGAATTCACATTCTTAGAAGTGAGTTATTCAGCTATAAATACTCAGACACCAAGAAATGTTTGCAAGGATCCAATATATAACACATATATTGTACTTGAAAGACAGTAGATGGCTTGTTTTGTACATATTGGATTATATTACTGTTTTTAAAAGCTTTCTTTATATCTGCAACTTTTATTTTTGATGGCACAAACAAAACAGCCATAGTTTTCAAATTAGGATAAACAGAACTTCAGAAATACTATGGAGTTCAGATCAATTATTTGGTACGCTATCTTTTATACCTCTCAGTCATAGCATTTCATAAGAAAAGAAGCCATTGTTCAGGAGGTATTTCCAACCAAAACCTAAAGAAATAATTTTGCCCAATCGGGTATACAGAAAAGGTTTTACTATATAAAATTTTAGAGTAAGCGCCAAATAATGGGCTAGCTTGATCTCCTCAGGTCTACCATGGTCCATTTGTGCCACTGTACTGGCATAGTGGGCCTATAGACCTCCCTCCCCTCCCTCCCCCACCCCCCCCGCCCTGTGGTGCTGGAGCATGGTAGGCTACATCGGAAATGCCCAGAACACTCTGGTTTGTGCAGGTGGCTGGAGTGTCCCCTTAGGACCATATGCAAACAAGCATAAATTAGAGCAGTCCTGAGGCTGCTCTGACATATTGCAGGGGCCAAACTGGCCCTTGGCCAGCTCCAGAATCGTGAAGCCACAAAGATAGTATAAAAACACATTTGTCCCTCTTCCCCAACCCTAACTTTGGGTCCTAGGGTGAGCGAGCCCTTCCAGACCCAGGAATTAAGGCCTATGTTTCCTTGGCATATGTCACTTCACTTTATGGGGTCACGTTTTTATCTAGGTCATAGAGTTTTACTAAAAGCATCCTGACAACAAATTCAGCAAAGCAAAAGGAGAGAGTTAATATTAGACATTCCACAAAGAGAAAAGAGGGACAAAATTAAAAAGTAAATAGAATATGATTTACTGGTCTCTCATTTCAACTGTTCACTTAAAAGATTGTGCTCTAGGACCCCATCCATGGGAGCATGAGCTAAGGGAGGAGACTGGCCTTGAGGGAAAGCAGCATCCCCCATTTTTAGGGGAGAAGAGGAAGGGAGATGGGGGCTGGAAGGCTAGGAAGAAGGAAGATGGGGAAGCCAGGAGGAAGAAATGAAATGTGACCAAGGGGGAAGAAAAGAGATTGAAAGGAAGGTTAAAAAAAAAATGATGAGGCTACAGATGAGAAATGGGAGATCTGGGGGAATGGTGAAGAGAAAGATTGGAGAAAGGCTGTTTGGTTGATTTAGGGACAGAGTGTCAGAGCATAGAAGGTCAGTCCTAATTTCTTCTAGTATTCCTTTTACTGTCAGTTACAACGGGCTATATATGATCCAGTCAAAAGAGGCATGGAAGAGAAGGATGGAGAAAAGGGGGCGAATGCCCAGAAAAGTTGAGAGGCTGCTTGTGAAGGATGTTTCTTCTTTTGGCAGTGCAGCATTTGCAGCAAAGTTGGAAGCGAGGAGTTCTGAAATGCATAGCAGAGGTGGGCTCTTCAATTTCAGAGAAACAATGGCATTGTAAAAAATAGCTCCCTTTGTCCTGTTTACACTAGAAATTGTTACTTAGCACAGCAAATAACCCTCATTTATATCCAAAGATGTATGGGTCCGGCCAAATTGTCTGGGGACCATGGGTTGCAGACTACCTTGGGCGAGGTTGCCATTGCCACATGCCCATAACTTACAGTTGGAAGTTGTTCAGTGGGAGTTGAGGGTGCCCAGTACTACACCAAAAGTACTTGGATTTGTACGATTGTGCTAAGCATGGGAAGTTGTGAACCCAATGCCTTGAAATGTTCCCTGATGCTTACTTTAAAAGCCTATGCAGGAAACCTTTTCTGTAGTCATGATTAAGTAAAGCCCTTTTGCCATAGCTGAAGGTCCCAGATAACCAATGCAGCATGACATTCTCATTTTATTTCTTTTCATGATTGGCTGAATGTTCTCTAGAGCTTGTACAATTACTGTGCTTGCATAACAGGGAGTTATTGCTGCTGCTAAATTCAGCAGACCTCTTTGCTTTTTAGATGAGCAAAGATTTTATGCACAATTTTTTTTCTCAAACAGAAGCTCAGGAGAAATGTGATATAAATGGGGAAAGGGCTTAAAAATGACAAGCTCAGAATTTCTAGTGGACTGGAATTTGCTGATTGAAACTATGAGCCAATTACATACTTGATAGTAATACAAATCAGGAGCCTAAATCATAAAGAGGTAAAGTTATGAAAGATCAAAAAGTAATTATTTTTGAATTTTGATCATTAGTAAGATATTCTGATTTATACCTGATCCAAATTTATATATAAAAGTATTCTGCCTCTTTCATTTACTAATATTCATAACCCCAAATCCAGTAGGTTAGCACTCAGACCTTACTAGCTAAGCAAGCACCTGACACATCTAAGACATTTTAGCCCCCACTAGATGGCACTAGTTGATTTAAATTTTCTTTTTTGGCAGGTGACTTGGACTTCCTTTGTCTAAACTTGACTCTAAAGGAACGTTTGAACTGTTAATTTTGAGTCACTGAAGAAGCTACCAGGAAACATTTTGGTTTGACATTAAGATATAAAATCAACATGATCTATTTTTGAACTTTTTAAAATGCACATTCTAGAAACTTTGGCTATAATTAAGGAGAAATAATAATCTTCCTAATTAATGAAGTCAAAATAAACTTTGACCTCCAGCTCAGTATGTTAATTTTTGAGCATGGATGTAATTTTGCATTATCTTAAAACCTGCATTATTGTTGAGTACTCAGACATGTAACGTTAAATGGCTATCAAATCAGGTTTCAAAAGCTACCTCCCATTTCCTAAAAATATCAGGCTTTCCTTACAAATATGTGCGTAATAATAAAAACTGCTTTCCGGGACTGCAATTGTCTTCACAACATCCACACAAAAATACAGACTATTTGGGATGATGCTATACTGCAGCCACCAGACATTATTTTGCTGCACAGCAGCCTCTCAAAATGTGATTCTGCAATCCATGTGTGTCACAAGACAAGGCTGCCTTTACTAGCACTCACATGAGATCCACTCACTTTGCACATTTGGACCTATGTCCTGCACCTTTTGAAGACAACAGAAGTCTTATTATTTAATTCTACTCCATTTTTTCCACAATATTTACCTTCCACTGTCACAAAGTACATGAGAGAGACTGGACTACAGTAATTAATATGGTTGTAGCTGCCACGTGGCAGCTTATGAAGTCTTAGATCAATGTATGATCATATCCAGGGCCGGCGTTTACATTTAGGCAACCTAGGCGGTCGCCTAGGGTGCCAGGATTTGGGGGGGGGCAGTATTTTGCCGCCGTTGGGGGCAATTTGGCAGCAGGGGCTCCTTCCGCGCTCCGGGTCTTCGGCAGCAATTCTGCAGCAGATCCTTCACTCGCTCCGAGACCCGCCGCCAAAGTGCCCCAAAGACCGGGAGTGCAGAAGGACCCCCTCACCGCAGAATTGCCGCCGCCGACCGGGAGCACGGAAGGACCCCCGCCAAGGGCGCCAAAAACCCTGGCGCCGCTCCTGATCATACCACTAGGATTCCATAATCTTCCATCAAATGCTGGTTCTTACTGGGATCACCAGGAGTTATGGCATGAAACTGAGAAAGGGAAATTTAGCCAGAAGGAAAAGCTGTCTCACAGTAGATGTATCCCACTGGGGGAACAGTCTTCCAAGGGAAGTAGTGGAAGCACTATCATTTAGAACTTTTAACAGTAGACTAGAGAAAACACTAGTAAATATATAATAGCATTGAAAGGCAGGTAGTTTAGAGGAGAGGTTTTCTCTATCTGTAATTTCTATGCTCCCCAAAAGCATTTAACGTGTATTATATTGCCACATTGAACAGAGTTGTAATTTCCCTGAAACAGTTCACATTTTCAGCTCAAATCTCACAAGGTAGTTTGATTCTGGGCTGTCAATCTGTAAACTGGTGAGATCCCGCCTGACAACCACACACACATTTGTTTCTGAAGGAGTGAGAAGGAATCCTGAACTGTTGTGTATTAGCCATTGGTGCTAGAAGTTTAGTTCTGAAAGAATAAATGTGGCAAAACAAGAATGTCGTTAGCCTCTTAAGGGACTGCATGTTGAAGGAAATTTTTCAAGGAGAAATTTTCAAAGGCAGAAATGAGAGTTATATGTCCAACTTCCACTGAAAGCCAACAGGAGTTTGGTGCAACTAACTCCCATTTTTGCCTTTGAAAATCTCCTTCTTAAATTCCTGGACACAGACTTTTCTATGAAATATAAGATAATATAATACTTTGTCTTATGAAAACACTATTAATGCATTGGTTAGGATAGTTCATATTCACCTAAAAATGAATGAAGGTCAGGAGTCAATGATGGTAGCGTAATCCACCTGCAATATCACTGATTAGGAGGTGTATTGACTTGCTGAAGAAGAAACAGATAAGGGTGCTGTTGGTTGGCTAGAGTCTTTTGTTGCTGAGTGTTTATAGACTTGTGATGTCCAGCAACTACTGTTATTTCCTGATGGTGCTCTCCACAGAGTTCCATTCTACATCCCCTATGATCCAGTGTGCATGTGAGTCTATTGGGGAGGTGGATGAGAGGTGGGTGGCAAATATTGAGGATAAATGGTGTCGCCAGCATGCTGACAATCCACCTCTAGGTCCCTCTGATCCAGTGCATATAGGCAAACACTTGTCTGTGTCTTCCAGAGAATGGAGTCTAGGGGAGGGTGAGCTTGCTGAGGCTTAATCTGGAGAAGATTTATGGGATGTTAAGTTTGGGGAAGTAACTGGAAGATTTGTGAAACATTATAACTTCTCTTACAGAGGCTGTTTTTTGTGATGTGGGTGCATAATCTGGGGTCTGCTTTGATGCCCATCTAATACTAGATGATTAGATAGCAGCAGTGACCAAGATGGCTTTTTTCCCATCTATACCTGGCAAGAATTCAGACCCCAAGGAACTTATTAACCAACAACAGCGTAATAAGAACACCAAACAAACACACCTACACTCCTCATATACAACATCATGGGCAAATTTTCAGATGGGCTTTAAAATCTGTGTCCATAAGTATTGTGCACACAAACAAGCACATGTGCATGCAAATGGGGCATTTACAACAAGGCCTTCTTCTGCAAGGCCTCACATGGTACCCAGCAGAGAGCAAAGGATGTTTGTGCTCCAGCGTGACAAATAAGGTAAGCACTAAGCATAGTTCTCCACACTGACCAGGAGTAAATCTCAAACATCTTTTGTGTCTGCTTCTTTACTCTCAAGAACATAGGGTAAAAAAAGGGTGAGGTGTGGGTGAAAGAAAGGACATAAGTGTTATTCTCAATATGCAATGAAGCTATTAGGTATGTGCTTGAGGCTTTGCCTCTATACCTATCACTGTGCAACGATAATTTATTGGCCATGTAGGAGTATTCTCTTTAATGCAGGATTGAGTTCTCCGGCACCCCCTACCTACTTATTGTGCTTATTCTTGCAACACTGCATTTGCACAATGCATGATCAACCCCAAGACATAACGACGTGATCTGTGCACATAAGTTCTGTAGAAGCATTTTAGTGGTTGTTTGAAAATTTGACCATAAATGTACTCACTAATACATAAAGCAAGCCAATTTTCTGATGGCTAGTAATTATTTACATTAGAAATATAATTTTGTACTGGTATAATTTATTATTTTTTAAAGTATCTTCCTTGTATTGTATCTCAGGCATACTGAAAACAGTGCTAACATTTCTGGATGTGAGGAATTAAGTTATCTAAAAATACAAAAAAAAATCTTTTACCGTTGCTAAGGATCAGGCATTGGTTTAATTCAATTAACCAAGACCACATTTGTGCATATGATTTGTGATTAGATAAAACAAGGATTAGAAGCAAAAAGATTATAAAATCTACATGAACAAATTGTTAGTAGCCAGACACATGCTTAGTATCAGCAAGCCAGAAAAGAAGTGAGGTTAGCCAAGTGTGGGTAAGTCTTTTCACTCATTCAAAAACCTACAAAGACTATATTATGCACCTTTTTGCTGCCAGGCTTTGGAAAGGTGTACGATTTGAGTCTTGAGATAATTCCACCTGTTGACCAAGTCTAGAAACCATAATGTCAAAGAGGAACAGTAAATGTGTCAGGAAAATATCTAACGGTAATTTATAAACAGATGTACTTTTACAAGAACAACCTTCCAAAACATTCCTGGTATTTTCTCTACTCTGCCTCTAAGTATACTTTTAAATTATTACGCTGAAGCAAGAAGTATGCAAAAGTAACATGTGAAATCTCCAACAGATCTTCCCTAAACCATATCACTCCCTCCCCTTCCAAATCTCTCCTTTAGAAATCATTATATCCCAACATAAAGGAGAAAAACACAACTGTTACATGTTGACTAGCATCGTTGAGATAAATTCTGCTTCCAGTTACACTCTTGCAATCCCACTAATTTTAGTGAGGTTCCATGCGTGTAGAGCAAAATTTAGTCCTTAGTATTGTATAGAATTTCCAAAGTTGGAAAATACACCATACTTTGCAGAAATACAAAAGGCAAATTTGACTACAGTTATAAATCAAAGACAACAAGGCTTTTCTCCCAGTCATTCACACAGTAAACCTTTTTCACTACTATTGTGAAATTTTTATTCCCTAAATAAACAGGATTTACCAATGTGAAGCAGATAACACTCCACCTATAATGTCAGGTTAATACAGCTATCAATTTGAAGCACACCTTGGTTTTAGAATTAACATAAGATGGTTATTTTTTAAAAAATAACTACATAAGCTGAATTGAACTCAAAACAGTATTTTGAAAAACAAAACAAAACATAAAAAAAACAAGATTTTGATTTCCATAGATGCAGTCATGCCTATATAAATTAATTGAAAACAAAAGCAAATATGTTGTTCGGCAAGTATGTTATATGAGTCGATTAGCCCTAAATGGCTCTCTCTAAGAAATAAACAGGGACAAAGAGCACACATTGAAATTTTTGAAATAGTATTGTGTTGTCCTAACAATTACGAACTTACAGTTGATATGGCACTTAGACTCTTTTTAAATAAGATAACTCAAAATAATGTCCAAATTAATTATTTGAAAAGTTCTAAACCTTCAACGTCAAAAGTAAGTTCTGAGACTGTTTTACGTGACTGAAAAGAGGAGTCAATCAGCTGTATTTTCCCCAAAGCTTTCTTTTTAAAAGGATCATTTGCTTTCAAACAACTAAAAAAGCAGCTTTGTTTTAAAACATCAAACTCGGCCTAATGTACATATTCCGATTTCAGGAATGGGTGCTGTATGGTGTGAGACATATTTTAGGATTGAAATACCAAAGTTCCAAGATTTTAAAAATTGCATATTGAATCAGTTATTTTCCTTAATCTGACAATGTTCTCTTTCCATATGGGATCAAAAGCCTTTGGGAACTTTCTAGTTATCCTGCAACAAATGAATTTATCTTCTAAAGCGTTTAGAGTTTTTGTGTAGGGTGAGCACTGTTCATCACCCTTTTCCTGTAACAGTCGTTCCTTAACTTTTGACCCGATGCCTGTGCAGCAGTTTGTAAGGCTTTAGAGCTAATAATAACTAACTCACATGATAGTACTGCAGACATAAAAATGCATCCTAAGATGAATATTTTGTAGAAGTTGAAGGAGGATGGCAGTATCAGTCTAAATAAGCTGGCACTCATAAAAATTTAAAAACTAATTAGGTTTGGACCTAGAACTTACATGCCTCGTGCATGGTAACTACTATATAAATATAACAATACTTGGACAGATGACCGTTGATGAAATCTGGATGCTCTAGACTTGTTGCTTCTCTGTATTGTTAGTGACTGATCTCAGGCTCAAATCCTAAACTCATCTCCTGGCCTAAATCCTTGATTTTGGGAAGATGCTCAGGGTGAAGGAATCATCCCCAAGGTGGTAGAGCCAGTGGCTGAAGAAGTTTACTTGGGGTCCCTTTACATGATGGGAAGGAAATGTCTGTACCCTGCCCAACTCTTCGGTGGAGTACTGCTATATATGGGGATGATGAGCAGGGCTTCATGCTCTGTGTTGTATATGCACCTCTTGTACAGCCTTCCAACACCCTGTCTCCCCTTTCTGCTCTGGTTTCACTGCAAAGGAGACCTCAGTGTGGCAGAAGAGGGGACTGGATTTTGACATCTTGTCTGGTGGCCTAGTGATAACGTTACAGGAGACCCTACTGCTCTGTTAGTCATTGACGCTCCAGAGGGTGAACTATAAACACAAGTAGCTTCTCTGAAACCATAAATTGTGATCTTCACTCTCATGAGCTAAGAAATATTGGGACTACTAGAGGCTTGTCTTGTGAACACAGCAATGGCTATTCCATCTTTTCTTCCTGCGCTGATTATCTATCTCCTTATATTCCATACAACTTTATTTCTGGGTGCCTTTTCCAAAACAAGCTGGGACTTCTTAATCAGAAATATTTGAATAATAGATTTTTTTTGGTTCACTGGCAATAAAAATATTTTTTCAGGTTGACGTGAAAACAATTTTTTGGAAGTTTTCAACAAGTCAAAAAGTTAAAAAAATCATTTTGGGTCAAACTAAACATTTTGTTTGATCTAAAATGAAACTTCATTTTGGATCAAATGAGTTTTTTCCTTTTTATTTTTTCCCAAAGTATTTAATTTTGAAAATGTCAAAACAAAACATCTGACAAAACAGACTTTTCTTCAGTTTTTTTGTTTTGATTTGTTTTGTTTTTTCACAGAAACAATTTGCAAAATGGACACAAATTCATTAAGTGTTTTTGGTGGATCCAAATCTGCCTATTTTGGCTGAAAATAGTTTCAGCTGAAAAGTTTTTCCCACTCTACCCCTAATCAGTCTAGCTCAGGCAATAGCCAAGTCTAAGAAGCAAAGGATGATATCTCTGACTGTAGAGTCATGTTAAGGGCAGTCATTGATGCATGTATTTGGGAAGAATTCCATTCAGATGAGTCTATTGACCGTGAATGTTTTTTGTGGAATAGTGGGCATTAGATAGGGGTCTCTCCATGTAATATTCTCTTGTAGCACATTAAATCTCCTGCTCTGAGCACCTCCTCTGTGTTTTATAGGTCACCATTGGTATTTATGCTAAATTGGGTCCTGCATTCTTTGTAGCTTTCTCTCTTTCAAAGTAGAGGCTAGTGTTGTTATTTAAAGATATGGGCCAAAGAAAAATGTGCTTGCAGGTTTAAAATAGGAGTATCATGGAAAGAAAAATGTCAGCTGCTTCTACAGCTCAACTGGCTGCCCAGCTATTTTCAGATCCAAATCTCCCCGTTCTACTTCATGATTAAATACATCTCTCACACAAAAGATACCACTCCTTTTGGTAACTTCCTCATTGCTGGGTTTTGAATCTAGAGAATTCAAGAACAGAGTGAGGAGTGGGAAAGTGATAGCAACCGAGAAGGGCTAGTGGCATGGGGGGCATGATTACGCATAGGGATAAAGGTGGATCAGAATAGCAAGTAGGGGAGAAGAAGAAGATTGAGGGGATTAGTAGTAACATGGGGCCAGATGAGGAGTAAAGAGACCAGAGACTAAGGGAAGCAGCAGTAACAGGGTAGGGTAGGAAGAAGGGAGCCAGGACAAAGATAAGTAGGTGATAGGGGCTTGTTGGAGCAGGACAGGGAGAGGAAGGCAGAACTATATGGAATAAGGAGCATGAGAGAAGGTGGCGAAGCAGAGGGAAATCTGCTTAGGTGAGGAGACCCTGTTGGCTCTCTGGCTGGTGGGGAAGGAGGAAGGATTTGGGCTGTATGCTGGTTGGCAGGCAGGAAGAATCTGGTCTGTGGGAGGAGGGGAGTGGCCATAGTTAAAAAGGAAAAGGCAGGTAAGGGGAGGAGCTCCTTGCTATCCAGCTTTGTAAAATTAAAGGGATATAATGCTCCAGGATTTCTGAAAACTCTGATCTCAGAACAGACCTAGCATGCTATGGAAATGGTGCATTGGCATAAAATAAATAGTTAGCTGTGGATTCTACATGGTCTACATCAGTGTTTGCACTTATTTATTCTTCTGAGTATGCATTTCTATCTGTGCAGTTCGAATTAATTTTTAATTTAAGCCCTGTATATAAGAACTGCTGCATAAGTGGTCAGCTGAACAGTTCAAGAGTTACTGTTTCTCCACAAGGATGCCCATGTGGAATTCAACTATGGTAAGTAAACCTTTTGAGCTCTGTAGATAATAGGATTCCATGTAATTTTCAATTTTTTCCCTTTATATTAAAAAAGCAAAGAAATGACATACAAGGATCTCTGTTAATGCATACCAATGCTCAGATGTTAATTACAGTAAAGTCTATAAATTATATATTACTGAGAATATATTCTCCTTACAACAATCATTTTAGAAAAGGGACTAACATGGTATGCACATAACACTTATCTCATGGAACCCTTTGTTCTCCCCAACTCTCCTTGCTGTTTTACCATATGTCTAAGAAAGGGCTCAAAACTAGGTCAATAGCAAAATTTCTATTCACTTCCATGGTAGAAGACTCAGGTCTATATCTGTAAGTCCCTTGAAGTTTTAGTGTTTTGAGCCCCAGTCCTGAAAACACTAAGAATGTGTATAATTCTACTCATGTGAACAGGCCTTTTAAACTCAATGGGACTATTCACATGAGTAAAAACACACTTTTAAGCATTTGCAGGATCTTCATATGTAAAGAATCATGAACAACTAGGGAGATATAAATAACGTTAAATTATAATGAAAAAACTAGAATTAGAGCTGCACTGTAATTTCACTGATGAAGCGGAGAGAAGAATTTGGCCTGTGTTCTTTCATTACATGATCACACAACATTGGTCAATTTAACCTATTATTCAGTTAATAGAATAAAAAAATAGAACTACATTTTTTTCTATAAGCTAACACTTTATAGAGCTTCAAGTGTTTACTTTTCCTTTATAAACTTGCAAGCATATAGGTAGTATTTTCTGTTCTCGCATAAGCTGAATTTTAACATTCTGCCTCCACTAAGGTTGTGGAAATAAGATGACTTGTGTACCGTTGACATGTTTAAACTTCACATTTTAATATAATTTTAGTTACACATATGTTGTATGGAGCCAAACCTCAAGACCAAGATTTTCAAAAATGGTTAATGGTTTTGGGTGTATATGTCAAAGAGGCCTGATTTTCAGAAAGTACTGGCCTCTTACTCTCTGAAAATCAGGCCACATTAAGGTGTCTTCAGTTGGCACCCAAAAATTCAAGCATCCAAAACTACTGGCCACTTTTTGAAACCTTGGCCCAAATCCAGATGTTGTATGATGATATAGCGCATTGGGACAGTATTCTCACAAAAATCTTTCTTA
The DNA here is from genome assembly GCF_027887155.1 of Malaclemys terrapin pileata. Classification (NCBI taxonomy): domain Eukaryota; kingdom Metazoa; phylum Chordata; order Testudines; family Emydidae; genus Malaclemys; species Malaclemys terrapin. The sequence continues at coordinate 51,212,865 of NC_071510.1, read as the reverse complement.
CTCTCATGAAAGTATTTTCTGGGGTTATTTCTCTGTGGAAAAAGCCACTTGAACAATCTACCATTGCAGTAAGAAGTGGATGTGTTTTGTGATGAAGGGAATGGATGGCAGGCTAAAGTCATTAGCTTGAGCAGTCATACCATCAGCACAAAACTAGAGCTAATCTGGGCCGGCAGGGCAGGGAAGCAGCACTTTTGAGAGCCAGGAATTTTTCTTCTTTAAAAACACTGGGTGAAGTTCTGGCTCCATTGAAGTCAATAGCAAAACTCCCACTGATTTCAATGGGGCCAGGATTTCACCCAAAGCTTGTGATCAAGGTGAAGACGTACAGGTTTAAAAAGTGTTTATTTTGTTTTTTTTAAATTACTACATGGATCTCCCCTGACCCTGCAAGGCTCCAGTAATGACTGTGGTGCAGTCACTCCTCTAACTGGATTGTGCGAGCTGGTCCACGACTTGGCCCTTAGTGTGTGACAAAGTCAAAGTTGTCCCTGAGGCCAGTGTGAGTATTCACGCAGCCTGGGTACATGCATGCATGCAGGCAGCAATGCTATTGTCATATTTTGTGCTTTGTTTGGCAAAGGTATTACATTATTTTAAATATTACATTTTCTCTCTGGCACCACTGCCTTTCATGTTCTGTTGCTACTGATCAAACACTAAAAGGCTAAACATAGGGTACCGTGCTGTTTACCTAAATGCTATCACCAGCACGCACTTCACCACAGGCTCATGTATTGTACACTCACCTGTCTATGTGACATGTAGTTTTTAACTGATCATCACTCCTGGAGAGCCAGGACAGTCTACCTAACTACTGCCCATTTATCAGGCTCTGGCTGGTATGGGCCTGTAGGCCTAAAACACAGTCTTAGTTTGGGTACATCGGCTCTCTCATTCTATCCCAGAAAGAGTTTCCCTAGAGGGCAACAATTTCAGACTCTTCCTGTATTGTTTTTCTGTATCTGATGTTTCCTTAACTGGAATCCTAAATCTGAGTCTAAACATTCGTAAGTGATACAAGTACAAGATTCACATTTTAGATATTTTTAAAAACTAGTGGCAGATAGGTGCCATTTGTGCCTCTGAAAGTATCCATGTATTTTCCTAAAATATAACAAGTGATATGATTGCATATGTTTGGTGATCATGTAATTAAAGACTCTTTTGTAGTCCATATGGGCAAGCAGGGCAGTTCTGTTTGGTGTGAACCTCAATTCTGAATTTCTTGTGCTTCGTATAATTAAAATTTCAAGTTTGGGGCCAAATCCTGCCCCCTGCAGCAGTGATGAGAAAAAAGGAAGAAAGTCTAGATAATCTTTTACTGCCTCTTCATCTTTTGCAGAACCAGCAGGGAAGAATATTTCCAGACAGCCCAGCGCATGGGCCTGGCTGTCATCTCTGTCTGCAAACCACATCCTAAAGAGTGCATGGTCTGTGGTCGAACAAGGGTGCTTCTAGCCTCCCAGTCAGCTATAGCCCAACCCAACACTCATTGAAGTCAGTGGAAAAAATCCCACTGATTTCAGCGCATGTTGGATCAGGCCTTTAAAAACCTGAGGTCAGCAACAAGTGTTAACTGTGGAAATAATTTATTCAGCAAAGTGATTCTGTTTTAGCCAGCAGATTCCTGAAACAGAAGATGCACCATGCAGTATCTCAGCTCCCCCCTGCTTTTATAATTAGTGCAGGATATGGCCCATAACATTGCCCTAGTGTAGCTTTTCGCATATGATAGATCATAATTTTTGAATCTTGTGCCTATAAAATAAGCCCAAAGAATTATGTGCTGCATATAACTCTGAGCAAAAACTGATTAAAGGAATAAGCCAGCTAGAATATTTCAAAACAGGGGTAATGTACTTTTCCCATGTACTGTCTATATCAGGGGTCGGCAACGTTTGGCACGCGGCCCGCCAGGGTAAGCACCCTGGCGGGCCGGGCCAGTTTATTTACTGCTGACGTGGCAGGTTCGCCCGATTGTGGCCACTACTGACCGTGGTTCGCCGTCCTGGGCCAATGGGGGTGGTAGGAAGCCGCGGCCAGCACATCCCTCACCCGCGCCGCTTCCCGCCGCCCCCATTGGCCCGGGATGGCGAACCACGGCTGGTGGGGGCCGCCATCGGCCGAACCTGCCATGTCAGCGGATAAATAAACTGGCCCGGCCCGCCAGAGTACTTACCCTGGCAAGCTACATGCCAAAGGTTGCTGACTCCTGGTCTATATACAGCAATCATAAGAAAATTAATTCACTACTGCAGTGGCATGCATTCATTAAAGTTCCTAAAATGCTAAGAAATACTAAGGATCTCACTTGCTTTTCTTAACCATAAGCATTGCTGCTACTGCTTACTCTTACCTTAGGATGGATTCCGGGAAGTGGAGGTGGACGGGTGTCAAAAATAATGTTAGCTATAAGGGAATCAAACATAGGAATTACTTTGTAAGCATACAGATTGCTGCCATTCTTACCAAGAGTGGGGAATATAGCAGCAGAAAAAAAAACAGGGTGGATGGCCTCTTATCTAACTACTGATTTTACATACTATGGTTCCAGTAGGTTTTATTCATGACCAATTGACAAGATATTAAACACAGCAATCACCGGCTACACTGATTGATAAGTCATGTTCAACACCATGTTAGTTATCACAATGCTACAATATTGTATTCTTATGAGAACTAATTTTCAAGTGAAGAAAAAGCCATTTTTATGACCTGTTGAGACTTTCATCCCTTGTTGTTATATAAACCAGCCTTAGAACCTGGACCAGAATTTCTTTCTGCTTTCTGGACTAGATAGAATACTTGCCAGGCCTACTGGCCTTGAAAAGCTTGCAGACAATACTTCACTGCCTGAAAAAGAGAAACCATCCCAAGAAGAATTAAAATATTTGAGGATAGCAAGGGACTAATTGCCATCAAGATTAGCAATCATTGGAGGCAAGAATATGGCTCTATATAATACAGAATCCTCCCACACCTTCTCACACTACCCAGAGCAATTCTTTATAATAGTCTGCATGTTCCTATTCCTCTGACGAAGAAAATGCACACACCTCTTCTTATCTTTAGCAGGAACATTAGAGTTTTACAGTCATCTGAATAACTTACCATTTTCTGAGCCAAGTCGTGCACATGGAATTGTGAGGACCCTTTGCAGCCCATCTGGTTTGTATGAATAATGTTCAACTAACTACCAGGACAAAAAAGAAGAGAGAGAATGTCAGAAGGTAATATTGGGCAATAATACCGGCTGTGTGTTCTTGACAAGTCATTTCACCTTTCTGTGCCTCTGCTTCCCGTCCTACTCTGTGTCTGTCATGCCCACACGCTTCAGGGCAGGCACTGCCTCTCACTGTATGCCTGCACAGTGCCTTGGCTGGGCCTGTAGACACTACTGTGATGTTAATAATAAGACATGTATTGTTATTAGAACTGGCCTTTGCATTTTTGGATGACTTTACCTGTACACAGACTGTGGAATCACAGTCATTCTACTGTCTATTGTGGGGTGGGGTAGGGGATGCAGGCAGGATTTGCAGCTCTGTTCAGAGACCACACTGAGTCATTGTACTTGCTCTCAATCCTATCTTTCTAAATTGTACCTGTGTGTGCACAGCACCTATAGCAGATATTCATTTGGGGGGGGGGGGGGGGGAGAGTGGGGAGTGTGTGTGTGTGTGTGTGCGCACGCCTCCCACCAGTATCTGTCTGTGGTGGAAGAATTTCCTTTGCCCATACAGCTCTCCTCATCAACAGTGGAGAACACTAGTAAATCAGCATTTTTTCAGCTTTGCATTAAGCAGGAAGGACATGCATAGTTAAGGAAAAGGCTAACAATTATTATATACAACTATAGACTTACATTATACACATACAGTTATAACAATTTGTGTTAATATAATTTTAAACAATAGGCGGCAGCAGAAATCTGCTACATTTCCTTTAGTGTTTTCAATTTACCCACATTTATTCCTTGCAGTGCCTCATCTTTATTACAGACTACAGTATAATCAGCAATCCATTCCATGATTACTTAATCTGGGCCAGGATTTAGACAGTGTTGGTAATGCTGGGCAGGCTGTATTTCTCAGTTTGCCAGCTAGAGAGTCACAGAGCTAAAGAGGACTGTGTGTGCCTAGCATCCTAAACTATTCCCTTTGTGGTTACCACACCAGAGTTCTGTCTTTTGCTTGTCACAAGGGACATTACAGAAATGCCATAGAGCTATTATTTAATCTTGCTTTTACAAATGAAAATGCCTTTTCATTCAAGGAAATGTACAATTCTTTAAATAATAACTAGAGACTTTTTAAATTAAGCCAACATATTTAAAAAAACAACAACACACTATCAAAAACTGTACCACTTACATAGCTTTCTATAATAAAAGATACTTCCCCCTTTTTCCCCAAAGGATGAAAATCACTAAAAATTAAGTTAGAATTATGTAGCCAATTAGCTAAAGATTGCGGATGCATGGTAAAGTAAAACAGAAACTGCCTTATTTGGAGCTATAAAAACATAAAGAGAGTTGTCCAACTGATTAATTTAACAGACCTGCCAGAGGGTGTCAAACTTTTTTCCATCTGGTATAGAGAGCTTTCCTGTCTTGTCTCTGTCAATACGATAATGCAGTACTTTTCCTTCACTGAATAGACAGAGAGCATAGGATCCATTGTTGTCCCTTTCCCTGATTCTGAAATGACAAGAGAAATATCAAAGGTTATTCTCAACTAGTAGCGAGCACCTGTATTTTGCGGGGAAAAAAACATATTTTCTACAAGCTTTCCAAAAAGAAATAGGGCTAAATCTGTATCCCAGCTTTTGAGGCCTTCCCTTGAAAACCCTCATGTACTTTTAGTGTAAATTTTATAAAATGCCATTTTCTGAAGTTTGTTTTATCATTTTCCTTTGGGGGGGGGGGGGGGGGAGGGAGAGAGAGAGAGGAAGGAAGTTCCAACATGTGGAGCTATTTGCTACGGAGCAGCAGAATCCTGTGAATCCTGTGTTCTGCACAACATGCGTACTATGGGCAGGTCTACACTAGAAGCGCTACATCGGCACAGCTGCACCAATGCAGCTGGCTGCTGTAGCGCTTCTGGTGAAGATGCTCTATGGCAACAGGAGAGTGCTTTCCTGTCAGCATAATTACTCCACCTCACAAGAGGTGGAAGCTATGTCAGCGGGCGGGTGTCTGCCACCGACATAACGCCAGTGTGGACAGCACTTAGGTCATTATAACTTGCCTTGCTCAGCAAGGGTGTCTTTTTCACACCTCTGAGCGAAATAAGTTAGATCAAATTAAGCACTAGTGTATACCTGCCCTCAGTGAGTCAAGGGCTCTGAATGCATGCACTTTTGTGCATTGCAGGGCTGAAGTCAGAGACAGGGCTCTTGTACATAACAGTTATATTTACAGCAAAGAGTCCTGTGGCACCTTATAGACTAACAGACGTATAGGAGCATGAACTTTCGTAGGTGAATACCCCCACTTCGGATGCATGACCCACGTATTCACCCACGAAAGCTCATGCTCCTATACGTCTATTAGTCTATAAGATGCCACAGGACTCTTTGCTGCTTTTACAGATCCAGACTAACACGGCTACCCCTTTGATAGTTGTATTTACGTCTTTCTGGTACCTCAGGTAGATATAGTGAAAACTGATTCTTCACTCTTTTATCCTATATCCTAATACAAAGATTTGGGTGTGGGGGGAGGGGAGGATATCTGAAATAATAGCAGGTTAAGATAAGCATAAATAAAAAGAGAAACATTGAATTAGCTTGTGGTGTTTACTACTCTACTTCCACACTACTATACGTAAGGATAAAATTATGTCATGAGGGTCATGGATTCTGTGACTTTCTGAGACCTCTGTGACATTTTCCACTTCAGCCGTGGGACGGGGACACCGGAGCTATGAGCCACCGTGGATGGCAGGAGTGCCCCGGAGCTGTCTGCTTCTGCGGGTGGCGAGGGAGCCCCAGAGCTCTCAGCCATAGTGGTGGTTGCTGGACCCCCTCCTACACAACGGGGCTCAGGCTTCAGCTGTCTCCCCCGCCCCCCCAAAAAACTCCCCTTAATTTTTAGTAAAAGTCACAGATGGGTCAGGAGGTTCTGTGAATTTTTTGTTTATTGCCTGTGACCTGTCCGTGACTTTATTAAAAGTAACTGTGACAAAATCTTAACCTTAACTATAAGTCATGTTCAAGCAACGTAGCAGGATTTTACAAAACAGTCTAATCATATTAATTATGTTAATATTTGTTAAGCAAATTAGATGTTATGCTTCAAGGTGCAAGGTCTGCAGTGGATACATAGAGCATTGCACTGTTGCACACAAGCAATTATTTTCTCTCTCTGAAGTATCTCTTTCTGGCTACTGCCCCAGACAGGGTGCTCATCTTAATGGACCTGTGGCAAAAAGTCAAATCCTGGTTCTGTGTTCTTAAGTGTTTGGAATTCACATGCAATTCTTATTTATTTTACATAATATTACGTTATGAAGATGATCCATGTTCTCTCCCCATTATCTTCATTGGTAAGATAAGGAAAATCAAAATTTATCTAGGAGACCATGGAATGTAGTGCAAGAAAAATGTGTACTATTCACATTCAGCCAGGATACTGGCCAAACAGGAAATCTAAAAACAATATATGAAATGCCTGCATTCAGTAGTGCTGCTTTTAAAACTATACTGCGCATTGTAATCACATTAGCCCAGTATGGGTTTGTCTCCCTTCAGTGGCTGCCCCCAGGAAATGGTTTGAGCATGCTACTGCCTTTATGCTGTCACACTGGTCCTTTAGCAGAAAAAGTAGACTTTTGATTTTAGATCCAGAGGCCCCAGGTTCAAACACAGCTGGTAGGAGGCTGTCATCTGAATTGGTCCGTATGTTTTCTGATGTAACGTCTTCCCACTGGAAAATGCAGCTTCAACTACATTGAAACCTTCTGAAGGGATGTGTCAATTTTGACTAAACTTTAGACTGAAACCTGCCTGGTTTCCTGCCAGCTCACCCACCTGCCTTCCTGGGCTTCTTAGCAGTCCATTTGTCAGACTGCCAGGCTCCCTAGGATCCTTGGCTGGCCAGGCTGCCCGACTCAGGCAAGTGGCCCAACTCCCAGGGCAATTGCCTGTAAGGGGAGTCAGGCAGCCAAGAAAACATGCCAAAAAATTCCATTTTTGGTTCTCTTGCCTGTGAAAAATTTCAGTGTTTTGACCTTTTTCTCCAAATTCGAGACAAAGGGTTTTTTGGTTGTCCATCTCCCCACCCCCGATATTCAAATTTTTTCATGGGCGGGAAAAATTGTTTCTCAGCCAGGTCTATATATCAAACAGCTTTCAGAGTTTAAATGATATTGAAATGAGTTACCAGTATATACACAAAGGTGGTTCACAGTATTAAAGAACTGAAAAGCCGAATCATTGTTATGGTTAAGATTTCGTCACAGTTATTTTTAGTAAAAGTCGTGGACAGGTTGTGGGTAATAAACAAAAATTCATGGAAGCCTGTGACCTGTCTGTGACTTTTACTAAAAATAATGGGCTGATGGGGGGGGGGTGACTGAAGCCCAAGCCCCAGTGGGGGTAGGACCCCAGTGGGGGTAGGATGGGTCCAGCGGCTTTCAAGGCCGCTACAGCTAACAGCTCCGAGGTCCCACCATGACCGCTGGGAACTACAGGTCTCCCCAAAGCCAATGGTGGCTAAGAGCACTGGGTCCCCACCGTCCTGGGGCTGAAGCAGAAAATGTCACAGATGTCTCTGAAAGTCACAGAATCCATGAGTTCTGTGACCTCTGTGACATAATCTTATCCTTAATCATTGGCAAATAGTTTCTCAAATAACTTAGAGGTAAATATATGGCATGAAACCCAGACATGGTACTGAGATGCTTTTGTTGGTGTTGTATTTATTAATACACAATTAGGTCATGTTCCTGTAACTCCACTGGGCTTTGTAATGCTTTCCTCATTTCCTGGCTGCTGTGAAGGAAAGGGGTTTAATTCTTTTTCCCCTTCCTGGTTCCTGATGTGTGTGTTTGTTCCCCCTCTTCTCCTACGTGTAAGATGGAAGGAGTCTCTCCTTTCCTCTCACCCACCATCTCTTGGCAGGTAGGAGTCTCAGTACCTTTCTCTCCTCCTCATGTCTGGACAGAAAATACCAAGTTTCCAGTGGCATCTATATGGATGAGTTTGTTCAGCACACACTCAAATGCCTGAGCCACAGTTTTGTGATTCTCTTTTTAATCTCTGCCTGCATTTCATGTAGAAGCAGCAAAGTGTGAACCAGGGCAGGAGACTAAGTAAGAGGCACATGTCGGGCCCGGAAGAGCTGTATCCTACTTCAGAACATTTTCCTTTACATCTGTGATCCTTAAAAAATTTACTAGAATCAGAGTCTACTCTCTTGTTGATGTCTGGTCTTGAGAGGATGTATGAAGGTAACTCATTAACAATAATAATCTCTGCACATGTAAAATGTCAGCCTCAGTAGAGCAGATCAATATACTGGATACACGATTGCTTTCCATGTTATTGGGAGATAATAGATTGTATTTCCTAATATGGTGCAAGTTACTTTCTGAATGGAGGTCTAAATGCAATGGAATGGAATGCAAAATTGCATATCTATTTTGGAGACAATGCCCTCCACCCTGAGCATGTATTTCTAGTTCTTTGAATTATTAAGAGCGATACACAGGACAACAAACTGCAAGTCATTCTCCATTTTAGCAGAAACCTTGCTGCTCTTGACTGGTCAGTCAGTACAGGAAGTCAGTGTGCTAAGTACCTGTATGTTAAGAAAAACCACAAACAATATGGTTCAGGTTTCTTTTAAAGTGATAGGCAAGCTATTTTGGTTTCAGAAAAAAAATATCTTATTCTATTTCCCCTTTCTGCAAGTCAGTGTTCCAATCATTTATGTTCTGTACATTTACATTTTAACCAACAAATATAACTTTGCATGCAATATGGCTGAATAAGCAGTTCAGAACAACCCATGAACAAGCTTAAACAAGTCCTATTTGAATTCAACGAATCAAATCAAAACATTATATCACACCCATTGTTACTATATCACATAGCATTGTGATGTGCAGAAGCTAGCACTATGATGCAATTAAGAGCCTGCACACTTTCAGATGGCCTTCAAACCTGTTGTCACAGCTCAAAACTAAATGCTTGCTGCCTTTGCAAGACAGTGAGAAGTGTTCTTAGAAGCTAGGTTTCACAATTTCATTTTGGTTTTGAAATGGTAACTTGTGAAACTGATCATGGTTTTCTAGGTTAAGGTAATCCTAAGGAACTCTTGATAAGTATATACTGCTTAGCACTTAATAAACTTCACCACTTAGTGTGTCTCCTTTGCCCATGGAGTTTGAACAAACTTAAAAATTAAAGTGAAACTAACGAAGAGAGAACTACCTAAATTGAAAATTACATTTTCTGAAAGGCTCCATAAGTGAAATCAACAAGTTTTGCATAGCTCTCATTGTGGCAGGGTGACACAGTTTCAGTGTTGCCATGTTGGATTTGGGGTTCACCTACATTATTTTGCATACACAGAAGTTTTTGTTTAGTAATTTTGAGAACTGCAAAAACAAAGTAACTGATTAGACTGTGTGTTGTAACTGTGCTGTACAATGCACCACACCATTTATAAATCTTCAATAGATTCCCATGTAGAAGTTCAAATGATACAATAGTAAAACCCTTGTCCAAATGGTTTTCTGTGGGCATTGTATATTTAAAAATTTTTTTTTAATCAAGATCTATTAAAGAAACCAGTAGTAGAATACTACCTGCTCCTCCATCCCAACACTTGCATACACCCACAGAAGTAAAATGCAACAGTTTATGCCTGGAAACAAGAGTGTGCTCCTATTCCTACTGAAGTCAACTCCCACAGATAGCAATAATAGGTGGAACCACACTGGTGTCCAAATGTTTTGGTTTTTATATTATTTATATTTTAAACACCCACATTACAGTGAATTCACAACTGAAAACTAAGTATTAAGTGGTGCAGTGAAAACAGAATTTATTCAATTCTTCCACTCAGTCTGTCCCTTGGGTTTCTTAGGTCCTTACAACTGTAAGGTTAAATGACAATTGATAGCTGTTTCAAGGATAAATGTAAATCCTGTAGGCTCATTTAAACATTTTCTTGGATAAAATCTTGATTTTAACTTAGTACCTTTTACTTCCAAACAAAGCCAAATTATCCCCTCTGTAAAAACAAACAATTCTTTTGAGGAAAAAATGTTGTAAATATAATGTGGAAAATTCATGACATTCTACCATTGGGGAAGTTTGGAAGAAGTTAGTGGCAAAAGGCTTGGTTTTGGAATGCTGTGGAACTCAAGGATGCTTGAAGAATCGCAGCCCTCCTCAACTATGAATTGATCAGAGGCCCTCTCAAAATATTGGGGTACTTGGCGGTTCTTTGCAGACCCCTAAAGAACAACCACGTGAAGCCATTACAGGGATTGTAAGCAAGCTATAATTTATAGACAAAAACATCACTGACATCAGCTTCCAATCCTGGCAATCCGTTTACATTTTGAAGGCTATATTTAGCACTAAAAGGGGCTGGTAATTTTTGGGGGGAGGAAAGTCCCTCCTCCCCAGTTAAATATTGGTGGGGACACATCCTCCCTACTTTCCATTGGGTCCAACACCCATGGAAGTGTAGCCAAAAAAGGGCTGCCAGTAAGTCTGGTGGAAAGTGAGAAGAGAGGAGGAAACACATAGTGTAGTTACTCATCCCCTTTTCATGCTCATGTGTATGTGTGTCCTACCCCAGGCCATAGAATAGAGAGAGCAATCTGCCCCACAGTCAACAACTAATATGAGCCTGTAATATCTTTATCAGCGGAATAGTTGGATAGGATTTTCCAGTTCCTTAATTAAAGTATCAGATATTTTTATTTTCACGATAGCCTATGTCAGCAGTTACCAGTCCTATTTATAGATACAGAGCTAATAAAAATAATGCAGATGTGAATTACACAATTTGGCACCATGTTGTTTGGTCAGGCAGTATTTAAAAAGAAAAGCAGACTTCTGAGACTAGATTCCTACTTAAAAAAAACAGCGTCAATTTTTCCAGTACATGAGAAAAGCATTTAGTGTCATCAGGTGTGAAATCACATAAAATAATGCTGGACAGGATGCCATTAGTCACTTTAATGGACTAGACTAGCTTTGCTCGGCCTTGGCAAGCTCAACAGGTTCTGTAGACATCCTTGTGATATTAAAATTATGTTTTGGTTCCTTCCTGGTACTTCTACATGGGTGATCAAGTTACATTCAAACTATATGTGGCTGTGAACCTTCTGATAACATGCACACGATTGTATGTAATTACAAATAATTAGAGAAGCTGTATGTGTTTGTATCTAATGCTGAATTTAAAAGTTTATAAATGTGTTAGAAACTATATATCTCATTTCAAACTGCAAGATTTGAAGCTGTACATCTAAATTTCTAGATCTAGCCTTTATGTCTTGCAGGAATTCATCTTCTAAACACATGCTTATAAAACTAAATTTACAAATTCAAAGTCAGGTGTACACTGGCTACCATTGCTTAATTAGGTGTTGGAGCACAAGCAATTTTTGCACATTCATAACTGACGCGAAAAGCCCAGAGGTATCGGGGCTATGAACTGCCAAACCACTAATTAAGCACTGCTGGCCAACACTAACAATAGCAGCAATAGACAAACAGATACCATAGTTATTTCCCATTTGAAGTGCAGGAGAAAACTGGCATTTTAGATATGGCTGGTTTGTAATTGTTGGCAAATGTTTATTTTACTTCTTAATGGGATTTTACTGTGCCCATGCACAAACCTGTATTTGTAATAATCATTGCTTATAATCACATTCTAATATTATGCACCCAAAAAGAGAGTTTATTGGAAAATTCATAGAGTTTCAATAACATTTTAGAGCCCTGCAGAGAGAAGAATTAAATAATAAGAAAGTTGACAAGTACTTTACAACAATATCTCAATGAACTTTCAGTCTATTCTTCAGCTCATTTAATGAATGCCACCTGTTGGGGTGGTGATAGGGGTGTAACATTTCCCAGACCTCTTTTATTGCAAAGAAAACATATGTTTCCATGTTCTGAAATGGAGAATATGAAAACGCTAGCTGGTAAGACTATTTCTGCGATAAATGGAAAAAAAACAAAAAACCCTGATTTGATCTTCTACCCCCTGCCAGTACATCATCTAGGAGTAGAAACTACATCTCTCTGCATCTGGGACAAAGTGCTGACACAACCAGCCACGCTGTTAGGAACTGAAAAATTATCTGCATGAAGCTGAGGGGGTAATGAAGCAGTTTTCTAGTGACATACATCACATTACATACCTAACTCAGTTTCTTTTTTAGAACAGGCAGATCAGTCAGTCAGGGAGGGTTTCAAATCATGAAGAACCTCACAGAAGAAATTCACAGCAAGTTGCCAGAAATTACCACTTTTAGTGAAACTATTTTACTGCACATAAATATCACTTAAGCATCAGAAAATTACTCACTAGTAATTCTGTTTCTTATAGTTCTCTTCCACCATCCTATCCACTAACAGAAGTTATAGACAGAGGATGCTACCCAAGCAATGAGGCAAAGAAGGTAAGCATGGCCTTATGGCATTTGGAGCACCTAATGGCCAATAAGTTTCAGAAGGGAATGACAAAGCCAACTAAGGCTATGTCTGCACTAGCACTTTTGTCAGTCAGGGATGTGAAAAACACACACCCCTGAGCAACATAAATTAACACCAGTGCTTCTGTCAGTGTGACAGCACTATGTCGGCGGGACAGCATCTCACACTGACATAGCTACCGCTGCTCATTGTGGATTGTTTAATTATACCGAAGTGAGAGAGCTCTCTCCCGTTGGCATAGAGCAACTACATGGAAGACCTTACAGTGGCTCACGGGAGATCCATGCTACTCTAAAGTCTCTAGTGTAGACATAGCCTAAAAGTGCATGTGAAAAAAACCGAAGATGCTGGGTAGTCACTTTACAAATTCCAGAGGCAGAACCTCCTATCCACTGAGCCCATGAAATCACTATATTTATGTGGGACTTCACAATTTTGGATGCAGCTGTGTGGCCTGGCCTTAAGGTAATGGGAAATAATCTTTAAGCCACTAGTAGCCTTCTTTCCCTTGTTATAATCTCAAAAAAATTGTTAACTTTTTATAAATTATGAGCATGATTTATGTACAATTTCTGATCTCACTCATCTCTGCTGCAAAGAGACATTGCAACATAACATATTTAAAACAAGAGGTTAATTGACACTAAATGGATTGCCTTGGGGTAGAGGATGCAGGGGAACCCTCTCCCGCTCCCCCAAACCTCAGAACTGAAGATAAGAAATGAGCAGGACACATCTTCCCCCATTCTGCAAGCTACATTGACAGTAACTGAAAATTCTCCCTAAAGAGAAAGATGTGCTTATGTATCACTCTCAAGGCATGTCTACACTTTCGCTCCGGAGCGCTCGATCCAGCTGGGGTCGATTTATCGCATCTAATGAAGACGCGATAAATCAACCGCCGCTATTCACGTAGCTGAAGTTGTGTAACTTAGATCGATCCCTGCCCCCCCATCTCCCCAGTGTAGACCAGGCCTTAGATACTTACAGTTTCTAAAGATATGGCTCCTAAAGCTTTGAATGGGTTCTACAAACACCTGGAAAATATATGGTAGGGTCTACTGAAGAACCAATGGTCAATGCCTAGGTCTCCTCAAAAGAAGAGGACAAAGAAGCTTTTGGATATAGGAAGGAGAATCAATTTCTCTGTCTTGAAATGGCTGAGGTGGATTTGCAGAAACTTGATTCAGAGACCTCTTTGGAAACCAGCCAGGAAAAAAAACAAGAACATTCTGGGAGGAGCAGGAATGCACATCCAGCCACATTCAGAACTTCACTGGAAAAGGTATTGCTAATCCAGGAATAGGCAAGGGAAGTCAAGTGCAATCCTCTGTGGGACAGTCAGCAAACTCTTTCAAAAAACCCTCATCTCTGAACCAGCACTACTCAGTGTTCTGCCATCAGACCAAAGTGTCCCAAGGTAAAGAAGAAGAGCAGACCTGTGAGAGTAGGTCTCATTCACTAGGGAATTTTCTCACCATGGTTAATTCTGTTCTGTCCATCAGGGAAGCAGGAACCTTGACTGCAAAATACACACAAAGAACCAGAGTAGCGCTAAACTACTCCAGCAACAAATCACTGGACAGACTGTTTCCTTTCTAGAGCATAAGAATCTTCTTCCACTCAGCTTCTGAAGACAAAACCTGCAGGATCTGTGCACCTAAGTATGTGATTACATTTTCCAAAAAGATAGGAGCATAAAATGACCTTTGAGAATTCCTAACCCAAACTACTCACAGCTATTTATGCACTTATCTGCTTGTTCTGGGGGCAGAGTATTTGAGTTCTGGTGGTATCTATAATTTTCTGAATTTAAACGGGATAGGAGAGCCTTCTCTCACCTGTCATTCCTCAATACTAAGGGGAGCCCTTTAAACTCTTCTTTCCTGATTATCTTCATATTTCATAGCAATGAAAACTTTTCAGGTTTGATAACACCAGTCCTCCCATGAGATACTCCTGAAGGGATCTAGGTGTTTATTCAGACTCAGACCCTTTTATTGGACACTGAATCAAGAGAAGTAGGAAAAGTAGAAAGTGCAAAGTTGGTCAGGACTCTGTCAGATTTCTTGGGTGAATAAGCTCTAGAGACAGTTGCAGAAGAGCATGTAGCAGCACTAGGAATCCTCCAATCTTAGCTACTTTTTTTTTTTTTTAAAGGGAAAGGCCAGAATGGTTCGAGAAATCAGATGACAGCAATTGACTCAAGCCTACTACTGAAAGGGATAGTGTGCTGGAAACCCTTGGCATACCTTACTTCTACCAAACCCTAGCTGTCTTCAACCTCAATCTCTTCTAATTTCATGTAGACTTCAGGTCTCTGCCACACCAAGTGAGCTCCCGCCTTGCTAAGTGTGATGGGGTGCTTGCCCCACTCTGGGCTTTAAGGGATTAATAGAGCCCTAGGGAGGCTGCTCAGGAGGCAGCCGATCAGGGGCTGCAGGGCAGAGGAAGGCAGTTGTATGCTGGGAGCCCAAGGAGGAAGGACTGTCTCTGGAGGGCTGAGAGAACTGCCAGTACCCTAGACATCCTGGCTGGCTGCTGGGGTTTGCAGGCTGAGGCCTTGAGGCAAAGGCAAAAAGGATGCTGGGCCAGACAATTCGCTGCAGTAGCCACTAAGGGAAATGGCTGAACAGTGGACTGCAGGTCCCCCAGAATGGGGGGAAGCACAGTGTGTGGCACGGCTGCAGTCCTTGGAGAGACGTGGGTCCTAGAGCAGGAGTGACGGGGGCGAGGTACCACCTGAAGAGAGTGCACTGACATGCAGAGCTAATTCACATTATAGACGGCAGGAGGTGCCAGAATGGTGAGTGAACCCCGTTACACTAAGCTGCGTACTGACTCCAGGTTCTCCCATAAAGCCACTGAGAACCATCTCAAGCAAGCTGAAGCCATAACTGCCCAACACCTACTGGGAATAGCAGATGTTCACAGTGACCAGAAAGCACTTATCTCCACAGAAGGCAAAAGAACTGTTTCAGGAAGGACAGCTCTTGCACCTTCTTCTATTTGTTGTTAGGCTTCTTCTGCTTTGGAAGCTGCTTCCATGATATGTGTACAGATTCCAGAAAACAAAGACATCTGCCACAAGCAGGCTGCTGGAGATGCTCAGTTGCATGTCTTAACTCAGACCACATATGAAGTAAATTCCAAGAAATAGCGGGAAGATGAGAACGCCTATTGAGAAGTCACAGAAATTCTACATTCCAGGTAGCTGCCAAGCTTGCCTGTCTGTACCAGCAAGAGAAAAAAACATGTAATCTGTTTCAGAGCAACTACTGTCACAGAAACAAGTGCATACAGTACTTAGTCTATAAATACATGGTAGAGTCTTATCATACACATTGCTATCCGTCGTTGTTTGTAAGGAGTATTTATGTGACGTGTGTGACCTTAACCTAAAGCTTTGTTTCCTTTCTATCACCCACACAAGTTTTGGAGTTATTGTTCCTGTTTAATAAAGGAGTGGTTTATTTCCCAACTTCTACCGTGGAAAACACATATTGGGCAAATTATTACAGGAAAATGACTCAGGGCTAGACTGTCACTTTGCCCCTTGTCCATTTTACAGTGTGTAGCTGCATTGATCCAGGAGCAGACAAGGGAGGGAACTGTGACTACAACTAGGCAAAATTTGTTCGATGAATAGTAAATTAATCTGAAAATGCATTTTCTGAGGCACCAGAACAATTTATAATTCCGGATTGAATTCAACCAACAAAATGTTTTGATTGAGTCAAATTAGCATTTTCCAAGAGAAAACTGTTCCCCTGGAAAATTTTCAGTCCACTTCTTCTCCTGACAAACTGGCTCTGATTAATCATTACCCAAAATGTCTTGTTTGTGATCAGGTAAACAGTAGAGGGGTCATATGAGTGGATAGAGAAATAGACACAGAATGGAAGATAAAGTAAAAGTAGCATTATTTAATTACATTCTTGCTACCACTTAGTTGCAGAACAAAGTATTGTCATTGCCTCCTTGAAAAACAAATAATTATGGACACTAAATGTTAACATAGTTTACCAGTATTTTGTATTTCTTTGATATCACATTAAGTACTAAACTTTCACTCATAATATAAAGCTGAATGGAATTTTCTTGACACTCTGAATTCCTCTGCTGCTTCATACAGATTTAACCTCAATGTCTGCTTGAACAAAACATGATCCTTGCTTTCACTCTATATTTTCATTTGAGTAAAGGTGAAAAAACTAATCTCAGAAGACATCTGCTTAGCTTTGGAATGGTTAGCAGCAATGAATGTCACACTGCATTGGGCTTTCCCACAGTGAATGACCCAACTCCTTTCTCACAGTCTCATTCATGATTTAGTTAACGAAAAGGTGCAGCAACTATGGTAGAAACTACTACTACCAGAGATGAAAGTACTCACAAAAATTTTCCATTGGTCTTTGTCCCTAAAAGAACACGGTGCTCTGATTCTTCCCTAGAGATCTTCCCATGGAACCAAGGCATCTTCTCATGGGCAGTAGTGGCAATCAGCTTCTCCAGCTGTGGTTTTTGACTAATAATAGCTTGTTCGAGGGCATTACCCTGCAGAGTGGGCAAAGCGCAGAAGGGTCAGTTATACTGTTTTCTGTTACAGTGCAAAAAACAAAACAAAACACAACAAACACAACATTATATTAAATGCCAATTACTGGACTGTGTGAGACACATCCAAACTCTGCGAATAATCAGAGTTTTAGATAAAATTAATTTGGTTACTATATAAGTTTTGGATTCATAGGGCAGAAACTAAATTCAGGCAGACACTCTGAAATTCAGATATCTGGGGTTTATGTTTGTGATAGATTTTGCAATAGGTATCTTTGGGAGACCGTATTGTATATGTTTATGAATGGTTTACGTATCATTTTGAGCTAGGGATTCTTTGGAACTCCAGTAGGTGGAGAGTTACCACAGCTCCCCTAGAAACTAAAACTGTGGGGCATGCCGCATGATTAAGGCTAGTCACTGAACCTGTAAACTCCTCTAGTGGTGTACTGCCCCTTAGGGTGGCTTGCCTATACTGGTTCAAATGGGTTTTCACAGACCAACAGACTAACGCTTTTGGTATAAAAATGCTGTGCTTAAACTCACAGCTATGTAGGAAGACAAGTTCCTGTTCTAAATTGCATACAATCTAAATAGACAGACAAACAAAGCAGACCAGGAGGGGAGGATGCAACACAAAATAACTTGCGCGCCAAGCACAAACATACACTCTGTGTACAACAACTTTCCTTAAAAAAAAAAAAAAAAAGTGTGTGTGTTTAACAGTTAACTATTACCTATTTTCCTTTTTTGGTTTGTTTTCAATCCTGATTGGCATAGAGAGATGCAATGAGAGACTTGGTCTTATAACACTTAAAAAAATAAATGATAAACTATGCCACATTTCAGGAAAGAATACATTTATTGCCAAGTTAATACAATGTACTGAAAAAAAAAAAAGGCTTGTAAATCACAAGCAAATATAGCAGCAGTAACACAAACCTAACTACCACATAGCAGTAGCAGTGGGTTGGAACCCATATAATACTGACTTTTTAAAAATTTCAGAGTGAAGCATCTCTATTGCAGAAATGGGATTGCATTTACCTGTAGGTTCCAAGTTTGTTTGACATATTCCCTGATAAGGGTCTCTTTTAAATCCTCAAATGGTCCTGTTTTTGGCTCAACACCTGGTGGCCGGTTGCAAGGTCTCCTCAGTAGACAAACAAGACCATCAGCTTCGTCTGAGTGATAGTTAATGAGTTCAGCAGGACTCATATGTGACTTCCCTCCTGCAATGGCATAAGAGCCACTCAGCTCTCTTTCAATTGTGTAGTGATGAACCTTCCTTCCATGTGCCAGGGACAAAGCAAAACCACCAAGGTAGTTTCGACTCTGGCGCAACAGATATAGTCCATCACTCAGTCCTCCTTGCAGCAGGTAATCTTCTGCTTCTTCACGTGTAATATTGCCAAAAAAGTAGGGCAGATGGTTAGCACTGTTAGCCATGTTGGTGGCCATGGCTTTTCCTTTTGATCAGCAAGGACTAATGTTTTGTACCTGAAAAGAAAGAAGGAAAAATAAGCATCCACTGGAAAAAACAAAAGATGACATTTTGAGGAATTTGGTAATAATCCTTCCCCATTTAAGTCAAAGGGAGTTTTGCCATTGGCTTCAACAGGAGCAGGATGGGGTCCTAACTGTTTTGTCACTGTACTACACAGACATGAGATTACCATTTTTTGGACCAAAAAGGCATAAGGACATTTCCTGCAATGTTTCATGCAAACCTCCCATCGAACTCAAAGGGCAGTCTGCATATGGGATGATGGCAGAACATACCCTAGAACCAATGGCATGCAGTCCATGTATGCAGTGCATGCATTGCATGCCCTGGGAGTGGCTAGGCCCTCAGAACAATTTTGTCTGGCCCCTGAACCTGCATGAAGGATGCCATTTTGTATATTTAGGTTTTTTGTTTTTTTTTATAAAGTGACTACATTGAAAGTGCTAAGTCTTGCACATGCATCATGAACCCATCATCTGAAAGAAAGCTGAGCACTTTGAGTTTTAGAGTACAAGATTACGGAATATGGGGGACAACATATGTTTATGTATAGCAACATACAGACATTACATTTGAATAACTGTTTCCCTTTTGCATATCAAATGCAAATACTTCAAATCTGTATTGACAGAATCATGATTTGTTTGTTTTTTCTTAATTAAAGCAGTAATATTTTTTTCTTAAAATAAGCCAAAGGATGCTCATAATGACAAAGGACCAAATTCTGCCCTGAGACATATTTGTGTGACCCCCATAGTTTTAAACTGGTGTTGTATGCATGTAACTGAGGGCAGTTTTTGGTTCTTGCTGTTTAAACAATTTATTAATAGTATTCACTTGATACAATGTTTCAGTTTTTAAAAGCTAGTGTTTGTTAGAAATAGAAACAATGGGCCATGCTGAAGTTGATGGAGTAATGCTGACAAACGTACACCAACTGAGAATTTGACTCCATGTTTAATCCATAGTACTTACACTGGGATGCTGTTTTACAACTTTACTAGTCTGTCTACAAATAAACAGTGGATTTTATAGGCTAAGGTAGACCAGCCTATTGCATTACTTTGGACCCTGCTGTGCCAGATTATTTCTGGCCAGTTCAAAGAGACCATCTATGGATCCCACTGGACTATGACATCTACAGAAGAATATTCAAGATTACAGATGCAGAAAGACACCTCCCACTTTTCACTTCCACTTTGTTCCACTATGAGGGACCAAAAACTAGGTGTTGCACTTTTAAAACTAGCAGTAGACTATATATGACATGACCAAACATGTCTTTTTATAGCACTGCAGCTGTGGTTATGATTTCATAAGACTCTTTCATCCAAGTTCCTATTTTCAGGTGCTTACAATGTTCAGATAATATATATCCTTTGAGCTAATTTTTATATACTTATTTTCAGCCCAAATGTGAGATATAGAAATGTAGTGTGACTGCTTCTGAGATAGCCCAGCATGAAGAGAGGAACTTATTAAGAAAATTTTCCCCACATATTTTCCCACATTCATTAATAAGAAAATGATTTTGTTTAGAGACTACAGCCTCAGTGAAGAAGGGATGTTTTGTTAAGTCTGAAAAAAAACAACTGTGAAATGAAGCGGTTATAATTTACTGGTGATAGCTTGCTGCATGAATGCAGTACATCCTTTTCTTTAGGCCGTGTCTATAGTACAGCCACTACAGCATCACAGCCACATCCCTGAAGCTGTGCTGTTACAGTGCCGCATGAAGCTGTTACAGGTGCTTCCTATGTCTACACTACAGAAAGTGTTTTTCTGTCAATTTAGTTAATCCAACTCTCTAAGAGACAGTAGCTAGGTTGATGGATGAATTTTCCTGTTGACCTAGCCACATATATATCGGGGGATTAGGTTGACCTATGTGGTCAGGGCACAAAATTTTTCACAGT
Organism: Malaclemys terrapin pileata; assembly: GCF_027887155.1. Taxonomy (NCBI): domain Eukaryota; kingdom Metazoa; phylum Chordata; order Testudines; family Emydidae; genus Malaclemys; species Malaclemys terrapin. The sequence continues at coordinate 51,192,186 of NC_071510.1, read as the reverse complement.
CCTGAGTGATGTAACTAGGTCCCTCTAATTTTTAGATGTAGACCAGGCCTCAGAAAAGGGCAATTCCTTACTCGGTTGCTGTGCAGGATCCCCAGCAGCAGAACTAGTGCCATTTCAGTGTCAAAGGGAAGGGGTAGGATTTTAGGGAGTCTATACAGGGGGTCTGCAGCCCTTGCATAACAGGGTTCAGGACACATATGGGACTGGGGCCAGGGCCAGGAGATCTGTTGCTATGTGAATCTTCTTGTCTTCACTTTGTGCCAGGAAAGGGGCATGTTGGAGCTACAGAGCTACTGCAGCCCCACATAACAGTTTACATGCAGCGCAGTATTTACTACCCTGGTTGGTCTGAAACAAAAATCTGTGGTTTAAGAGAATCACTTGCTACACACCTCTACTTAAACCTTGCCTGGGATTTTTTGTCACCCACAGTGCTGACAGGTTCCCTACACTTCTGAATAGCCTGGTGTCTGGACATTTATGTTCTTAATCTTAATCTATTAATGCAGTTTTTATGCATTAAATATGAAAAAATAAATTAAAAGAAATTAAAATGGCATAAAATCACCAATGAAAATTGAGAATTGAGTTAAGACCAAAATAAATGGTGATGTATAAGGGGTATCAAACATTGATTTCATACAAAATAACTATTCACAAGGCTAAGACTGTCTGCACAAGATGAAAACTATGAAGGCTTTTCTTCAAGGAATCCATTGGGCATCTAATGATAGATCCAAAGCTCCTAACATTGAATATGTGAAGTCACTCTCATATAATGCATTCAGTAAACAGACATTTAGGTTAATAGATGCTTAAAAGTTGATTTTTTTTGTGATTTATCATTTCAACAATATATTTGCTTCCCACTCTTGCTCTATTTGTTATACTTCGGGTTCATTAGACCAGTGTCAGAGCCTGCTTTCTGAATTCACTGTGCAGTTATTAAAATACAGTTATGTTCTGGGAAACAGGATATACACAACATGGAAAAATAAAACAAATTAGGATGAAAAAATGAAAGGAAATGTAGGGTAAATAAAATAGAGCAAAAGTAAATTTGAATTTTATGTTGTGCTTTAAAGTATATGAAGAGTTTCTTTCTTGCTATCTACACCAGACACCACTCTAGCTATAGGCAAACTAGGCCGCTGCCTCAGGTAGCAGATTTCTGGGAGAAGTGATTTTACGGGGTGCCACAAACTGGTCTATGGAGATATGAATTGCAGAGCACCTTAACACATAGCGCTTTAATGGCCCCATGCCAGTCAAACTGGAAAGGCCCTTGCACACACACAGTGCAAAGTGCTAGATTTGAGGGCGGAAAGCAGCAATGGGACGTGCCTCCAATTTTTCTGGGCTCAGCAGCTATGAGGCAGGGGCAGCTGGGCACCTGGTAATTGCTCCTGACAGGGATGTGTGCAGGGGAGGAGGTGAGAGTGAATCAGGGATAACTCTGCTTCTCCACCTCCCACACAACCCTCCCCACCCCCCCCCAGCCTCCTATAGGCACCCACCATGCACCACATGCTTCCTCCAAATACCCCCACCTCCCACACAATCCCCCCAGTCTCCTGCAAGCACCCATCATGCACCCCCTGCTTCTCCCAGACACCCTCCACACTCAACCTCCCACACTGCTGGTGACTGCTGTAGCTGTCATCACACTCTGTCGCACAATATAGGCTCTCTGGACTGGGGGTGGCGCCGAACTGCTGGAGCACCAGATTGTCTCGAGTGGTCTCTGATCCACAGACATAGTTGTTTTAGTTATAACAGGCTACAGCAGACAAATATAAGCCAAACACATGAATATAATCCATTATTTGCTTGTTATAAAGAATTTTGTGTTAGAATAAACACACTAGGATTTATAACTATTCTGAAGTGTTGAAGGGCAAAATTTCATTTCTTAAAAATAATTATCTAAAACAAAGCTGTAACTATTTTACATTAAAAATGCTTGAAACTGAAAAATTGGATGAACACCCATTAGCACTAATAAGAATTTCCAGGAACAAATCATAATATTTATTTCAACTGTTTATATGATTAAACTAAATACAAAGAAGAGTAAAAGAAGAGTAATAGCATCAAAAACATACCACACTCCCAAAACAGTGAGTTACAGACTTGTCAGAGGAATGAGAAAAGTCCCCAGAAGGTGTCAGATATAAGTCTACTTAACTAAATAGAACTAACAGAGGTAAGACAGCCAGCAATGGACTCTTCCAAGAGCTGGTTCAGCCAAAGACCCTTGAGTGACCCTTGTCTCTGCCTACAGGCACCAAAATAAGCAGACCATAATTAGCAGGCTGTTAGGTAGGACAATCATGCAAGGACCTAGGGCAGGGGTGGGCAAACTACGGCCCATGTGTCGGATCCGGCCCGCAAGCCATTTTAAACCAGCCTGCGAGCTCCAGCCGGGGCGCCAAGTCAGGGGCCGCACCATGTGGCTCGGCCCTGCTCCGGCGCTCCAGCTGAGGCACCGGGGTGCGGTATGAACCTGCTCTGGGGCGCATGGTCAGGGGCCGCACCACGCTGCTCCTGGAAGCAGCGGCATGGCCTCACTCCAGCGCTCTAGCAGGGTCAGGGCTGCTCCACGTGTAGGAGCCAGAGAAGGGACATGCCACTGCTTCCGGGAGCCACTTGAGGTAAGCGTCGCTCAGCGCCTGAACCCTGAGCCTCTTCCCACGCCCCAACTCCTGACCCAGCCCTGATCCCCCTCCCACTCTTCAAACCACTTGATCCCTTCACAGAGTACTGCCGCTCAGTGGTTAGCTGAGAAACGGACAGAGCGGTGATGTAGCAGAATCTGACATGGCACTTCCCCACTGCCAAACAGTGCTACTGCTAATTCCAAGCATTCACAAATCAGAAGACTAACCAAAATAAGCCCATGTGATTCCCCTGTTAAGAATGGTGTGGTGTTCTGCAGTGATAGCTCAAAACACTGCAGTAACATTATTGCCAGCTGTAGCGTTTGGGGACAATCAAAGTAGAATACTCTAGTATATTTTATAAGGATTTATTTCCAAGCTGAAATATACATAAACCTTGTTTCCAGTGTCTTTGCCTCATCTTACATGCATGCATTACAGCACCATTTCTAGTAGCATCATGTTTGAAAAGAAAAAAAAAATATCCTAGCGTGGGAATGGACAATGCTGAGCTTCCTGGTTAATTAAGGGTATGATCCAATGGCTACAGAAGTCAAGGCTGCCTGACACTATGATGTCATGTTTCTATGTTGCTGTTAATTCAGAAACCTAATGAAAACAAAGCTTCAGAAAACTCATTTTACTCTTAAAAAGTAGTAAAGAATTTGGAAGTCAGTCACATTAGCAGTCACAGGGCCAAAATTTTCAAGAATGCCTAAGTGATTTAGAAGCCTAAGTCTCAGTGAAAGTCAGTACTAAATGCAAATACAATATGCTGGTTACAACAGACACTGCCTTCAGCATATCTAGATATGGAAATGTAGGGTGAACTTCATAAAGACCAAGATTCTAGAACGATTAAAAACATTTTTTTCCAGTAAAAACAACGGATATAAATTATGGCTTTTTATTTTAGCTGCCTGAATAGATTTCTGGTATCAAAGTCCAAAGGGATTTTTTGTATATGGAAAAATTATAGGGACCACTCAATATTCTGCCTAGCAAGTATGTTTTTATATCCATATATATGTAATCTTATTTAAATTCATTATGCAGTCAAAGAACATACAGTACAATTTGTAAAAGCAATTTTCTACTAAAGGAAAAAGAAGAAAAATATCTTGGAACTTTGTTCAACAAACGCTTAAGCAACTGTTACTTTAAGTATCACTAAAAATATAAATTTGCTGCTGTCTGTTCTCCCTTAAGTGCCGATGACACAACACCATTAGGTTCCTTTTAAATAAATCCATTATGGACCATCTATCTAGACATTTTATTATCTGAATGAGAAACAGCTAGTTAAGACTCAACTCAAACAAGATAGAGGTGCAGCTTGTGGGCAGAAGAAAATATTTTGAGAATCTAGCTGGTGGCTTGTGCATGCTTATTATTCAGGAAGTACAGCTGTTACTTTTGAGACTGCCTGAATTTGCGGGTCACCCTTGACTACCTTTCTCAGAATGGAGGCCAGTGATGCAATAACGGTCAAGAATGCTTATTGCTTTATATTTCTTAACCAGAAGGTCCACCTGCTTCTCTCTGATACCCATCTCACCAGCCATTTATCTCTCTATTTTATCCAGGGTATGCTATTGTCATGTGTTCCTAATTGGGTTTTGCTTGAAATTGATAAAATGGTCTACAACAGTTGCAGAATACAGAAGCTCACTTATTTCTCAAGGCCCTTCTTCAGCAGGCCATCCCTATTCAGCAAAGTCCGTACATAAGTCATTAACTTCAGGCATGTGCTTAAGTCCCACTAAGAAGACTAGAGCATGTGCTGAAGTAATTTGATGAAGAGGGATGACTTAAGCACTTGTTTGTATACTTTGCCAAACTGGGGCCATACATCTTAGAATAGGAATGAAGGATTTATTTACACCTGTTCTCCAAAAATCTAAATTAGCTGCTGATACACCATAAGATACATTTTATAAGTTTAACTTTAATACACTCAACCATTTATGTTGTATATATCATAATTTACCTTATTGAAATGTAATGAAGTTTTCCAATTAAACATTTAAACTAGTCCTTATATCACTTTTTGAACCATGGTATTAGTTTCAGATACAAAATGTTACACTTTCAGTTCCATCCCAGTACAAGTTAAATGAAATACCACTATATACTCATACAAACTATGGCTCAACTCTCCAGTCACTGCATGACCATGACCCTGCAAAGTACATATGCACATATTCAACTTTAAGCAAATGAGGATACCAAAGAACTGTAAATGGGATAAATCCCATGCTTAAAGGTAAGTTTGTGTATAAGTGCTTTGCTGGATCAGGGGAACAAGAGCAACACCCAATGGAGTCAGTCCCGCAAACATGCCCAGGAATAGTTCTACTGAAACAGAACGACTCACCTACATAAAGTTAAGCACATGTGCGTCTGTAGATCAGGCCAGATAGTATACTGGGCCCATAGCTGCAGGAACTAGGGGTGCAGGGGGTGCTTCTGCACCCCCCTGGCTTGAAGTGCTTTCCATCATATACAGGGTTTACAGTTTGGTTCAATGGCTCTCGGCACCCCCCACTATACAGATTGTTCTAGCACCCCGGCTGGGTCCTGGAACTACGTGTGCTCAGTCCTGTTTTCAACAAAATAAACTCTTATTCGCGCAATTTAACTTGTCTCTACTGCAAAGAAAAATCATTATACACGCTGCATTTCTATTGGGTACTTGGAGTCTAAGAAACAAGAACCGGAGGAAATGCTGCTTAGTATTTTGCAGTGAACAGATAATATCACTGTATACAAATAAATATAAAAAAAATCATTAATTAAGAAGGAGATAGATGCCTCCTTTTCTTGTCTTTTCTTTTGCAAAGAAGGGGAAAAGTAATTTAATTGACTGTAAGGACTGGTATCATGTCTGCTCATCAGAAGGAAATGAAGGCCCAAATTCATCAGCTTTATAATTCAAACAAAAGTTCAAGACTTTTAAAGAAATCTCTCGGGCAACATAGGGGATTATGTCAACATAATCAAAACCAAGCAAAATATGTGAAACAAGCTGCAAAGAATTTCATCTACCATTGTGGGCAATTAAATTACATATCATTGTACTAGCTGTTTAAATACATCATTCTTAGAAGCTTTGGAATGCAAGTTATTAAAAGATTAATGAATATATAACTTTGTAGAAGGTAAAACAATTGAGAGGGAAAGGATACCACAGGGCATAATCAGCATTTAAGGCTGCATCTTCCTGTGCACAGCTTTATTTCTGCAGTCTTTCATTTCAGAACACTGTCTTCTGTATTACCCAAGAAAACATACCAGACCATGTGCCTAAAACCTTCCTCAACATAGCTTCCAAAACACACCTAGGTAATATATGTTGTAACTTTCATTAATTTTGTGCAATTCCGCTTTTATATAAAGGTTGACAAATTATTACAGCTGAAAACAGTATTTAAGAAAATATACTTTTTTTATATTGCACTTGTACCAATACAGAAAAACAGCTAGAGGGTTTCCCATTCCCACCATTTTATATGCTTCAAAACCCAACTCTTGCACGTGCTCTAAAATCCAAATGGTTAACTGGACTGCTATGAAATTTGATGTGCCTCACGGGGGAGTGCTAGACATCCAAATTTTGGGTAATTTCACCAAGGATTTCTCAAGTTACAGCCCACCCCGAAAGCCCTAGTTTCCTTTTGCTGCCTTGTACTGTTAAACTGAGAGGTACTAATGACTGGATGAATCGGAGACCTCTCAGTTGCTTTGAACTCACCCTTTAATTAACTAACTAAGGCTAGGTTAATCACACGGCCCCATCTAAAACAAAAGGAGTTTCAACTGGAGTGGCTAGAGCAGGGATAGGCAACCTATGGCATGCGTGCCGAAGGAGGCACGCAAGGTGATTTTCAGTGGCACTCACACTGCCCGGGTCCTGGCCACCTGTCCGGGGTGCTCTGCATTTTAATTTAATTTTAAATGAAGCTTCTTAAACATTTTAAAAACCTTATTTACTTTACATACAACAATAGTTTAGTTATATATTATAGACTTATAGAACGAGACCTTCTAAAAACATTAAAGTGTATTACTGGCACACGAAACCTTAAATTAGAGTGAATAAATGAAAACTTGGCACACCACTTCTGAAAGGTTGTCAACCCCTGGGATAGAGTGTCAGCTGACCGGGATGTGAGCAGTCTAGTCTAGTGGTCAGGGTCGGCATTAGGAACCAAAGCCAAGGGTCAAAAAGGAAGGCAAGAACTCTCTCTTTGAAACAAACCAGCTGAAACGTACATGGTTTGGGATTTCACATGACCTTGAAATTCACAAAGGTTTGGGGAACATTATTAAAGACATGGGCAGACCCAGAACCTTCTCTCAATCTGCCTGGGCTCTTTCATCCAGCAGACACTATCAGCCATCTGCCTTGTGCGATCTTCTGGCATAAGAAATATCTCTAAGTATAGATCAGGTAGCGTGCCCTTTTCCACAAGCACTGGGAAATGGTCCTTTTGTTCTGCTGCTATTTGTGAAACGCTCTTTACTTTATTCTGGGGCCATTGAGCCCCCGCACATATACTCTCTTATTAAACTGACATGTTTCACTGGAAGGTTCATTTGGAATTCCTGTGTTCATATGGACCTGAAAACTCCAAGTAAACTTCAAGAAATATGAACCTAGGTAAACCAATTCTGCCAGATTAGGTTCAGCAAAAACTAAAAACATATAATCCCAAAGCAATGGATTTCACATAGGCATGTTTAAGTGATAACTTTCACAGTGGCTCAGGAAAAGCTAAACATGTCCAAATGTCACCTGGCTACTAAAACACATCCAGAACACAGCAAATATCTGCTATATATTCTCTCATATAATTGCCATAGATACAGAATAGTGACAGAATTATTTGATGAAAGTAACTGCAACTTGTTTTATTTATTTTGCATTTGCCATTACCATGTTACTGTTTTAAAATCAATAAAGGTGTTCTAAAATTAAATAAAAATAAAGGCAGTATTTTCTTGGTATCCATCAGAAATTTCAGATAACACACAGAATTAATAAACAAATCTATTAGTGCTGCAGTATTTCAGTTACTGACATTTCTTAGCTCGTAAGACTTTTAGCTATAAGACAGGAGTCAGTATTCTGAATTTATGAAACCCCATCTCTATGAAAATTCATCTCTGGTAATTTTCCCAGGATTTAGTCAGATCTTACCTGTTTGATTTTAGTATCTTATAAAAGAGAGATCTCCTTTCAGTGAAGATGCTATATGCTGTGAAGATGAGTACTGTTGTTGGCAAAGGAAGTGATTGGCTGTACAATCACAGTATAGTTCCTACTCTAAATTAGTCACTGAATTGGTTTCTTTTTAGAAAATGAAGTACATGGTGTTTAATACAATTTAGTAATAGGTGCATTTTAAACATAAAAATTGAAGAATGGGAGATTCTCCAGGTCACTTTCTCTAGTGTGGTTAAAGCCCAACATAAAACAAAAGACTGAGTTGGAATTCAAATGAAGGAAAAAAGTATGAATCGAAAGGAAACTACCGTATATACTCGATTATAAACCGGTTCATTTATGAGCCGACCCTCCCAAGATGGATAAGTAAAAATGGAAAATTTTTACGACCCGTTCATAAGCCGACCCTGTAATTCAGGAGTCAGCAAACTTTGGCTCCTGAGCCATCAGGATAAGCCGCTGGTGGGCTGAGATGGTTTGTTTACCTCGAGCGTCCGCAGGCACAGAGGTAAACCCAAGTAAACAAAGTGTCCCGGCGCACTAGCTGCTTACCCTGACAGTCTGGGACAGCAACGGGTGGGGAAATTTTTGGGGTGGGGAGAAGCTAGGAGTCAGGGGAGTAACCCCTGTTACCACTCCCACATGACCCCACCTCTAGCCCGGGACCCCCACACTTTCCCCATCTCATCCCTTCCCACCTGCCTTATCTGGGGAGGACCAGGGGAGGATGTCTCTGGCCTGGCTGGAGCTGCTCTGGCAAGCTGGGCAGCGCGGCCGCAGCCTGCTCCGGCGGGCCACACTGGGCAGCGTGGCCGCAGCATGTTCCAGCAGGCTGGGACGGGCGGTATGGCCGCAGTGTGCTCCGGCGGGCCAGCCAGCATGGCCACAGCCTGCTCTGGGGGGCGGGGCTGAATGGCACAGCTGCAGCCTGCCAGCCCTGGAGCTGCAGCTGTTTCGTAGGCTGGGGGGAGAGCAGCGTGGCCAGAAGCGGAGAGACTCTGGCCCTGCCTCTTCCCTTCTGGCTCTGCTGCCTCTCCTTGCTCCCTCTGTTGGGAAGAGTGGCTGTGTCCCACCTCTCCCTCTCTATATCCGTTCATAAGCCGACCCCCTTCTCTGGTGCTTCCCTTTTTTACTAAAAAAATTCAGCTTATGAACGAGTATGTACAGTAAGTTCAGAACCAGGACTCATCCCTTCTGCTATACCTACAAACGAAACAAGACTTTGCTAGCTTGTTGGGTTTTTTGCAGGGTGGAGGGAATATTTAAAGTTATATTTAAACCTATATCATTCCATCAAGAAGCATCTTTCAAAGGAGGTGAGAAAGGAAACATTCTTCTTGCTCTGGAAGGAGAGCAACTCACAAGAGCCATCAAACAGGCTTCAGAAGCAGAAGCTCTCGGGCTATGCAGCTATATGCTACTTCTAAAGGGGTACTTCCACCCGGGCACTGACCTTGGAATAATATTACCTAGCCCTTGTATAGCATTTTTATCATGCACATTAAGTATTAGAAAAGGGCCTGTGGCAGCCCCATTCCCAGCACAGAGTCATGAATTCCAGCTGGCTCAAATATCATATGTCAACTGAGCTCAGGGGAATGGTGTTGAAGGATGCACTGAATGCTCTTTGGTTTGTCTTTCCTCTTGCAACCTCCCAGTGAATACTTAGGATCAGACTGTGACTGGCCCAGTGCATGTGTGCAAAGAGAAAAGAGGGTGCAAGAAGCCTTCCCCCCCAGTTTTGTGTAGTTGTGCAAGAGCCAGTCATTGAATGGCTAGAGAAAGTAGGTACTGTGCAGAGCTAAACCTCATCAGTGGCACAGGACTCCCCAAAAGGCAGTGCCCCTGCCACCTCACTCAGGACTAGTTAGCACAGATGCTGGGCATGGAAATGAGCATATGCTAAACCTTCTCTTGGGGTGTCAGAGCTGGGGCAAGGGTGAATTATGGGAATGTCTACCAGAATTCCTCTTGAAGAGTCCCTCACATGCCATCCATGGAGGAATGTGGCTTTGAGTTAAAGTTAAGCCCTATGTATCTCCCCCAGTAGTGTGAGGGAGCACCAGTGAGGCAGGGAAGAATTATGAATTGGTTGCAGGATTACAGGCCAGATTCTCAGCTACTGAATATTCATATAGCTCCACTGACTTTAACAGAGCTATGCCAATTTATATCAGATGAGGGTCTGGCTCTAGATCTTCTCAGTGACAGCTCCATCCAGAAGTATAGCCAGGAAAGAATGAGGAATATTAATACTATACAAAGGAGACTGGGGCAGTGAAAACCCTCTTCCCAGGCAAAAATTATGTCTCATTCTTTAGGCCAAGATGTGATGATCTGTCTCCCCATTCAATTATGACTCAGATCTGTGGAAACTCCCAAGGATTTCATGGTCACAGAATGAGGAAGACAGGCCACTCACAGGTTAGGAGGTGAAAAGTACAAGAGACAAGGAGCTCATTCACATGAGGTCTCTTCTCCTCCCAGGCAGCTCTACAGCCACTTCTCTCCAGCAAGCTAATATTTCCCCTGAATAAGTTGGTCCAGTGTGGATCCAGTATCCTTAACCTTCTATAACCTGGATAGCGTGGAAAGCCATGAAAATTACATTCTGGATAGGCTTTCCTATATGAGTAAATGCATAAGTTTAATGTAGATAATATTTGAAACAGGAAGTTTCTTATAACAGTTTCTGTGAAATATCCTATTGAGACTTGATTGGTTACTCACATAATGTCACCAGTGCATTGCCTTTCTGCATTTAGATGTTTATCTGTCCATAGATGTAACAATCTCACAGACCTTTCCATTTCTCACTGCAGCTGGTGGACACTCAAAAGCCACATAGTTTAACCAAGAGACAGCTACATACTCTGCACAGCTGCACTGTGAATGGCTGAAGACAGAATACTAGGACTGACCTCAGGGACATAGCATTAGTTCTTAATTTTTTAGAAGATGAAATGAAGATTGTTAAAGCACACAAAAATAAGAAGCTCCGTTAAACAAAAGCTGAAGATTTCTCAGTCACAACAGCAAGAATCCTTATAGGCCTCTTTAATATTTATAATCCATTTATTCATAACTATAGCAGAGAATCACAAATTAGACATGAGTTTGCAAGGTGATATAGTAACTTTGATAGAGTTCAGTGAGAGTTTCTTCGGTTTGCCTGAATTCTTCTTCAAGAATTGCTGGGAATATTCAGGTCAAGGGACAATTTTTAAACGTTTGATATAATGGCACATAGATATGCACTGGTACAAAAACACACATGCAAAGCTCTAGACAACTTCTCTCTCTGGAGTTGTTCCTTGTATAGTGGTTTCCTACATAACTGACTTGCCTTTCTTTCTGGGATTCAAATACAGTGGTAGGATCAACAATCCAGTAGCAACTAAGAGAAATTGATTATGGCACAAATCTCACCCCTCCTCCTAAACCACAGTAGAAGGCCAGTGTGTTTCCCTTGAAATCATTGCTTGGCACCCCACCAAGATTCCATCCAGACTAATGTGGAGTGGGGGTAATGGGCAATCCCAGGACAGGCTAGGAGAGGTGTGAGGGAATGGCCAGGGGATGCATAACAATGTAGATACACCAGACCAGAACTCCATGCAGAGGTGCACAGGCAAATATGGAGGAGAGCCAGAGAAGATCCATCTTCCCCAGTCCCCAGTGAACTATACTGTGCAAAGTCCATTTACTTAGGGACGGATTCTGGCACTCTTACTCACATGGAGTAGTACCTTAATCCACAAGTAGTCCCATTTATTTCAATGATCTACTCATGGCATTAGGCACTAGTCAGCATGAGTAAGTGTGTCATAATCCTATCAGTCTTTTCACAGGGGAAAGTATTTGGGCCAAAGTGAGAAGGAGAAAAAAGTACCATAACAGAGGGCAGGAATACATGATGTGTGACTTTAGAGCTAGCTGCAGTCCATGACCCCTAAACTGCCCTACCTATGAAACAGCATAGTGAGGACCAAGCTATCAAGCGTGGTGTTTTACTTATGGTCACCCAGACAACAAGGAGTATCGATTATTGTGGAGAACAGAGTTAATCTGTAACAATTTTATAAATGTGTGACCTAGCTATTAAGATAATGCAGAGCCAGATGGGGTTGTCTATTGGAACATGTGACTAGACTGGGTTAATTCAGTAGTCAGTATGGTTTTGTTTCCCAACAGGCCAATAATTATAAATAAGATATTGGGGGTGAGGGGGGTGAAGCAGGAAAAATAATTCAAAAGTCCTTAAGAAAAAAATGAGTGGGCTATTAATTGGAAAGTGCCTACCCACCCCGGGCCTTGCTCCCTTAAGATTAGCAGGCTTATATTTCCAGGCTGGGGCCTAAAATCCAAAGGAAACTGAATTGTAAAAACCCCTGCCAGGGAGGGGAAGGAGTTTGCAAGTGAGTAGCAGCTAATCAGGGCAGACACTGCAGGAGAGACACTAGGATAGAGAAACTGCAGCAGGGCAGTCTGCCCCCGCACCTTCAGCCCAGAAGTGGGGGTACTTGGGCTAAGTGGCACTTACCAAAATGTGCAAGGGAAGGAAAAGACCCAGGCTTATAGGCCTTTTGTTATTTTAAACTCTTTGCTCGCTTGTTATATTGTTTGGGTGAACAAACAATACATTGATTTTGAAAAAGCTATTGTGAATCACTTTAATCAGCTGCTGGTCACAGGCTCTGCAAGAAAATTTCTTGCAGCTGCCAAATACAGTTAGGTCTGTCAGGTTAACACAGTTGGAAAATAGGGGACTGCAGCCCTAAGATCCAGTCTAAGAGTGACTGAATCACAGGATGAGAGGTGAAGGAAATGAAGCCTGTTACCAGAGGTCTGAGCTTAAGCGGGACAGCAAAGGGGTCTAAGGTACACCTTGCGCTGTAACTGAGACAATAATCTAACAAAGAAGATAGACGTATACACAAATATTATGGTTAGTTTAAATTTTTTTTAAATGTAAATATATAAGCAAATTAGGTGCCACCACGGGTGGCTGGCAAAGTTGCCAGTAAGGCAGTCAGTGTTGCTGTACCCCTGCCATATGGCAAACAGCATAACATCAGGGAAGTAGGTCTTTCCACACAGACTGAGATCATATACACATCCAAAAAGCAGAAATACAAAACATAAATTATACTAGAGTTTAGTGGCACATTAATTAGTCACAGATAAGACTAATTTGGAAGAAGTTACAGGGAAGCTATGTCTGTGTTCCCTCCCTAGGGTTACCATATTTTGTCCCTCCTAATGGAGGACACTCCCGGGGCCCCCGCCCACGCCCCCAGCCCCGCCCACGCCCCCACCCCAACCCCGCCCCCTCCCAAAGTCTCCGCTCCCTCCCCTGCTTCCCGCGAACATTTAATTCGCGGGAAGCCTGAAGCAGGTAAGGGGGGGTGTGGGGGGTGGAGGCGCGGCCCAGCCCAGCCCAGGCTGGCTCCCCCGGCGGCTCCAGCCTGGGTCGGCTCGGGCCCTGGGGTGCCGGCCCCGGCCGACCACCCCCGGCGGCCCGGCGCACCCCCCGGCTCCCAGCCCCGCGGGCCCGGCCCCCGGCTCCCCGATCCCGGCCCGGCTCCCCGCCCCGCGGGCCCGGCCCCCCGGCCTGGCCCCCAGCCCCCCGACCCCGGCCCGGCTCCCCGCCCCGCGGGCCCGGCCCCCCGGCCTGGCCCCCAGCCCCCCGACCCCGGCCCGGCTCCCCGACCCGCGGGCCCGGCCCGGCCCCCCGGCCCCCCGCCCCGCGGGCCCGGCCCCCCGGCCCCCCGCCCCGCGGGCCCGGCCCCCCGACCCGCGGGCCCGGCCCCCAGGCCCGGCACCATGCCCCCGGCCCCACACAAAGAGGCCCCGGCCGAGCCTCCCGAATTTCCCGGACATGCCCGGCTTTTGGGGATTTCCCCCCGGACGGGGATTTGAGCCCCCAAAAGCCGGACATGTCCGGGAAAATCCGGACGTATGGTAACCCTATCCCTCCCCATTATGACATCCATTATGTCCACCTATTGCCTCTTCTACTTAGGGACCATCTTTTTGTGATATGTTTATATAATAACCACACAACAGGACTGGCACCTATAGATGCTACCAGAATACAAATAATATGAAAATCAGTAAGGAGAAGAAACAATAATGCTGAAAGAAACCTGGGGACAGCAAGTTAGTCTATTCTTGCAACCATAATCTCAGGAGTAAAGGAACTGAATTGTGAGGGAATATTAAAAACATGGCTAACTGGCAATAAAGTGGGGTTTTGCTTGATAAAATCTGTAAATATTTGAATAGCGTGAAAAACAAGAGTGTAGAGGAATTTAGTGTAACGCACAAGGATACAGCTGGGAGTAATAGGATGAAATTAAGAAAGGAAGATGTAGGCTGAATATCATTAAAAAAAAAAAAACTTCCTACCAACAAGATGTAGCATGCCGCAATTGTCTTCCAAGGAAGTAGTGGGAACCCTTACAGTTTGGAACATTTAAAACTAGACTGGACAAAATGAATATATGCTGACAGGGACAAGCCTATTTTTGCAAAAACATCATTCAATAGATCTTTTACACCTTTAACTTTCACAATTATCTGATTACATATTGAAGAGAAAATTGAACAGCATTAGTGTACAACTTTTTCCTGAAATATTTTATGCACGACTGCCTCCTATATTGCTCTTCCAAACAAATTAGATACTGATTTTGAGGAATTCCTTTGTACTCTAAATGATAAGTCAGTATATGTAGGATTTTGGCCTAGTTAATATTCTTTCAAGCAAAATTAGCTAATCTGCAAGCTCCAATTTTGGTCTAACAACTAGGTGTATATTTTCTCCTTATATAATACCCATTAATACTAAAAGGAGTTAAGCGTGCTTCTAAAGGAGAATATATACTTGGTGGCAGTTTCAAGACTAGCTGATCCAGCTGTGCAAGTTTCATACCTGCTCTGCATTAGCCTCTGTTCTGTAGTGAACTGGTGTGACAGTTAATTAAAGAAACAGAAGTGACAGCACTTTGCTATTTGTAAGTAAAAGGAGCCAGATCCTCAGCTAGTGTAAATTAATAGCTCTGTTGAAATCAATAAAGCTACTTCAGCAGACACCAGCTGAGGATCTGGACCAACATGAACTATACAGATATTACACATCACTCTGGCCTCACCTCAGAACAACCTGGTTAATACATTAAAGTCCATAGACTGCTCTTGATCTATGGACAGAAAAAGTGTAGTAAGATTAGCATGCAACGGAGCACCCGCAATATAACATTTATAACACACAAAGATAACAACGTCCAAATATTTCTAGCCATTAGATATCTATATCTGTGAGTTGTGTGTGGATTGAGGTTAATATCTAGTCCATAGAATTCTTTAATACTATTTTTGATGCTGTTATAAATTTGTTGTAAATTGAGGTCGTTAAGAGGTGCTATAAATCCATACTTATTTTTTTCCACTTTGAAAGCAAAACCTTACATTTTTATAGTATTTTTAACAAGTATGATGGATTTCAAATATCAGTCAATTCTCATCTTCATATTTTTGACACATGACATATGATTGCTAATAACTTTCCTGTGCCTAGGCATTTAGATTATATTGTTAATTTCGTTCAGGTTTACCTTTGTTTTCACGGTCTACTATAAAAGTGAGTTTTTATTCACAATAAAGGAAAAAGGGAAAATTATCCAGAAGTTGAAGAACATAGTAGCTGTTTAATAATATGCAGTTTAGGAGAGTAATTGAAACTCAGCCATGCAAACTAGAATGACTAATTTTTCTATTTATTACACAAAATCCCTGGGATCCTTAATGATCACAAGTGGTCAAGAGTTTGATTTTCTCTCTCATCCAACAGATGGCACTTCCTCACAATGCCCCTTAACATCATGCTGGAACATAGTTCAGTACTGATTCAGGGGAAAGAGTGAGCTCCATAGAATCCACAATAAATTTCGTGTAGCATACTGGGCTTTCCTTGGGGGGCTGACAGCATTATGTATGAAAGGCTAAGGCAGTATGTCTGCAGACTTCACCCAAGGCTTCTCCACCCACCTCACAGCCTGCAATCCCCTTCACCCCTCCCCCCCACCCCTGCCTGCCCGCCCAAGTCTGGTTTCCCTGCTCTCACTGGCAATAAAGCTACCTTCATTATGTGGTAGATAGAGATCTTACTCTTGACCCAACATAGCTCCCGACCACTTCCATCCTCTTTGATCACTTTAACTACTATGCTGTTGTTTCTGACTCCAGTATCACCTAACTTCTATTGCAAATGTCTTTTATTTGTCTCTGCCGTTGATTGTACTTCAAACTCTAAGATACTCCTTTCTTGGGTACCGAAAACTTTCCTTATTGCACAGCATGCTGTCCTTTGCACCTCTGCTTGTTACATTCTGAAAGTCTATTGAAAACCCTTACAGCAAGTTCCATTTTCACCAGTGCCTCAACACTTACTCTGCTTCCATACCTTTGAGATAAAAATCATCTTGTTTGAGGGGTACTCTTCCTGTGCATTTTCACATTTTAAAGTAGTTGAATTTCATTACATTTGCCCTTAACTTTGAATTGCTTGGATTTCTTGTGGTTGTTTCTAAGCTGTAAATGTTCCTATAAGCCTTTAAAAAAAATCAGTTAAGATACTGATGTGGATTCTTAAACATAACTCCAATTTAATTAAGTTTTGGTCTGGGAACAGGACATACTATATGCTGACTCTTATATAAAAGGAGATCTTTGAATAGGGTGACCAGACAGCAAGTGTGAAAAATTGAGACGGGGTGGGGAGTAATAGGAGCCTATATAAGAAAAAGCCCCAAATATCGGGACTGTCCCTATAAAATCGGGACATCTGGTCACCCTATCTTAGAACCACTAGTCATATCTTGGACCCAAAGTTCCTCTTTACTGATATCAATGGGAGCTTTGCCATTGACATCATTAAGAGCAGGAATGGGTTTAAGGTAACCTTGAAATTGGCTTAAAAATAATATGTTAAAGAAAATGGTTTCTTTTGTATTTGCCTTCTGGTCTTTGAGCCTTTTGCGTTCACATTGTCAAGCTTTTCTCTGCAAGCACATGGGCTAGAAACTTCCTTTTTATTTTAAGTGAAAGTTGAGATTCTCATGCAGTCAGATGACTCCAGGAGATGGGGATTTATAAAGAAATAGCACATATCAGAAGAGTTCACAACACTGCCCCTCCCCCAACAGGATGAGTAGATACCTTGAAAAAAACAAGAATTTCCCATTTTTTTGAGCGCTCTCCTGGCGTCCCAGTTTGGATTATAAAAAATGGGACTGGTTTTGACATTTATAAAGCTGCTTCAGTGCCACTCCTAGTGCTTCTGTGCTGAAGCTGGGGAGAGGAGAGAGAGGAGCAGAACCTTCCCCCTCCTTTGATCCCAAAATTCTTCCACTTGAATCTTCACCTCCCCAACAAGACCATGACTGTTGGACTCTTCCCATCTCCCACAACCCTTTGACAGGTGTTGGTTTGAAAATCGTGTCATCCTAATCAGGTCCTTTAAGAAAAATAAGTTATTGAAAAATTGCCTGGCATTTGTGCCTCACATAGTGAATGTCCCCTTGATTATATCTTTTTTCAGTGGGGCGAGAGTAGGGCCCTACATTTCCTTTTACATTTAGTTTAAAATATTACTTCTGCTTTTTAAAAAACAAATCACTTATTTAGTGGTTATTAAATCATCTTTTTGCCACCTGCCTAGAGAATACTTATGCTGCCATGAAGCAGCCAGTGCCTCTAGCAGAAAGATGCCCTCTATGACAGCAAACATTTCATCTTTGACACAAATTGCATCATTTGGATAGAAGGATGATCCCTTATAGGCAAACTGATTTTCAATGCATGGTACCCACTCTGCCAGCTTCCAAAATTAGGACCTGATGGGGATTTGTTAATGCTGAATGCAAAGCATTTGAGTTATTTTTGATGGACTGTCCTGTAGACTGGCTACTCCTCAATACTTGCACATGAATGAGATTTTCCTGTGCATTGACAATCAAACAAGCATATCAAATATGCCAGTACCACAGAGATGTGTAATGGGTTTAATACTAGACCCAGTGCACAGCTTGAGTAAATGGGGTGGAAAAGGAATAGGATTTGCCTCTACTTGCACACACAGAACTCCTATTGACTCCAACTGATGTTGTGTGTTCACAATGATTACAGAATAGTAATAATGTTTATTAACTCTTATTCTATCAAGCTGACAATACTGACAAAGCCTGTATTGGGGAGCACAGTTATATAATCAGTTCATAGCGCCAACAGCCAAACTTGATGCTTAAAGAATTATTGAACTAAATTACAGTACAGGGAAACCCTGGTATAACGCACCCCGCGATAACGCGAATTCAGATGTAACGTGGTCATAAGGTGGCTCCGGCTGCCCCAAGCAAAAAAAAAAAAAAAAGCGCGAAAAAAAAGAAAAAAAGCGGCCGGAGCGCTGTCGAAGTGCCCAGGAGCAGTGGTCACCTGGGAGCCCCCCGCGCCTCCCTGACGGTGTCCCCAGCAAAAGGTGGGGAGGGGGCAGGGGAAGCCCCCAGCGCTCCAACCCATCCCCAGCAGAAGCGCAGGGGGTGGCGGGGAAGCCCAGCACTGGGACCCCCCTCCCACTGCAGCCCCGGGAGGCAGCCTCACAGCTTGGGGGGGGCACTCACTCCCCACTGCAGCCTCAGGCTGTGATGGGGGGACAGGGCATCTCCGGTCTTGGGGCCGCAGTAGGAGGTGGAGAGGACATAAAGTAGCAAACGGGTTGAGAAGCTGCAGTGGGGGGTGTGTGGAATGGAGGGGACCCTGAGTGGCACCCCAGGGAAGGAGCAGAAAGGGGTGGAACCGTGGGCGGGGAGGAGCCCGCAACGCTGGAGCTCTCGTCCCCGGCAGGCACGGGGCCATGGCTTCTCTCCAAGCCAGAGAGGAGCCGCGGCCCCGCGCCTGCCGGGGATAGAGAGCACCGGCGCCCGCAGCCCTGGAGCTCTCTGTCCCTGGCAGGCATGGGGCTGCAGCTCCTCTTGAAGCCAGAGAGAAGCCGTGGCCCCGCACCTGTCAGAGACAGAGAACTACAGGGCTGCGGGCGCCGGTGCTCACTGTCCCCGGCAGGCGTGGGGCCACAGCTTCTCTCCCCTGCTGGGCACTAGGCGGCGCACATCAATGCACCGCCTTGGGGACCACTGACTGGCTTGAAACCCCGCTATACCGCAACCCCGCATTTAGCGCGATGTAATTTTTTGGACCCCAAGCATCGCGGTATAGCAGGGTTTCACTGTATATGCAAGCAAGGATTTTTATGGTACCTTGTGTCCATTTTTTGTTATGAATTCAGTTCCACTGTAGGAAAAAAAACATGTTTTCTAAAATTGTTAATTTCATACACGGAATAATAATACTATACACCTCTACCCAGATATAACACTGTCCTCGGGAGCCAAAAAAATCTTACCACGTTATAGATGAAACTGCGTTATATCGAACTTCCTTTGATCTGCCGGAGCATGCATTCCCCCCCTCCCCTGGAGCGCTGCTTTACTGCGTTATATCCGAATTCATGTTATATCGGGTCACGTTATATCGGGATAGAGGTGTATAATGTAATGAGCATAATTACATGTGTATTGTAAAGTCTGAGAATATATATACAATTAGGGGCCCAATTTTGCTCTGGTCAAAGTCATAGGGAGAGCTACCACTGACTTCAAAAAGAGCAAGTTCAGGCTGACTGGGCCTGATCCAAAATCTCATGTAAACCCATAGTGAGTATTTGTGGCATAAACTCATATTATAAGATTTTAAATAACAAAGACATAAATGTTTGCCCAAGGTTGAATCTGAATATATAATATACTATAGTCCCAGAGAACACTTTTCAAGCCAAGTTTAGTTTAATACAATTAATTCTATGATACAGCAAGCACTTGGAGGCAGAACACTGTAGAGAACTATACAAAAATAATATGAACATAAAAACATAAGAATGGCCATACTGGGTCAGACCAAAGGTCCATCTAGCCCAGTATCCTGTCTTCCAACAGTGACCAAAGCCAGGTGCCCCAGAGGGAATGAACAGGACAAGTAATCATCAAGTGATCCATCCCCAGTCACCCATTCCCAGCTTGTGGCAGAGGCGAGGGACACCATTCCTGCCCATCCTGGCTAATAACCGTTGATGGACCCATCCTCCACGAATTTATCTAGTTGTTTTTTGAACCCTTTTATAGTCTTGGCCTTCACAACATCCTCTGACAAGGAGTTCCACAGGTTGACTATGCATTGTGTGAAAAAAAGAGACATCCTTCTGTTTATTTTAAACCTGCTGCCTATTAATTTCATTTGGTAGCCCCCAGTTCTTGTGTTATGAGAAGGAGTAAACAACACTTCCTTATTTACTTTCTCCACACCAGTCATGATTTTATAGATCGCTATCATATCCTCCCTTAGTCATCTCTTTTCCAAGTGGAAAAGTCCCAGTCTTATTAACCTCTCCTCATACAGCAGCCATTCCATAACCCTAATCATTTTGTTGCCCTTTTCTGAACCTTTTCCAATTCCAATATATCTTTTTTGAGATGGAGTGACCACATCTGCACGCAGTATTCAAGACGTTGGTGTACCATGAATTTATACAGAGGCAATATGATGTTTTCTGTCTTATTAGCTATCCCTTTCTTAACGATTCCCAACATTCTATTTGCTTTTTTACTGCCCCATCACATTGAGTGGATGTTTTCAGAGAACTATTCACAGTGACTCCAAGATCTCTTTCTTGAGTGGTAACAGCTAATTTAGACCCCACCATTTTATATGTATAGTTGGGATTATGTTTTCCAATGTGCATTACTTTGCATGGACCAGATATAGCCCAGATGAAGTTGCACATGATAGGAGGAGACAATACAAGGAGCTTTTCTGTGGCTTACTAAGGGGCTAATCAGCATTCCATGGGGAAGCATAGTCCCGTCTCCATTCTCATGCCCCTGTGCCCACTGGTCGCTTGAAAAGAGGTAGAACCACAGTTCCATCATTGCACTGTCCAGCAGAGCCATCTACATGTAGAGAAGGAAGTATACTGCATCATTCTCAGGGGTGGGGTCGTTGGCACACTGGTGTGTACTCCCTGAGAACCCTCAAGAAGAAATCTTGCTGACTAGATTTTATCCTGGATGCCTCTTTGCACCCCTTTTAGTATGCTTAATGATGCCTAGTTTGCCATGTTTGAACCCACTTGATTTCTGGTCATATTTTGGTATAAAGTGAAGTTTGTCCTCTGCTGTTTTCTATGCCTTATGTTTAGGCACAATTTATCAAAAATGTAAAGTACAGTAGTACAGAAAAGAAAAAAAAAAGCAGCAACTGAAAAAGATACAAGTAAAGAGAAATGCTAACACATAAAAAGTGAAAATAAAACAACATAGCTGGGATGCTAAACATAGAAACAAAAAGAAGCCATTACAGCAGAGCGGGGTGAACTGTAAAATGAACTTGCAGAATTGGGAAAAGCAGTTTAGGAATTAAACAAGAACTTTCTCAGTACATTTTCAAGGAGAAACACTAAAAATAACCATAACTGTCTATCCAATGCCCTGGTTATTTTCAGGATCAGTCATGCAGTGGCAGTAAATATGTTAGTGAAGCACATTTCCAGATGGAGCTTATTCTCTTTTTAGAGGAGATCAGGCTTGTAATCCTGAGGCCATTATGACAAACCAATAAGGATAAAATACAAATCAAACTTTCACCCAAAATCTTTTATTAAGGTTGACTCTAAAGAAAATTGTTTGATGTACCCCTGTGCTTCCTGGGTTCATGCAGGAGAAGAATCTGAAGTACTGGAATGCTGTAGGAGAGGAACACTCAATTTCCAGAAAGGCTAACCTTGGAGATTTTCAGCCTAATTCCCAAACAAAAGAAATAGCCACAATGCTGAGCACCTCCTTATAGTGCTATGCATCCTTAACTCCCACAGATTGCAACTGGTGTTGTGGCTGCTTGGCCTCATTCAGGATCAACTCAGCATCTTTCAGGCACAGGCCCTACATTTGGATATGTATGCACACCATCCCTTCAAACACTGGGTTTGACTCATCCCTGTTTATGACATTCTAGCATGGGATCCAGGAGACTAGCTAACCCTCTGAACTCAAATGTATCAACTCTGGAAGCTGAGGCTTCCTAGTAAAGGAGGCTCTCACCAGAAACAAAACAGGAGATGGGAGAAAATACAAGCCCTCCCTCAAAATGAGAGGTGCTCCAGCAAAAGCTGAACATCTGCTTACTTGAAAAAGAATTGTGCAAGGGCATCACAGTGGGTGACATGCATGCACTGCCTTATTTAAATGTAGGCCGAGGGCAAAATTAGTGGTGTATCATTTAAAAAGATTCAGTGCTACAAGGATCATTTAGAAAAATTTGGTTGGAATAATAATACACTGTCCTATCTGGCTCAGCAAAGGGTTTCACAGCATCTTTTAAACTAGTAGTTTCAAGCTGAGATGTTCAAAGTTGCCTAAAGAATTTTGACTCCCATTCTCCTAATCAGCTTTGAACATCTCAGCCTTAAATTCAGTTCTAAAAACCCTAAACATAAATAATAGTGTTCACCTTAAATAAAGAGTTATTATCAACCACCATAACCATGTATTCTTAAAGTAAGAAGGCTTAAATCATACACTATTTCATTCATTGCACTGAAACTTGCTGTTTAACTATTTTCTAAAGTGTTGTGTCTCTCCAGGTATTTTTCTTCTTTGGGTAGTCTCTCAGATCACATCAAGCGAGATTAATACTAAACTAGACAGACATCTAAATGGGCACTTTGCTCACTTTGGGCCCATTTCACTGTCCTTACACTGAGAATTACCTTGCTCTGTGAATAGTCATATTCGACTAAGATGGAACTCAATGCAAATACAAGTGGCAGAATCAGGCCCTTTCCTCATTCAGACAGATGTCACTGGACACAAGATCTATACTGATAAACACAATTTGCAGTATCTTATTTAAAAGTAAGTGCAAAACTAAGATGGGACTTTAACTTGTTTGTGAGTCAGCCTTCTCATCTCCCAGGACAGAAAGGATTACAGTACACTGAAAAAAGCTTCTTCATCAATATTCCTGATAAACTTTGCTGAAGTGTACTGAGTTAGTCTAATTTTTCTAAGATTAAGGTATCAACAGGAAACAGGTGAGATTAACCCTCACTTGTATAGAGAGGGTGCAATTTACATTTCCCCTGTGTCCATGCAGACAGTCATGCTGGCACACAAGTTCAGACCCAAAGAAAAAGGTTCCACCAAGAAAGAGACAAAAGAAAAAATAATAATAAAAATGTTGCTAATAGAGGATGTTATACTGGCTAATAGTTAGTCAGATTGTGAACATTAAGGGTTGGTTTCTTAAGCAAAGCCTACATAATGGCTTCCGTAAGAGAAGCCATCAACCTGCCTCCCTAAAAGAGGCATTTATACGTTCCTCCAACAGTGGAGCCAGTTCTTCCTGGCTGGCCTTCAACCAACCAGGACACGTATCTGAAGGACATGTTGTGGAATAAAAGGCCCCTAACCACTCCTAGTACTTCAGTATGTCACTAGTCTAAACTATTCTAGAGAAGATCTAGCTTTGTGTCCTCCAGACACCATTCTGTATCCAAAGAACAAACAGCTCAGCTAAAACTGCTGAAATGTATTCGCTTTATTTTATGAGGCAATCAAAAATAGTCTCACAATGGGAGGAACATTTCTCTTGATAAAGGCCCCTTTCTCATTCTCGGCAGAAAGAGGATGCACCTGGCCCCAGAGTGTTCTGGGCCAATGGGCAATATGTCTCTAGTTTTTGCATTGCTGTTGCTATAAGAAGCTGCCAGATTGGGAAAATATTTGGTTGTCAAAAGTGTTCTCTTGTGCTGTCTTCTCAGCAATATTAGCTATTGTATTGCAAAGTAATCTGAATGTAAATGACTGTACAGTGCCCACTACATCAGGTATGGAAGAATGACTAATACTGGTACCACTGAGGTTCATTATATCCTAGCTGCTGGATCTGGATCAGAGTATTATGATTACCTGACACCTGTTAGATCTCCATATCCCTTAGCTTCTAAAATATTCTCTAATATCTATGATACCAGCTGCTCTTGTTTTCAAAGCTGCTCTTGTTCCCTCATCCTCTAATCCATGCCACTCAGAACATCTTCACCACTGATTAGCTGGTCATTTGCTTTTTCTTTCTCCTGGGCTTATGATGGTTCTTTTGGTTGCCTGCCCTTGAGGTCATTGAGAGTTGCTGGAACACCAGGTCTGGTTACTTGCTGACTTCACTGTCAGTGCAGCTTGACACTTGCCAGAAAAAAGCCAATATAGGAATTTGCTTCTAGAGTACTGATGTTATGGCCATTTGCCTTTGTTTGGGCATGGGATGCCTCTACTAAACAGTATTCATGCCTACTGTTGCTGCTACACATAAAAATATCCAGTGGATATTATAGTGGAAACTGTGCCCTCCTCTTTTGGCACATTTTTCTGTATCACTTCTGTGGGGATTTTTATGTCCATCAGACCCTTACTATTCTTTCTGTCCACTCATCAAGTCCAGTTTACCCAGGCATTGCATGACAAACAAAGCCCGCATCAGAACTGAGAATAAAAGATTTACCTGTCACTCCAAAAGAGTTCCCTCTTTACCAATCACTTTTTCCATACATGGCTTCCTGGCACCCTGACAACCTCAGACCAGGACTCTATTTTAAACAAAAATTGGTCATAGTTTGGATAAAAATGACATCTTTCCTGTCAATGTATTGGACATTCCCTTGATCTAAAAGACAGCTAACCCAGTTATCTGATTTACAAAAATAATTGCCACACGCTACTATCTGTTTTACAGACCGCCTAGCAAAAGGCATCCTATTGAATTCACATATCTGCTTTGATGTGCAGTAAAATTTTCCCCTTTAACTCAAGCATATGCTGCATTAATTGCCCATTATCTTCTTTAAAATGTATCGTATGTAACAAGGCTTAGATGTTGGAGGAGATTTTATATTCAAAAGTTCTTCACACCATGTCAAAATCATCCTTTTAATTGAGTGAAATAAACGGTCTCAGTTCACACATCAATGATCAAGGGCCACATTTTCAAAAGTGGGAGTACTGAAATGCACAAGAGCTCTAAGAGCATGTACCTGCACTGGTGAGTGCAAATCAAACTACTGTGCATTTTCCTGATCTTTACACATAAAACTCCCACACTGGATTTTTAATTTAAATGTTGTTATATCAGAATATTGCACAACTTTGAAAAACCATCTGTACTTTGTGCCAAATTCTACTCTCAATTCACTAATTTAAATTAAAATTAACTCTAGAGAGTCAGTTTCTCTCTGTGACATCATTTTAAATTGACAGTAATTCCATCAAAGTCAATAGAGTCCCTCTTGATTTAAATTTGTATAAATGAGAGCAGAATCTGATTGCTTTACTCAGTGGTGTAATTTTAAATTAACTACCTTAAAGTCTGATTCTGCTCTCAGGTCCATAATTTTAAGCGGAGAGGAACTCCACTGACTTCCAAACTACTGTGTAGATGAGGTCAGAATATGGATCTTGATTGTAGTCTTATCTCACTTACCCCAGCAACTTAAAACAACACGTAACAAAGGGGATTAAAAAAGAATGTGTACATGTGTGGGAAAGAAAGCACTGCTAATTGTGATGAATCTGTACTGTGAGGTAAAGGTTTTAATGCAGTTTTTTAAAAGGTTTAGAAAATGCTTCTGTGCTTTATAATCCTTAAGTATTTGTATAATTCTATAATATTTATTTCCCTGGTATACTTTTTATTCTTACACTTCCTGCCATTATTGCACCTGCTTCCCCAACCTATCACCACCCACACTGGGGGTTCGTGACAGGGTAAGCTGCATTACCAACCTAAGAGCTGCTTCACAACAGGCTGAATTTTCATATTGCAATGCTACAAATCTCACCGCTTTGCAAAAGGATAAAAACATACAGCGGCAAAAGTGCAAGCCAAATGAAATCACGTGCAGTTATACAAAAATGCAAACCATAAAGTTAAAACACTTTTTCTTCTCTATGCTTTTTTGCAGCGCTCATCTAGTCAATTTGACTATATGGACAGGAAGTTATAACCTATTTTTAACTTTGGAATGTGAACAATAATCAAAAGAGAGGCTAAAAACTTTATAACGTAACTTAATTCCACTGTAGTAGGAGATATTTTGTATCAAATGTATGTATATTTCTCCATAATCTTATAGTGAGATCTGGATTGATCTCTCTGCCCTACAGAAGCAAAACTTGCACCTCCCTGCAGCAACAATGCCTCGTATACTCTTAGTGGATTCACCCCCAAGGAGGCGAATTTTAGTTTCCACTAAGGTTAAAACATTACGATAATGAAGTGTTGCAATTGCTCACTTAAAATTACAAAAAGTCTGGGAATGCAAAAATGAGGGGTCCAAGTGCAACATTAATTCAGCTATAAAGCACACATAATATTTTGTCTTTTTTTCTCATTAAATGCATATCTTCTTTGTGTTGTAAGGTGTAAATCATAAAAACATATACCATGTGAGCAAGTTAACGTTGTTGGAAGCTTAACTTCAGCATTTTATTTCTGTAATTTTAATTATACCTTTGCAACAAAATATCTGTTTGCATTTCAAAAATTATACTACTAACAAAACCAGTAATAATTGCTCAGTATATTCCTCAAGTGTTCCACTATGCAGATAGTGTGCAGGGTCTGATCCTGCAAAGCTTACTCACATGATTTGTCTTTATTTATGGGCGTAATCAGTGAAACTACTCGTATACCAAAAGAGAAGAGAGGATTTTCAATAACTGTAAGGTGATACATTTAAAAATATGTTCTTGTTATTTCAAATGAAAATAGGATTTGTAATGTGAAATTTCTTTCCTTATAATAAACAATATTTTTCAGTTTACAACTAAAGGACCTGACTCTGCAAACCCTTGTCCATGTGAGAGAAATCTTTACTCACACAACTGGATCCATTGACTTACGTGGGATCAACAACTCACACTGATAAGATATTACAGGATCAGGCCAAAACTGAATAAATGATCATTTGAGCTAGACTTGATGAGATAAGTTTCTAGGGCCTGATCCTGAGAGGTTTTAAGCACTTTGGCCCCAATTCACAAAGTACTTGAGTAGCTTCATTGAAATCCTTGGCTAATTAATTATGCAGGGCTCAGTTCTTTGCTCAGTTACATCAGTGTGTAAATATGGAATATTCCATTGCTATTAGTGGAGTTACTTCAGTCAAATGAGGGAAATGGATCTATAATATTCCATTAACATTCACATTCTCATATTTTCTAAGGACCAAATTTTGCTCTCTCGGTTACGATAGTAGCTTGATTCATTTTCTTTACTTCACTGGGGTTACTCTGAATTTAAACAAGTGTAAATGGAGGAAGTATTTGACTTAGTCACTCCCTGTGTTCCTCTGCCTCTAGGGCCTGATCCAAAGCCCAGTGACATCAGTGGGAGTCTTTCTATTAACTTTATTAGGTTTTGAATCAGTCTGTAGATCAACTAATTAGGCACACTTACAAAAATCAAAATTAACAAATAACATTCTCAAACAACATCAGACTCACACAAAGAAAAAAAAAGAATCAAATGCATCAGTGCCATTATAGTGTAGTCACTAAAGTTAAAAACATTATAACGTTAGTACTACTCTTAATTTTTTTTTTTTGGCTCCTAGTACTTTTAAAAAGATGCCTATTAACTGCTTCCAAAAATAACTCCCCCCAACTTCAGATCAAATTCTGCTCTCAGTTACATTAGTACAATCATGATGACTTGAAAATAGAAATGTAACCGAGTAAAATTTACATTTTTAATTTTACTGGGCTTTAATATTTTTAGTAGAAACAAAACCTGAAAGCTTTATAAAATACAATTATGGATTTTAATGATTCCTTCAACTGAACATGAAAATAAGAGCAAATATTAATCATTAGTTTAGTCATTCTGATCTTCCTAAAATGGTTTTAAAACATTTATTCCAAGTTGTTTTATCTATTCAAGATGAGGCCTTCCTCCTAACCTTCCTCTCCACAAAAAAAAACTGTCAGAAAATAAAAACACTCATGTCTCAAGCTTCCTTATTTCTGCATTTATCAGTCTTAAGCTTAACGAATGGCTGAGAAAGGAAAGCGTCATAGTTCCTGTAAAAGTACCCACTCCAAGTGCTCTCACGCTGTAACAGTTTATGGCCCTGATCTTATCAGATCTGTGCAGGGTCAATGCATGTGGATCACACTGCACATTTGGGTCCAAAGGTCCAGGAAATTTAAATACTTTGTACATGGAGGGCTTGCAAGACAAAGCCCAAAATAAAGGATATTAACCACAATTATGAGTGAAAATGTAAATGGCTTGTTGAATTATGGGGAAAAAATTGCCATAAGAGGGAGATTCTTTCCAAAATTACCTTATAATTAAACCAAATTAGGGAGTGTGATTTTGAGCTTGATCCTGCTCCACTGAAGTCAGTAGTATTTGTGCCTAAGAAAGGAAATGCTGGATTAGCCCCAAAATTGGCCTGACATACCACTTGCTATACTCCGCCAGTTTTATGTACCTGTGACTCTATTAAAGTCAATGGAGTTTCACCTTTGTAAAACTGAAAAAAATAGTGGTGACTGCATCCAACTCATTTCAGTGTGTCTAATAATATTCTGCAATTTTTTTTTCTTAGAAAAAATCATCAAAGACATTTGACAAAAAAAAAATTGTTAGGCTTTAAAACCCTGAATTAATATATTGTATTTAGCATCCCTGTAACTTCATCCCATGCAAACCGTGAGCATTGTTTATGCTCACTGAACAAATCAGTTTCACATTCATATATCTAACTATGCTCATTTACTTAAATACTGGTTTGTGTCGATTTTAAAGACAGTTGTCATTTACAGAGTTTTTTGTTTGCTTTCAAACTGGGACATTTTATTTGTTTTCATAGTAAGCAGTTTAGTGGAATATGCCCCCTTATATTGCTTTTTGGTGTTAAATTATTTTTGTAAAGTGTCAGTAATAATTTTGACTGACTAATTTGTATTTTTGATTTGCCGTGGTATGGTGTGTATTTTTCCCTATATCATTTACTCCACTGTTTTTCAAATTATACATAAAAAGTAAGCATAGGATGTAACAAAGAAACCTAGTTGGGCAAACTTGGCTTTTAGGTGTGAAGGAAATGTAAATGTTATTTTAGGGATGGGCCCAAACAAAACTGCAGATTTGAACACCTCAGAACTTGACGGGGGAGGGGGTAAGAATGTGAATTTTGCAACTTGGGGCCCCTCTCTACTACATGTTGTTACTTGATGCAACCCAAACGTGCTTGGAACGGGGCAAAATATCCGTCCAAGCTGTATTTAAAGGGTGTAAGGAGATGCGATGAGCAGTTAGTTATAAAGCACCTGGAAAACGAAGGCGGAAGAAATCGATCCATGCTATGGGTTTGTTCATCCTGTGCGTGTCCCTTTCCTAACGTGTTACTGACAACTGCAGCCCAGTCTAGCCGCGAAGCTTCTCCGCTCTCAGATCAGCGAGTGACGGACTAGCTGCAGGGCCACAAAAGGGACAACCCGTGTCTTGCTTTCAGAGCCAACCGGACTCCCGAGCGTGCCCCTGCCAGCGCGTCCCGCCCAGGGTTCCCTCACCTGCCGGAGCAGGCAGCGGCTCTTACCTAGGCACGGCGAATGGGGAGCGCCGCGGGCTGTCAATCCGCAGGGATCCTGGCCGGGGGGAGGGAAACCTCCCTGGGTGCGGCGCCCTTCCCCGGCTGGTGGCCGCGGGCAAGCTGCGGCTGAGCCCCCGCGGCGAGGCTGCCGGAGCGTCCACACCTCAGCGAAGCGGGTCCCCCGGGGGACACCCCCAGCCCAGGAGCAGCACACAGGGAAGCGGAGGGGCGGAGGCAGCAGCCGCTGTGCCCTGCTGAGGGGGTCCCGGCTCGGCTCCAGCGCGCTGCCTCCCGGACCTGCGTTCAGCGAAACCTTCGCTTCCTCATTTTCTGCGGCAGCCTCGGCTACTTCCTCCCAGCCTGGTTTCAACTCACACACTTCCTCATTGGGCAGGACCGCAGCTGCTCCCCCCTTCATTTGCTTAACAGCCTTGACACGTTCATGGAGGCCACCGGCTTCCCCAGCCAGGATGCACCAGCTCGGCGTTGGGTGGCTTTGCCGCCGCTGTCTTCTTCTCCCTTTCCTGTCTGCAGCCTCTAATCCGTCCCTGTGAAACACATCCCGCAATTCCACACCTCCCTCTCTTGCCTTTCCCCCAGGCCAGTTTCATCAGGGATCTGCAAAATAATCCTTCCCACTTTCCTTTCTGGTCCAAAAGCGTTCAAGGGAACCCACCCACACTGGGTTTCATAGAATAATAATAATAATAATTAATAATAATAATAAAAAAGACTGGAAGGGACGTGGAGAGGTTATCAAGTCCAGCCCCCTTGACTGAGGCAACACCAAGTAAACTTAGACCATCTCTGACAGCTGTCTTCTAACTTGTTCTTAAAAACCTACAGTGAGAGCGATTCCACCACCTCCTGAGATAACCTTTTCCTGTGCTTACCTAGCCTTATCCTTAGAAAGTGTTTCCTAATATCCAACCTAACTCTCTTTTACTGGACATCCAGCTCATTACCTCATCTTACCTTCAGTGGACATGGAGAACAGTTGATAACCAGCCTCTTCATAACTGCCCTTAATGTATCTGAAGATTCTTAGCAGGTGTCCATCTCCAGCCTCTTCTTCTTTAGAAGAAACATGCGCTATTCTTTCAGTCTTTCCTGTTTTCCAAACCTCTTATCCTTTTTGTTACTTTCCTCTGGACTCTCTCCAGATTGTTCACATCTTTCTGAAGGTGTGGTGTGGTGCCAAAAACTGAATATGATACTCCAGCTGACGCTTCACTAGTGCCAAGTAGAGTGGAACAATTACCTCCTGGGACTTACAAATGGCACTCCTATTCTGACATCCCAGAATGATATTAGCCTTTTATGCAACTGCATCATGTTGTTGATTCATATTCAATGTGTGTTGTATGTGGTCTACATGAAATTATTATAACATGGGTGCACAACTAGTTGGAAAAGTGTACCCAAAGAGTAGTTATGGGGTACAGTGGGGGCTGTCTGTTACTATTCAATATTTGCATTAACAACTTGGATCATGAAGTTGAGAGTACACTTATAAAATTTGCAAATGACAAAGGTGCGAGGAATTGTAAATATTTTGCACGATTAGAATTCAAAATGACCTTGATACATTGGAGAATTGGTCTGAAATCAATGAGATTTAATAAAGACAAGTTCAAAGTACTGCACTAAGAAAAAAAAAAAAACCAAATGTGGAATAACTGGCTAGGCAATGGCTTTGCAGAACTGGATTAAATCATATCTTTTAAAACTGTCTACTCTTGTCTTGAGAACTCCAAGCAATGGTGAGTCCACCACCTCTTTGGGTGATCTATTCCAATGTTTAATTATCCTCAGAGCTAGGAAATTGTACCTTATTTCAAGGCTGAATTTGTCTAACTTCAGCTTCTAGCCCTTAAATTTGTTAAGCCTTTGTCAACAAGAATGAAGCGCCCCCACTATCAGATATGTTTTATGTGTAAGTGCCTAGACACATTGATCAAGTCACCTCTCAACCTTCTCTGTGATAAGCTGAATAGGTTGAACTCTTCAAGCTTTGTAATGTGAGGCTTGATTTCCAACCTTTATATCTCTTTTGTGGCCTTCCTTTGAACTCTTTACAGTGTTTCCATATCCTTCTTCAAATGGGGGTACCAGAACTGGACACAGTTTTCCAGTAGTGATTTACCAATGCTATGTACAGAGCAAGATCATTCCCCTACTTCATCCCCCTTTTTATACATCTAAAGATTGTGTTAGTATTATACTGAGTTCATGCTCAGGCATTGTGTACAATGACCCCCAAAGTCCTTCTCTGAGTCACTGCTTTCCAAGACAACCTCCCCGCCTGTAAGTGTAGCCTGCATTCCTTGTTCCCAGATGTATTACCTTGCATTTAGTGATGATCATTTAACTAGGCTATTCAGATCTCTAATAGTAACCTTCCCGCTGGTGAAAGCTCCTTGGGAAGCTCAGAGGTTTCTTCAACCTTTCACACTTGCTGCCTAGTGGAGGGAACAGGTTCTTATTTTCTATATAGGAATCTACTAACTCTTTTCTTATCACAACATGGAAGAAAAACCTTACAAACCTTAGAGCCTGAAAGTTCTAAATTCTGGCATCTCCTAACTCAGGGGTGGGCCCACATCCGGCCCGCGGGACCTTCCTGCATGGCCCCCGAGCTCCTGGCCTGGGAGGCTAGCCCCCGGTCCCTCCCCCGTTGTTCCTCCTCCCCCGCAGCCTCAGCTCGGGGGCAGCGCAGCTGCAGAGCCGTGGCCTGACCTGGTGCTCTGAGCTGCGTGGTGGTGGCGGCGCAGCTGTAGCTCCGCCAGCCACCGGTGCTCCAGGCATCGCAGTAAGGGGGCAGAGGAGCAGGGGGTTTGGATAGAGCAGTGGTCTCCAAACTTTTTTGATCGCGCACCCCTATCAGTAAAAAAATTTTGAGCACGCACCCCCTGCCACGCCGGCTCTACCATTTTTGCCACAGCAAAAAAAAAAAAGGAAAGCCATTTGGACTCCCGCCTGACGAAGAAAAAAAAAAAAGGCGCTCCTCCTGCCATGCACCCCCAAGGATCCTCTTGCGCACTCCTTGGGGTGTGCGCACCCCACTTTGGAGACCACTGAGATAGAGGGCAGGGGAGTTTGGGGGGTTGGTCAGGGGATGGGGGTTTGGATAGGGCTCGGGGCAGTCGGGGGGGGGGGAATAGGGGCAGCGGTCCCAGGGGGGCAGTCAGGAAGGAGGGGGGGTTGGATGGGGGCAGCAGGGGGAAGTCAGGGGCAGGGGTTCCGGGGGCTGTCAGGGGAACAGGGAGAAGGGGTGGTTGGATGAGGCAGGGGTCCTGCGGGGGGCATCAGGGAACAGGGGGGGTTGGATGGGGCAAGAGTCACGAGGGGGCAAATAGGAGGTGGGGGCTGGGCCACGACTCCCTCCTCTAACCAGCCCTCCATACAATTTCCAAGACCCGATGCAGCCCTCAGGCCAAAAAGTTTGCTCGCCCCTGTCCTAACTATACTAAGGAGGGTATTTATCTGAGCAGTATACCTCTGTTTCTGGTTCTTTCCTATTGGGCAATCTTCTGGCACTCACTGTGCTGTAGGCCCATTGCCCATAGGCTCTGCCTAAACTATATCTTCCCCCTCCCCCCCCCCCCCCAAAAAAAAAAAACTATTCCAAGAAACCATTTAAAAAACCTGATTATAATTTTGGATGGCACAGTCCCACCCTCCCTATGTGAATGGAGCATAATCTGGTTAAAATGGCTTTTGAAAACCATTATCAAGATCAGGGGGCATATTGTACCATTAGCTTTTAAGCAGAAATCCACATTGAAATATATGGTACAGCATGATCCCAGGTTATGTATGAGCAACATAGGAGGATTCAAGCAAAGGAAATTGGAATTCTATGAGGCTGTCTACATTTTTCCCCCTCTATTTTTTTAAATCATTGTTAGCATTTCACATGAGACTTAATGCAAGTAAATGTAAAGATGTACCTCAAATACAAATATATTGACTTTTTGTGGGTGGAGTGGAAAATCTTCAAATTCGTGAACCAACAAACTCTTTCTACTATGTACTATTATACTCTGTGCAAAGGATGCCAGCTATTAGTCAATTCAAATCATTCGTCTTTTTGTGGAAAGTGTGTAGCTGTCTAAAGAAAACACAGTATGCATGGTGCTTCTGAAAGTATTTGATAGACGTTAGGAATCTGTGACCGACTAGTTCAATGTGAATGCACAAAGGGGACACCAGTATAACATAATAATCAGTAATTAATTTTGTATTTCTCATTACATTTCTTCTGCAGGAGGAAGTCCCAAAAATCCTCTGTCCTTGCAATCTGATCCAATTAGACCATAGCACTCAGGGCTGATTAGATCAGGCTGTACCACCTATGACTGCAGTGGGCCCCAGCTTGGGAGATGCCCCCACAGGAATGCAGAGACAGTTCAGAGAACACCTGCTCAGCTCTTCACTTTGAGATAACTCTCAGCAAGCTGAGCCTCATTCACTCCCTTGAGCGGCCAAAGCCACAGAAGCCTGGCCAAGAATGTGGAGCTTCTTAGAGAAGAGAACCTGTCTTCAATACATACAACTATAATGGGAGTGGCATCAGTGTCCTCATTTGCCCATTGCACCAGACCCCACTTCTAGCATTGTCTTGAGATGTTCTTCTGTTCTTCCCATTTCTTCTGGAGTTGCTCCTACTCCCCATGGCTTCTCCTACTCCAAACTGAGTTTCCTCAACTTCCCTAGGAGCTGTTACTGCACACAAGCAGGGCTTCCTTTCGACATCCCCCCTCCCCCCATTAAAGGGCTGCTCCTCATTTATCTCCTCAGCTCCTTCCTGCTGCTCAAGTACAGGGGCTTCCTCCACCCTCAACACTTTCCTGCCCTTTCATTAGAGCTGTGCAAATAATTGGTTTTTTGGCTCTCTGGCAAAACCAAAAACAAAGTTTGTTTTGGGTGAGCCAAAGCTATTGTTGTTCAACTTGAAACAAGTTGTTCAACCTGAAATAAGACAATTGGTTTGGGGTGTCTTTTTTTTTTTTTTTTAAGAATTTTAAAAAAGAAATTAGGCAATTTTTGAAATAAAACCTTGAAATATTTCATTTTGAAAGTGAACATATCTGGTATAGCACTTACTGTGGTGACTAGCCCCATTTAAGTCAAAGGAACAACTCATGGGAGGAAGCTCTATGCCAGTAGTAAATGTCAGCAGGATTGGGCTCCATTGAGTGTACAGAGGAAGAGAGAAGCGACTCATTTTGATAAGGAAAAGAAAATTTAAATAAAATTTATTGAATTCAATCACATCCTGTACTATATATATGTCAGTTGAGAGTTATTAACTACTGAAAGAAGCAGTAATTCACTGTTAGTACAACAACAGTAAACAACATTGGAGAAAATTAAAAGCTGATAGCCTGAAAGGGACATTGTCGCACAAAAACAAGTGTGTTGTATTAGAGTCAGAATGAACTGAGTTTTGGACTTAGATCACAAGCAGCAAAGAGTAATGATTGGATTCTCATTTACGCTAAGATTTCTTTGTGACGTTGTGCAGTCTATATGGTTTTATAAAAACTTGATAATAAGTCAATATAATGTAACTGAGATAGTTTTAGAGAAAATACGGCAATAAGTGAATGTAACGTAACTGGGATATGCTTCATGCAAAAGGTCTCTTGTAAGGTATCATTACAAAGCTTATAATCTACTGAGTATGATCATCTGATTTGTATAAATGTACCACTCTTGTATCTAAAACTAGAAATATAAAATGTAACTCTGAGGGCCTATTGTAATTGTGTAAAGTGTGGACCATTAATGATGGTTTGGAATCTTGATGACTCCCATTGTCTGCAGATGGCTGTATTTACCTGTGAGTCTTCCTGTATATGTGTGTGCTGGCAAGTGAGTAATGAAGTCTTGCAGTGACATGTGATCATGTCACCTGAACTGGAATCCATCTTTAACCTGGTGCATTTCCAGTGAGGGGGGGTGGAAACCCAGAGAGACAAAGAGTTCCCGCCTTATGCAAAAGATATATAAAGGGGGAAGAGAACAGAGAGGGAGAGGAGCCATCATGAAGAATCCCCTAGCTACCACCTGAGCTGCAACAAGAGCTGTACCAGGGGAAAGAATTGTGCCCAGGCCTGGAAGGTGTCCAGTCTGAGAAAAAACTTATTGAAGCATCTCTGAGGGTGAGATTATCTGTATTCAGTTTGATTAGGCATAGATTTGCGCATTTTATTTTATTTTGCTTGGTGACTTACTTTGTTCTGTCTGTTACTACTTTGAACCACTTAAATCCTACAGTCTGTATTTAATAAAATCACTTTCTATTTAGTAATTTACTCAGAGTATGTATTAATACCTGGGGGAGCAAACAACTGTGCATATCTCTCTATCAGTGTTATAGAGGGCGAACAATTTATGAGTTTGCTCTGCATAAGCTTTATGCAGGGTAAAACGGATTTATCTGGGTTTAGACCCCATTGGGAGTTGGGCATCTGAGTGCTAAAGACAAGCACACTACTGTGAGCTGTTTTCAGGTGAACTTGCAGCTTTGGGACAAGTGATTCAGACCCTGGATCTGTGTTAGAGCCAGACGGGAGTGCCTGGCTCAGCAAGACAGGGTGCTGGAGTCCTGAGCTGGCAGGGAAAACAGGAGCAGGGGTAGTCTTTGCACATCGGGTGGCACCTCACAAGGGGGTTTCTGTGATCCAACCCATCACATTCTTTATGCTGCCTGAGCCGTATAAAAGAGTCTAACTGTAAATAAGTATATAAGTACTAACTTTTTATGATCCTATTGGGATTTCACCTACATATAGCTGGATGGGAGGGGACTACAATGGTGGCACTCTAAAGGGAAAGTGAAATGCCGTTAAACAAGAATTAAAGTGAGGAAAAACAAAAAATGAATCCCTC
This sequence comes from Malaclemys terrapin pileata, assembly GCF_027887155.1. Taxonomy (NCBI): domain Eukaryota; kingdom Metazoa; phylum Chordata; order Testudines; family Emydidae; genus Malaclemys; species Malaclemys terrapin. The sequence goes on along the minus strand of NC_071510.1, from coordinate 51,155,636 downwards.
AGCCTGCTAAGATAGATAGGCAATTTAACTGTGTCAGTGTGAAAGCCTGTTGATTATAGAATCATAGACTTTAAAGTCAGATGGGACCATTGTGATCATAGAATATCAGGGTTGGAAGGGACCTCAGGAGGTCATCTAGTGCAACCCACTGCTCAAAGCAGGATCAATTCCCACCTAAATCATCCCAGCCAAGGCTTTGTCAAGCCTGACCTTAAAAACCTCTAAGGAAGGAGATTCCACCACCTCCCTAGGTAACCCATTCCAGTGCTTCACCACCCTCCTAGTAAAAAAGTTTTTTCTAATATCCAACCTAAACCTCCCCCACTGCAACTTGAGACCATTACTCCTTGTTCTGTCATCAGGTATCCCTGAGAACAGTCTAGATCCATCCTCTTTGGAATCCCCTTTCCGGTAGTTGAAAGCAGCTATCAAATCCCCCCTCATTCTTCTCTTCTGCAGACTAAACAATCCCAGTTCCCTCAGCCTCTTCTCATAAATCATGTGTTCCAGCCCCCTAATAATTTCTGTTGCCCTTTGCTGGACTCTTTCCAATTTTTCCACATCCTTCTTGTAGTGTGGGGCCCAAAACTGGACACAGTACTCCAGATGAGGCCTCACCAATGTGGAATAGAGGGGAATGATCACGTCCCTCGATCTGCTGGCAATGCCCCTACTTATACAGCCCAAAATGCCGTTAGCCTTCTTGGCAACAAGGGCACACTCACTGTTGACTCATATCCAGCTTCTTGTCCACTGTAATCTCTAGGTCCTTTTCTGCAGAACTGCTTCCTAGAATTGATCATCTAGTCTGACATCCTGCACACCGCAGGCCACAGAATCTCACTCACCCACTCCTGTATCAAGCCCCTAATCTATGTCTGAGCGTTTGAAGTCCTCAAATCATTTAAAGACTTCAAGGTGCAGAGAATCCTCCAGCAAGTGACCTGTGACCCACGCTGCAGAGGAAGGCGAAAAACCCCCAGGGCCTCTGCCAATCTGCCCTGGAGGAAAATTCCTTCCCAACCCCAAATATGGCGATCAGCTAAACCCTGAACATGTAGGCAAGACTCACCAGCCAGACACCCAGGAAAGAATTCTCTGTAGTAACTCAGATTCCACCCCATCTAACATCCCATCACAGGCCATTGGGCATATTTACCACTAATAGTCAAAAATCAATTAATTGCCAAAATTAGGCTATCCCATCATACCATCCCCTCCATAAACTTATCAAGCTTAGTCTTGAAGCCAGATATGTCTTTTGCCCCCACTGCTCCCCTTGGAAGGCTGTTCCAGAACTTCATTCCTCTGATGGTTAGAAACCTTCATCTAATTTCAAGTCTAAACTTCCTGATGGCCAGTTTATATCCATTTGTTCTTGTGTCCACATTGGTACTGAGCTTAAGTAATTCCTCTCCCTCCCTGGTATTTATTCCTCTGATATATTTATAGAGAGCAATCATATCTCCACTCAGCATGTTAGGCTAAACATGCCAAGCTCTTTGAGTCTCCTTTCATAAGACAGGTTTTCCATTCCTCGGATCATCCTAGTAGCCCTTCTCTGAACCTGTTCCAGTTTGAATTCATCCTTCTTAAACATGGGAGACCAGAACTGCACACTGTATTCCAGATGAGGTCTCACCAGTGCCTTGTATAAAGGTACTAACACTTCCTCATCTCTCTGGAAATACCTCGTCTGATGCATCCCAAGACCACATTAGCTTTTTTCATGGCCATATCGCATTGGCGGCTCATAGTCATCCTGTGATCAACTAATACTCCGAGGTCCTTCTCCTCCTCTGTTACTTCCAATTTATGCATTCCCAGCTTATAACAAAAAATCTTGTTATTAATCCCTAAATGTATGACCTTGCACTTTTCACTATTAAATTTCATCCTATTACTATTACTCCAGTTTACAAGGTCATCCAGATCTTCCTGTATGATATCCCAGTCCTTCTCTGTATTGGCAATACCTCCCAGCTGTGTGTCATCCACAAACTTTATTAGCATTATGCTTGCTTTGGGTATATATAGATTTGCTGATGTGAATTGCTAGTGTGGGGGAAAACACATCAGAGGCAATATCGCTTGTTGAATAACGTGGTTGAAAATCCCATATTTTCTACTTAACAAGATAGAAATGAATGGGTTCAGAACTAATGCTAAGTTTACATTTACATTATTTTGACTGCATACAATTATGGTAATTTAAAACATAGAACATTCTTGACTAACCTCAAGTATATTTATCCAAACCTTATTGATCTTAGAAAGCGTCAGGAGTAGTTGGTTCAAAGTTAGGGCAAAAGTTTGGGCCAGTCCCTATTTTATTTCTCTGCTTGTCCACTATCCCTATTTCTAGTTGTCAGTTTGACTCATGTGGTTGTAGCAATTATAAGAATATTTGAAACAAGATCAAAATATGGTGCATATCTTGAGATTAATGAGTGAAATACTTAGAAAAAACAAGATATGATAAGGACAAATAAGCAGAGTTTATCTGCCTGTAATCTAGTAGAATTTTTGGAGTGTGTCAAAAAAATGTACATAAAGGGGAACTGGTAGATACTTGGGCTTTAAAAGTCTGTGACAAAGCCCCTAACAAGAAGCTGTTAAGAAAACTAAGCAGTTATGGAGTCATTGATTAGAAGTTGGTTAAAAGACAGAAAATAAAGAATAAATAATCAGTTTTTAACATGTCACAAGGTGGGTTTTTCTAACATACTTACTAGGGGCCAGATTCTCAGGTCCTTATTCTGCACCTAGCCCTTCTTAGGGGGTAGAATAGGAGCTGTGAAGGCTTCCTGATCCTCAGACTCCTGGTGGCTGGTCTGGTCTTAAGGAACAATGTAGAGCAGCCTTGGGGACCAAGAAACCATTCCACTAGCTAGGGATTACCTGAGTACAGAGGCATTCCAGCCATGCCCCTTTTCTCTCAGCCATTCCTCTTATGTTAGGGCATGGCAAGGAGGTGGCGTAGAGCTAATTTTCTTGGCCCTATTCCACTTGGGAATTCCCCTATGCTGGGACAATCCTCAACGGGCTGGTTAAGCCAGTTTTCTACCTCCTAGAACTGGTGTTGTACAAGGTACATTTTGGTGATTGGAAAACAAACATGAACAATCAAGTGACAAATCTGCAGATGAAACTAAGTTATTTGGGATAATCAGAACTGCAGAAGACTGCGAGGAGAATGAGAAGGACCTAACAGAGCTGAATTTGTATCATGATAAAAATACTTCTTAGTTTTTCTTCAGTAGAAATCAAAGTGTTTTACAAAGGAGGTCAGTATCATTATCCCCACGTTACAGATGGGGAAATTGAGGCATGGAGAGGTGAAGTGACTTTCCCAAGATCATCCAGTAGGCCAGTGGCAGAGCCAGAAATAGAACTCAGGTCTCTGGGTCCCAGTCCAGTGTGCTGGACACTAGGCCACTCTCTATTAATGACATCAGAAATGTACTGTTGACAATTGCCAGATCGTACACTTTGTAAGGAATCATTTCAACTACTCATGCATATTGCAGGGTTCTAAATTTAGTGTTACCACTGAGGAAAGAAATTTAGGTGTCATTGTGGACTGCCCAATGAAAACCTTTACTCAATAAGCAGCAGAAGTCAAGCAAGCAAACTGTTAGGATGCATGAAGAATGAAATAAAAATAACACTGAAAATAGTACTAGCCCCATTATATAATTCAACAATATATCTTCACTGCAAATACTCTGTTTTCAGATCTGGTGACTATCTCTAAAAGAAAAAAGTTTCAGAAACACTGATGAAAGGAAATGCATTGTGGGGGGAAATGTATTAGCCTATGGAACTCATTGCCACAAGGGATCATTGAGGCCAAAACTTTAGCAGGATTCCAAAAATGATTAGATATTTATATGGATAATGAGAACATTCACAGTTATGTTAGGGTCAGGAAGTCAGTGTATACTAGTATAGCTGGAAGAAAACTACAGACACCCAAGATGAAGTAGGTAAGCTAAGAATGCAACCAATGGTTTTCACAATCTAAAATAACTAATGACATGTGGAGCTTCTTATCCTTATTTTTACTTTCAAGTGAAACATGATTGACTTGACTAATTTATAAATATGAAGTAGGTTTTAAAACTCCACACACACTGAGTTTATTTCATACTGACTTAATAAATATTGTCAATCCACCATCATGAACTAGTTTTCTTTTTACATTCAGCATAGGATTTTTCATAATACACCTTAACCTCGATATAATGCTGTCCTTGGGAGCCAAAAAATCTTACCGCGTTATAGGTAAAACCGCATTATATCGAACTTGCTTTGATCCACTGGAATGCGCAGCCCTGCCTCCCTTCCCCCGGAGCACTGCTTTACCGCTTTATATCCGAATTCGTGTTATATCGGATCGCATTATATTGGGGTAAGAGGTGTAGTAAGAGTCCAGACGGATCATTTCAAGGTTTCATTGTCAGTTTTGGTTTGTTTGCTTGCTGCTGTCAGGTAACTGAAGGCATGGTTACCTGAAATTTTGTGATCTTGCGAAGTGAACTTCTATTTATGTCTTTTAGTTGTTTAAATAGCAGTTTTCTTCTGCATTTTGGTTTCTGAAGCTTGATTCAGTACTGAAAGAACAACAACTGATTTGGTTCTTCACAGCTAGTCTCAGAAGTTTCCAAAAACAGTTAAGTTATAACTGTTATATTAAAGTTTATTTATATAAAGTTATATTAAAGTTTATTTAACAATAAATTTCTTTCTTACTATTAAGTGTGCTTTGAACACTACAATCTCTTCCCTGTAGTGGAACTGGTTTGTTGGGTTTCCCCTGCCATTAAATATTGTATGAATCCACACACGCCTACAATTTGTGGGAGGGGCAGAAAAATGTATTTTTTTAATCTGTCAGAAGCCTATTCTGGTGAGTATGCTGATTATACAGAGTCATTCATTTAGTCACATTTGATGAGTCACTGAGATTCTTCCCAAAGAGACAATGTGTACAGTGTGTATTTAAAAAAAGGGATGTCTTAAAGAAGGCCAAACTTTAATTCCAGTCAAATGTTACTATCTCTAAAATTTTAGTCCATTTCACTGCTTGGTTTTTGTTCCACACCATAAAAGCGAGAGAGAAAGACAGGAGGACAGAAAAATGGTAAATTATAACATGCTTTTCTCTGTGTGTAGGTGCACACACTTTAAGCTTTTATCTGACTAAATCATTTAGGGCTCAGTGTGCCTTTAAGGCATAGCTTGCTGTTGGCAGTAGGTAGAGGAACTTTGGGAGGAATTATTCCCCCTGTATAGCCAGCCAGCTCAACTGTTTGGTGCATATGAGAGACAGAGAGAGCTGGAGTTAGAAAGATGGTGCTTTTCCTTTTTCTTTAGCACTAGAGATTAGTCCTGGCTTACTTGTATGATTATAAATAGCAATGGAGAAAGAGCAAGAGTCAAAGACATGCAAAGCTATCCCTACAGGGCTCCAGAATGGAGCTAGGAAAGAGTCATTTCAAGCTCAAAACATGACCCAAATATGAAAAAGTTAAAAAACATTTTGAGTGAATCTTGAACTGGAGTCAGGTACTGGGTGAATTTTTTCTTTATTCACTTCATGAGCGCTGGCGAAATTGACTAAAATCTGAAACTGCAGAAGAGTTTCACTCAAAGGAGGTGCAAACCCATGCATAAAACATCTCCTTAGCGCCCTAAGAACCAAAACTGCTGAGAGTCTCATAGCTCCACTACTGTGTCCCTTGAATAGGAAACAAAAGTAGGTCTGATTCTGATCTCACTTACATTGGTTTTATACAAGTGTAGCTACTGTGACTTCAGTGGAGTTTCTCCTGATTTCCATGGAGACTTAGTGACTGTAATATAGGAGATTAGAACAGCCATCTCTACTACCTGTAACAGGACACTAATGCTAGCTCTTGTTTCTATAAGAAGTATTTCAAAAATTGACTGTGCTGCCTTCAGTAAGAACAAGTTGTTCAGCTATGAAATACAGCACTAGACCTTAGAAAGAAGGGCTCTCTCTAGCTCTCGCTGTTAGTAAATGATAACCAACATTAATGGTACCATAAGGAATATCAGGTTTTGCCCTTTCAGACTGGGACAGTAGTTGATTGCAGTATGAATGGGCAAATGACATCTGCCATCCACTGGCAATCTGACCTGCTGAAATATAACATGTGGCACTGTGCTGGAAGGGAAAGGAACAAACATTGAATCCCTTTCCTCCTTCATTCCTCTTTCATCCTCAGCAATGGCATTCTTCTTCTGCTGCTATTGCTTCACTCGGTGATGAAGCCCTAGTATTTTCAAACAAGGAGGAATGATGGTGGTTAGGATGCTCGATTGGGACTCTGGCGACACACATTAAATTCTCTGGTCCACCACAGATTTCCTGTATGACCTTGAGCAATTCATTTAGCTTCTGTGTTTCAGTTCCTCCTCTATAAAACGAGGATACTACTACTTTCCTACTTCACAGGGAGCTGTCAGGTAAATACATTGAAGATTATGAGGTGCTTAGTCATGAGGATCATATAAGTACCTCAGACACACAGAACCGCTTTCTTTGCTGTGTATGATAAAGGGACATGAAAAGATGCAATTTGTGTTTTGTTGGCACAGATAAGCAATAAAAGGGACTATGCAAGTCCAAGAGAAAATATCAATCTAGGTTAAAAAAAAGTCACATGGCTGATGGACACTATACTGCGGAAGGCCCTGATGAGAAAGGAAGTAACACAGTCTATGGTATGTCCAGCTAGCTTAACCACGTGTGAGGAATATCCTTTCCAGTGTGCTTGGGTCCTCACCACAGCACTGCTACAAACCTGCAAGAGAGAGAGAACCTCCAAAGGGGTTTAGACAGAAATGCTTCAACACTTGTTTTTGTTAATAAAAGGGTGACAGATACATACAAATTAAAGATGAATGTGAACAGCCCTGGACTTTGGGGTTATTTAAAAATCTAGATTTGAATTTTTTAGTTTGGTCCCTAATATGGGGATGTGTTGTTACATTCTGTGCTTAGTAATGACACATTTCATTCACATAGGGCTTTTTATCCAAAGGGCTCTACAAAGGTGTGTAAGTGTTATTTTTATTATTCCCATGTTAGAAATAGGAAAACAAAAGCAGAGAGGCAGGGATTTTCAAAGGAGTTTATGGGAACTAGAGGCTACATTTTTAGAAGTATTTAGGTGCATAGTAGAATTTTCAAGAGTGCCTAGGCATTTAACTCAGACTTAAGTGCCTAGGTGTGTTTGAAAATCCCACTAGGACACTTATCTGCATCTCTAGGCACTTGAATACCTCTTAAAATCTGGGTCTAGGTGCACAAATCTCATGATTTACAAATGAGTTGGGTGCCTAACTCCATTAGGGTCCTTTAAAACTGCTAGCGTAAGTCACTTGTCCAAGGTCTCACAGCCAGGCTTTGACAAGCCTAGAGCCCATTTTTAACACTCTGTTCAGTGTTCTAACAGCTAGACTACATAGCTACAAGACTCACTAACTGATGTTCCCCCTCACATCTAAAGGAGAATAGACTGCTCTGAATTTCAAAAGGTTATATTTATAATACTGCAAACTGACCCCATTGTCCTAGATTATATTCTCTCACTCGTCCATTCTATAGCTTTCAAAGTAATTAAAAGAATATGAATATGAAATTCAGAGACCAAAAAAAAAAAAAAGGTTAATTGACAGATGCTGAAGGATAAAATAATTTGCATCTGCAGGATTTTAGGATAGAGCTGCAAGCAAGATGCACCAGCCACCCCTAGAACATAGTATGCTAGTGTGAACCGACTGTTTGTTACATTCTTAGGATTAACGATAGCAGTGCACACTGCAAATTTATTCAGCTCCAAAGTAGTTTCATATCCACTGCATACCCAACTGCAAATATGTTATTTTTTTCTTTTTTGGAAAATTTAATTTTGTTTTATATTAAAAACTCATGCTTATGTATGCTACAAAATTTGCAGCAAAATTACTATTTTTTTACCCAATTTATTCACTGTCTTTTTTAAAACTAGAGGAATGTATAAGGAATAACTGCAAGGAGAGTGCCTGGGAAGCCAGCCAGCCCAGGGAGAGCCTGGGGAGCCCACCTGGTGAGATGCCAGGGACCCAAGTAACCTGGGAGTCCTGGCTTCCCAACAGCATGCCAGGTGGGCAGGGGAACTGAGCAACCCAGCTGTCTGCTGTGGGAGGGGAGGAATGTTAAGGAGCTGGGTATCTCAGGCAGGTTGATAGGCTGGCTGCTCAGCCTGCCTGATTTCTGTCAAAATTTTTGATGGAACCCACACATTCCCACAATATGTTTTGATTCCACTGAACCAGCATTTTAGGCAGAAAATTTTCAACCAGCTCTGCCTCTGGCCCGGAGACAGTTATTGTTCCAAAAAAATAACATCCTTGCAACTTGCATCCTTGGAGTTCTCAAACACTGTGCTAACACTGCCCTAATTTACTGTAAGTACAGAGCACTGTAACTTTCCTATTGCTACATTTACCATTAACTCAGTTTGGCACCCTTGTATCAGAGGTTTACAAAGCTGCAAGTAGCATCTCTTAACATATGATAATTTTGTCTGTATGTATCTGTAATGATACCGTGTGTTACTATACTTTCTGCCAGTGGTGAAATTAAACTGGAAATATGAGAATAGGGATGGCTGATTAACTGGGTATTTTTTTGGTGGCTGCCTCTGTCTGCATACACCCATTAAAACTTGTTTTTTCCCCTCAGCATCCAATGCCTCTGACCCCCCCCCCCTCAACTCACGGCTAATTTTTAGATTGAATGTTGAGTTTTGGCACCATGAGGCAGGAGGTGACAGTCATCAGAGCCTAAGAGTGAGAGGCTGTGGGAGTGCAGGAGAGAGTTGGATAGGCTCTCACACATTACTGCACATAGGGCTACCATACAAACTAGAGCTGGCCATGCAGACTGATTTGAAATTGGTCAGTGTACACAACAGTAGTGGAAATCAGAACTAGAACAATGTCAGCTTTCCATAATGACTTTTTTGTTATTTAAGTAATATTAGCCTATTTATGACCATCTCAGTGGCACCACTGAGAATTTTCACTGTTTATCAGGAGAAACGTGCTTCATAGTGAAGTACATTTCCCATGGTTTTTTTGGAAGGAGTCCTGCCAACAAGAATTTCAGTCAAGTATTTGTGCTTCAGGTTATTATTATTAAACTATAAAATATTGTTTCCTGCAGCACGTCATTGATTGCTAGCTGGGTTACACCTTTGGATTTTTGTTAAGGCATGGTGATAAATCGCAATCTGACTTCATGCAGTATTTGTACTGCTATGCAGTGACATGGCCAGTTGAAATAAAGGAAGAGATTTGCCCACTATGCCTCAAACTGAGCACAAAGGCTAACAGTAATTCATTACCACAGGGTTAGCAGAATTGTAGACATTAGTCAACAATTTCCTTCCTGCCATTTAGGGTAAAGGGTTAAAGTTCAAGTGTAACATGGAAAACCTAGCTTTGTAAGAGAAGATGCATGGGGCTTACAGTTAATTCTTCCCTTTTTTGCTTCACTTTGTAAATTAATTTCGGTGCAAATCTTGTGGCTAAATTCTGCCTTTGGATGTGTGCACATCTCCCACTGATTATAGTGGAAATTATATAAGACCCTTAGTGTATATAAGTAAGTAATGTGTCTTTTGCAAGAAGGGCCCCATTTTGGTAAGACCCATTTACATAGTATGAGCCACACAGTATTTCTAATCTGAATATTACACCCCCAAACTTGCTACTTTTAACTTGGCCACCATTGTAACACCTGTGTCACAAAAGGAGTGACTTCCATACTCTAGTACTGTACATTTCAGTGCCTGGATAAATAAATGTTTCTGTACAATCCTCTTCACTACATTACTTTTACATGTATCATCTATTGTTGCTTTAGAACTTCTGTCTCGAATAGCATCATATGTTGCATTAGACTGGCTAGCAAAAAGTGTATTTTGTATTTGCTTAAAGAATTGTGTAGAAAATGCTAAGCAAAAAGCAAATCTAGGCTTTTTGCAGTTTTATAATATCAAATCAGCAAGATCCTCACTAATTCAGAAATTGTGTGGATCATAGGAGGATTATAATATGAGCCTGTAAACCAGAGAAGCTTACTTTATTACTAACTATTACCATCGTTATTAATGCAGCTCTACAGGGGTGTATGGCACTTTACAGACATACAAAGCCAAAACCACTGTGATGGTGGGCATAAAACCTAAATATCACAAGTAGCAAATGAACAACAAAACACTGTAGTAGGTGCATAGAGATGGAGAGAACACCCACAAAAACACAGTATTGTTCTTGGGAGAATATTGTTCTGTAAAGTCATATAAGTTGCTACACACAAAATATTAAAGTTGCAATGTCTAGTATTCAAATGTTTGGGCATTTCCTAAGTAAGATTGGCCTTAGAATCATAGAATATCAGGGTTGGAAGGGACCTCAGGAGGTCATCTAGTCCACCCCCCTGCTCAAAAGGGGACCAATCCCCAGACAGATTTTTGCCCTAGATCCCTAAATGGCCCCCTCAAGGATTGAGCTCATAACCCTGAGTTTAGCAGGCTAATACTCAAACCACTGAGCTATCCCTCCCCTCCAAAAATATGGAATGCTTCATGAATTTGTGTGTCATCCTTTCACAGGAGCCATGCTAATCTTCTCTGTATCGTTCCAATTTTAGTATATGTGCTGCCGAAGCAAGCACTGCCTATGTAGGAGTTGGAAGGTGTGTCATCCTGAAATCCCTTCCCTCATTCATGAAGTAACAGGACGATCTCATGGTTACAGTTGAATGACACACTGGAGAACTTGATCCTCTCTCTATTTCTGCCACAAAATTCCTATGTGATGCTAGACAAGTCACTTAACCCAAACTTTTCACTGGTGGTTGTTATATCCTTGGGGGCAGTAGTTTTAGGAAGAAATCACTTGAGACACAGAGAGCTGTGAACCTTAAAAGCAGCCATTTATTTCCATGCACTGAACTAACCACTAACCAAAACCAGCCAAAACTGGCTGGGCTATCCCCTAATAATCTAACTCAGTTGCCATAGCAACAACAAGGTGCTATTACCACGACAACCAAATACACAACATATTCTTCCCCCCTTAATAAGAACATCCCCTAAATAAAACAAACACTAAGCTAGAGAAGGAGGGTAGACTGCCTACATTCCTGGCTAAACCCCGGGGATTATTTTGCCCCATAACCATGGGTTCGCCCTAGCTAAAGATCCAGCCATTGAGGAGGTGGTCTGTCTCTAGGTGGATTACGGCGAACTTCTGGTGTTGTTGCACCCGAAAGTAACTTGGGCACAGGCCTGACAACGGGCTCAGGGTTTGTAGCGCGAAGGGGTGAGGATGGGGTATCAGCTCGTTCCGGGCAAGGGGGTATCTCAGCCACCGGCAGTAATGGAGGATAACAGTCAGGAACAGGTGATTCTTGATTCGGTGTCTTGCCAGAAGGGGTCAAGTCAGACAACTCAACTGAAGATGAGTCCTGAGGACTGGTATGACCTGGCAACACCTGATCTACATGTCGCTGCCAGGTCAGATTCTCTGCAGTCCGGACTGTGTAGGAAACAGGCCCTGGTTGGGCGATGACCGTGGCAGGGACCCATTTAACTCCAGAAGTATAATTCTGAGCCAAAACTGACTGTCCCAGGCTAAAGGTTCGGTCTTTTGCTCTGGGTGCACGCCTGATGACTTGATATTGCTGCTGACATTGCACAATTTGTCTGGGTTCAGAAGGTTTCAGCAGATCAAAGCAAGCGCACAGCTGTTGTCCCATCATTAGAAAGGCCGGGGATGCCTTGGTCGTAACATGAGGTGTGTTTCTGTAGCATAGTAAGAAGGTGTCCAGACGCCTTTGAATGGATAATTGTCCCCTTGCCAATTTCAAAGCTTGTTTCATTGTCTGAACAAATCTTTCAGCTAATCCATTGGTGGATGGATGATATGGTGCTGAAGTGATGTGGTGTATCCCATTTACCTTCATAAAATTTTGAAACTCCTGAGAGACGAACGCAGTCCGTTGTCGCTTACAAGTTGTTCTGGCAGACCGAAATGATTAAAGAGTCCTCGTAGTTTTTGGATAGTACTCTCTGCAGTAGTGGACTGCACTATAGAAATTTCTGACCATTTAGAATGGGCATCTACCACCACCAAGAACATGCTTCCTTCAAGGGGGCCAGCAAAGTCAACGTGAATACGTTGCCACGGGTTTTCAGGCCAGTCCCATGGGAGTAGGGGCACCCACTGAGGTGCATTCCTGACACCCTGACATGACATACAAGCTCTTGCCTTCTCTTCAATAGCACTGTCTAATCCAGGCCACCAAAAATAGCTTCATGCAATTTCCTTCATGTGCATTATTCCACAATGACCGGAATGTAGCCGTTCTAACATGTGATCTCAGTGGTGGTGGGGCAATGACACATCTTCCCCACAACAAACAACCAGATTGGATCGATAACTCCATCCTCCTGGACATGTAGGTAACAAGGTCGGGTCAGACCAGAGAGGTTCGGCGAGATTTTCCATGCATCACCAGGTCCATAACTTGGGACAATACTGGGTCAATGCGAGTTGCCGTCTTTATCTGAGTAGCGATGATGGGTGTATTCGCTACCTGTTCAAAGTGAAAGATTTCCTTTTGGGCAGTATCTTGATGTTTGACTGGCAAAGGCAACCTTCAGAGACCATCCGCATTGCCGTGCAGAGTGGATTTCCGATATTTGATTTCATACGTGTGCGCTGAAAACAACAATGCCCAACCTTGCATACGACTAGAAGCTAATGCAGGAATGCCTGTGTGGGGTCCAAAAATTGAAGTCAGAGGTCGATGGTCTGTGAGAAGAGTAAACTTCCGCCCAAACAGGTACTGATTAAACTTCCGAATTCCAAAAATAATTCCCAATGCCTCAGTTCGATTTGGGCATAGTTAGTTTCTGCTTTGCTTAGAGTGCATGAAGCAAAAACAATAGGTCTCTCTTCTCCCGAAGGCATAATGTGTGACACAACTGCTCCCACTCCATAAGGGGAGGCATTGCAGGCCAATTGTAAAGGTAAGGATGGATCAAAGTGCATCAGAACTTAGCATTGCATCCTTAGCTTTGTTAAATGCAACATCACAGGCTTCAGTCCACTTCCAGGTCTTGTTCTGCCCAAGGAGTTTGTGAAGTGGTTTCAGCAGTGTGGCTAACTGTGAGATGAACTTTCCATAATAGTTCAATAGACCTAGAAACGAGCGAAGCTGGCTAACATTTTGAGGAGGGGGAGCCTCCACAATAGCCTTAACTTTTGCAGGGGCCTTATGAAGACCCGTAGCATCAGTGATGTGTCCCAAATATTCAACAGAGGGCGGCAAAAAAGCCAGAGCCAGCCCTGCCAGGGGCCCTGTAAGTGTAGCCATGGTTTTAGTTTCAGGTTTCACAGTCAGTGCAAACACGCCAGTTCTCACTCCCTTCCAACAGCAAAAAGGTTTGGTTTTTTTGGTACCTTGACTTCTACTTCCTTCTGTTGCTGGGGCAGCACAGATATCCCATCCTCGTTGCTACTTTGTTGCATCCTTGGGGGCAATACTTTTAGGAAGAAATCACTTGAGACACAGAGAGCTGTGAACCTTAAAAGCAGCTATTTATTTCCACGCACTGAACTAACCAAAACCAGCCAAAATTGACTGGCCTATCCCCTAATAATCTAACTCAGTTGTCATAGCAACAACAAGGTGCTATTACCACGACAACCAAATACACAACAGTGGTCATTGTATGTTCATTTTCTGGATGCCCTACTTGAGACCTTCCAGTAGGATTTGAAGATGTGCTGAGCACTCACAACTGCCTCGGACATTAATGGTATTTATACTTTGAACACATCAAGTGGTATATAATGCTAAGTACGCCAAAAAAATCTTAGTGATCTCAAATTGGACACCCAAAATTAGTGGACACCATCTCTCTGTGCCTCAGTTCCCAATCTAATCAAATGCGGATAATTATTTCCCCTGATCTTGCAGGAGTATTGTGAAAATAAATTAATGTTTGTGGAGCACACAGATAGCACAGATGTGCACTGTTAAAAAGAAGCCCTGAACAAGCTGTTAATTCTGTCTTCAGAGCAGGATTTAGATGATGGTCAGTAAATAAGGTCATAGGCCACACACTGAACCAGGAGAAAATAAAATATTGAATGGCTATCCAGTAAGTGAGAACTATAGATCCCGTGCACTGAAGGATCCAGGGTGCTATGGAAAAAAGTATGTGATCATAGAAATGTAGGGTTGGAAGGGACCTCAAGAAGTCGACAAGCCCAGCCCCCTGCACTGAAGCAGGACCAAGTAAACCTAGAACTTCCCTGACAGGAGTTTGTCTAACCTTTTGTTAAAAACCTCCTGTGACTGGGATTACAATCCTTCCTTCCTTCCTAAGTGAAGTATTTTGCACTTGTCTTTATTGAATATCATCTTGAATTAAGACCAAAGTCTCCAGTTTCTCAAGATCATTTTGAATTGGAGGAATTCTGTCCTCTAATCTTCTTGCAACCTCTCCCTGCTTGGTGTCAAATTTTATAAACATACTCCCCACTCCATTATCCAAGTTATTAATGAAAATATTGACTAATACCATACCCAGAACAAACCCCTGTGGGATCCCACTAGATACATCTTCCCATTTTGACAGCAAACCATTGATGACTACTCTTTGAGTATGGTCTTTCAACCAGTTATGCACCCACCTTATAATAATTTTTAGACCACATTTCCCTAGTTTAAGAGACTGTCATGTGGGACTGTGTCAAAAACCTTATTAAAATAAAAATATATACAGTGGCATAGCTGCAGCATTTTAAGTGTAGACCTACCCTCAGTGTCCTTGCCCACCCTGTCCCAGTCTTCCCCACAGGTTCTTTGTCCCAATTTACTCTCTCTGCTATCTCCCTCCATAGTTTGAGCTCTTGTCTTTTCTAAAGCTCAGATCCTCCAAACTGCCTCTTCACAGCATCTGGAGACCACAGGGCAGATAGTTTCCCACTCTCAATTCTGGTGTCTGGCAGCACAGCAACCTGGAGCAGCAGTTGCAACAAGTCCTGCTCAGCCTCTGCAGTCCTGGGATGGAGTATGCTCAGCACAGGTGGCATAGCGAGTTTTGCTGCCCAAGTCTAACAAATCTCTACTGAGCATGTGCCAACTGAAGGGTTCTTTTAGAAGCCAAATTTGGGGGGAAATTTTCACAGCAAATGGCACACCCCTGACACAAGGCCAACCACTTTGCAGCGTTCCAAGGTTTTGTTCCAAAAGCACCTGAGCTCATCAATGAAAGGTTATAAAAGTTTTCCTTCACCGTCTCAGATTGGCAAAACATTTTTGCCTAATATCCTTTTTGGGAATGGGCAAACCATTTTAGCTGAAGCTTAAATTATATATATATTTTAAAAATGGCAGTGTGAGGCAGACACTGGGCATGGAAAAATTCAGCCTGAATGATTACAGTTTAGTAAAGTTTTAAGTGACTGACAACCAAGTCTTATAATTAAAAGTGTCAGGCAACCTTGAATCTGTGTAGCACTAACAACTCTGCTTAAAATTGTTTTGTTTCATTTCTTGTTCTCCCTCCTGCCCCCAAAAATATTCAAGGATGAGAATAGGAGTAGAAAGTGCCAGAGTTGAAAAGTGAGATAAATTATTAAATTAATTTCTTTCATTCACACATTTTGTAACCTTTTTCCTCTGTAACAAAGTCAGGCCGGACAGCTGAAGGAGGGTCTGGGAAAACAGGCATGTTAGCCCTAGAATGCTAAAGGCCCTTTTTTCTACAAGCTGGGAAGGGGTTACTTCAGGTCAATTAGGGACACCTGAGTCCAATTAAGGGCTACCTGAAACCTGTTAAAATCTCTCTCCTGGTGAGGGGGAGACAAACTGCTGCAAGGCTAGAGGCAGTAGGGAGATTGGTTTTCTCCAGTTTGAGAGACTCCTCACCATAGGGGAGACACCCAAAACCCAGTGCCTGTTTAGGGGAAGGGCTGACACCCCGGTGCCAGCGACAGGACAACACCTGCCCCAGTGAGGGTCCAGGGAAATGTAATCCCCTTTTGTTTCAGTGCGTTATAGACTTTTCCCCTTTGTTTGGCAGAGGAGCACTCCTCAGTCCTGCCCTGAGGCCTACTGGGAAGGCTCTGAGAAACAAACCCCGAAGAGGGAAGACAGACACACTCCAGAGTGGGGGGCTGATTTACTCCAGACCCAGCCCCTATCAGAGGAGGGAGCACTAAGTCTGGCGAGGCAGAAGGGGTGCCCTGCCACACCTCTGATAAGACTGTTCTTAAGCAGTCAGTGCACCTTCTTCTTCTCCTTGATGCCAAATAAAAACAGTGCTAGCACCAAAGTGGTTCAGTTGCATATGAACAATTCACTCCCAGAAATTCAAGCTACAAGAGACAATGTACATATATATCAAGTAAACATGGGTAAGAAACACATTTTTGATTATACTGATTTAGTGTCTTATTGATTTGTATGCACTGCTTAAACATAGACATGTCTAACTTGCAAAGGAGGCCAACATCCCTAGGACATTTGTTCAAATTCAGCCTAAATGGGTGGATGGCAAAACACTGGTACTATCTGATTGCTGTTTGATGGCTTATGTGGAGTTCTTAGTCCACTTACCAATGGCCGAGTATCTACAAAATGAAAGCCAATACCTCCACATTCGGTTTTAGTTGGTACCTTTCTTGGCAGTCTCAGCAGAGAGACCAAAGACTGAGGGGCATTGGGATTGAATTATTTTGACCTCCAGAAATGGTCCAGAAGGAGAAACAGTACCGAGAAACTTTAATTTGTCATAGCCTATGCTGTACTGATCTGCGAATAAATGGAAGACTTAATTCCCCGGGACTGCCAGCCTAGCACCATTCATGACCAATATATTCATACACATTTTTTTCAAATGGACTGCAGTCTGAGTTTATTCAGAGAGAAGCTCAGGGAAAATGTCTTGAAACAGCTGAGAGAAGACTGGACAGAACACCATGCTCTCCTTTTCTTTGTATTTGCTAAAAGAGGTTTGCATTTAGTCAACACAATATGGCAGGGTACAATAGTCACCTACACAAACATTCATTAATCTGGAAAGTGTAGGAGCACACAGTCAGCTGCTGTGACAAGCAGGATTCCCTTTCAGACTAGAACACCCTGCTGACACTTCCACCTATTCTGTAGGATCATTACAAGAGGCTCCAACAGATGATAGCTGTCCTCTCACTGCCGCACATCATTCTGTAAATATGCTCTGGTGTGAACAAGATTGTCTCAGAAATGCCAATAAGGCTGAGAGCTTTTATGACACAGTAGTGCAGTTCTCCTCAGTAAACCTCTACGAGCTATTGTTTTATCAATCAAATGTGGCAACTGGGACTGAGAAAGAAACAGTTTGGACAAAATAAGATAAAGCTAATCTGTACAAACAAGAAATTCTGAAACAGTCATATCTTGCCATATGGTAGACGTTTAGGCAACTCATCCTGTAATTGACAGTTACAAGTGCTGTATATGGACACAACAATTGCAACAAACATAGATGGATGATGCTCCAAATATTTATGGAATTCTACAAGATTATAAAGATGAAGCACAGCCAACATCATCATTCAGTGCAAGTATAAATTTCCTTTCCTCCTCCAGCCCCATATACCTATCCCTATAGCCTTCCCAGTTTGTATGTTTTTTCCAGCTGAGAGATGGGTGAACTTGGAATGGTGACTGTCTGAACAGCCAGGAAAATCCCATTATCTATTGCTAACCAACATCTTCCCATTAGAAAGTTTAAGCTACACAGCTTGTATCAGTTGTTCACCCCTAACAGCATAGTTTCCTGTCAAGTATATGAACTATCACTTCTGACGCCTACTACTTATCAAAGCCTAATCACCTGTAAGTGTGAGTACACATATGCATGTGTGTTTCTGGCCTTACAGGCCAAATTTAAGAGGACATTTGGTATTCTGGTGATGTCTGCTTCCAACTGGGGTTCTCCTTTGACAGCTATTTCTGATAGCACCATGAATCTGTGCTTTTGGAAGCTCTCCTGCAGTAGACCCTGTTAGCCACAACCTTTCTGAGCACCAATCTTGTGTCACTGGGCTTATCCACTTCTGACCCTTTGTGGTCTCACCAGGGGTTAATGATATCACCAGCTGAAATCTATTGCCCCTTTAAGGATGGCTGAGAGTCCCACCATTAAAGATTATACTTCCATCACCTGGTCTCACTCCCAGCAGTCTCCATAAGTCTGGAGGGGAACTTTCCCTTTAAGAGGCAGCCTTGAGAATTGCTCTCTGAGGTCTCTCAATACTGATTTATTGGTAGCAGCCCAGCTAGTGCTATTTCTGTATCCACCAGCTAAACTCTGCAAATGCTGTTCAAGGCAGGACTGGACTATAGCAGCCTGGGCCCCTAGGCTACAGACCCCACTCCAACCAGGGCTCTGCCTCTGTAGCTTAGCCCCCATGCTGAGTGACTCCCCCCCCCCTCCCCAGATTGTCGGACTTCAGTCCATGCCTATTACTGTAAGTATGAGTTGGCTATTTGTTTATTTTGACAAACAAAAGTTTTTACTTAAAATCCACCAAAAACTGCTTTAGCAATTTTCAATGTATACCTTTGGTTCTATTTATTTATTTATTTAAAAACTCTTATGCCATCACTACAAAGATATTGGGCTAAATCCCGCAATCTTTACATAAAGTGAATTTCCATTGAGTTTTAACTAACTTTAGGCTTTACCATATTGTTAGAAAATGGATAGTTCATGGTCATAAAACTGTGTGCATTTTGATTTACCCTCTATGTCCTGTAGAGGGTAGTACAATTCCATGCTCCTTTATTTTCTGTTTCCAGCAGGTTGCAGGAAATATTAAATACAGACTAGCAAAATAGTTATGATTCTCAGCTTTTGTTGATTTCACCTGGAATGAGCTTTTGGGTTGTCCCAGCTTCTGAAATAAAAGCCACATACTGTTCATTTCAATGTACAAGCTGTGCAATGCTGTCAAACAGTTTTTAATAACCATTTCTTATAAAATTATCTCAATGCACAAAATAAATCAAATAAACCTTTGTCTTTTTCATAGGTAGTATGTTACTTTTATCAGAGTTTATCACAGTAGTTGTACAGAGTTCTTTGTCTGAAATGTACTGTACCTTGATTTTAAAGAACTGCAACCACATTGTAACAGTGGAGTCATATTGCTGAATGACAGTCATATTCAAAGTCTGATGACCGTTTAGCATTCAAAATATCAATGAACTCTTCCAGTTTCACCTTGTAGAGTACCTGGTGTCACATAATATTAAAGGCCAGCACTAAAGCATTACAGATGTTAAATTCAATGGTACCTAGCACCTGGTATGTTCTTACCCACTTGTACTCTTACCCAGTACATTAGGAGATTTTTATTACAGCTGGAAGAAAGGAAAGGGTCCAGATACCCATGGTCGAAGTCTTAATTACAGGAGTATACACGGAATAATCCCTAACTCAATATATAGAGCAAGAATGCAGAGCTAGCCTTACTCATTGGCTCTAGAACCCAGCATGCTTCTTGCAGGCTGAATCTTTCTTAAAAGCAAACAAAATCTTTGGAGTTTCAGGTAAAGTAAAACAAAGATGTGTGACAGCAGTATCCTGGCTTCACTGAGATCTGAGAGTCAGTTTATCTCATCTCCTTCTCACTCATCTTGGTAGTCTATGGCTAATATAGTTTAAAGAGTTTACCTGGCCAGTGTGGATTTAAAAACACATTCCATTCATAGAGTTCCAGTGTCATGTGTGGAAGACACTATAAGGCTCAACCCTGTTTAGAAGGAGCACTGCTGATATGACAGGATAATTTGTTCTCCAAACACCATTCATTGCTTGGCTTTTCTTCTAAGACTGCCAGCAAGGGCACCAGATGGGGAAATAAGCTATATGCTATAAAAACCTATCCACTAACAACCAAATTGAAGCCACCACCATGTTTCATACAGATCACTGAAAAGTCATCAGTTGATACTGCTTTAATTTTGGTACCAACCTGGGTTGGACACAAATTGGTGAGGCTATACATTCCATTTATTATACCAATTATTGTACCATTCAGTTGCCCCAGAAATTATGCACACATACAAACACACTTGCATTCTATATTACATATGCTAATGAAATCCATTGTCATTAGTGCCCCTAAATGGAGAAAACTTACAACTAAAAAGTAAAATCAGTTAAATTAGCACAGTGTAAATGGCTGCAAAGCTGAATGCACAGGCACAGAATTAGTTACTCACTTCAAAACCGTTTGAATGATTTTGTCTATCACTGACTATGAAAGCATCTTTTTCTTACTGTGCATAGCAGTATGTTCACTGTAGAATGATACTGCCCTAGCGAAGTGAACTGCATGATAACTCCTAAATGCATATATCAAAATAGTAACAGTAAAAAGACTGCACTTTGTTTGCTATACAGTTCTAACAGCTTTCTAGAGAGGAAGACTAACGGAGCAGATGAACAGAGTAGTAGATTAGTGCATTAGCCTGACACACACGAGACCTGAATTCAAATCCCAGTTTACTGGTAGGTTATAATAAGTGAACATTAATGTTCCTGTTTCAACTTAGTCCACAACTGTGTACATCACTAAACCACCACGAGACTGGCAGCCTCTGCCCTAGAAAGGCCAAAGATTGGAAAAAAGGTGCTGCAGGTAAAGACTAGAGTAAATAGGCAGAACTCTTGTGGAAAAACCTGCCAGTCTATTTGACATCTATCTTTAGGTATAAGAACTTATTGTATTGCTGTGGTAATTGAAGACCAAGCAATACTATGCCTAGTTCAAGCAAGTTCTTTAAATCCTTTTATCCCAGCACTGAGGTCTGCTTTTCAAACCATCCATAAACTAGGACTGTATGCAAAAGTGTGTGCACAATTGCATGTAAAAATGCACATGACTCCATATCTAATTAGAACTACCATGTGAGTAAAACACATATTTATGTGAAATCAGCTGATTAAAAGCCTATCATTTATGTGCACATAGATCTTATTTATATGTGTGGTAAATTACACGTGAAGATGAGGAATGTCACACATTTTGCATATAGTTTTGAAAAACAGGTCCTACATTCACTCAGATTTTTAGAATACAAAGGACTCCTTCTCCACGTGCAATGCAGATGTCTAAGCAAAAACAAGTCAAGCAAAACCAGCAGACCTCAGTTGTAAAAATCAGTTTTTCACACTTTGGTTCACAAGATGCAGATACATCTCTCTTTGATCAAGACAATGAGATTCCTTGTACTTCATATATGATTTCCTCAGAAAGAGAGTTTTGAGCTAAATTATTGCAGACAGACTTGTTAAGGCAAAAGAGTGATCAAGAATATATAATTTGACAGGCTTTAGCCCAGTGAAGTTAGTGGGTTTCACAGATGTGAGAACAGAATGTATTCCTTAGGCCTGGTCTACACTACAACTTTAATTCGGATTTATCAGCGTTAATTCGAATTTACCCTGCAACCGTCCACACAACGACGCTATTTATTTCGAAATAAAGGGCCCTTTAAATCGATTTCTGTACTCCACCCCGACGAGCAGAGTAGCGCCAAAATCGATTTTAACATTTCGAATTAGGGATAGTGTGGCCGCAATTCGATGGTATTGGCCTCCGGGAGCTATCCCACAGTGCATCATTGTGACCGCTCTGGACAGCAATCTAAAACTCGGATGCACTGGCCAGGTAGACAGGAAAAGCCCCGCAAACATTTGAATTTCATTTCCTGTTTGCCCAGCGTGGAGAGCACAGGTGACCACAGATAGCTCATCAGCACAGGTAACCATGCAGGCCGATAATCGAAAAAGAGCACCAGCATGGACCGTACGGGAGGTACTGGATCTGATCGCTATATGGGGAGAGGATTCAGTGCTTGCAGAACTTCGTTCTAAAAAGACGAAATGCCAAAACTTTTGAAAAAATCTCTAAGGGCATGATGGAGAGAGGCCACAATAGGGACTCAGATCAGTGCCACGTGAAAGTCAAGGAGCTCAGACAAGCCTATCAAAAAACAAAGGAGGCAAACGGTCACTCTGGGTCAGAGCCGCGGACATGCCGCTTCTACGCCGAGCTGCATGCAATTCTAGGGGGGGCCGCCACCACTACCCCACCTGTGATCGTGGATTCCGGGTCGGGGATAGTCTCATCAGCTACACCTGAGGATTCTGCCGATGGGGGAGAGGAGGAGGAGGATGAGCTTGCAGAGAGCACACAGCACTCTGTTCTCCCCAACAGCCAGGATCTTTTTCTCACCCTGACTGAAGTACCCTCCCAACCCTCCCAAGCCAGTATCCAAGACCCTGACCCCATGGAAGGGACCTCAGGTGAGTTTACCTTTTAAAATATAAAACTTGTTTTAAAAGCAAACGGTTTTTAATGATTGCTTTGCCCTGAGGACTTGGGATGCATTCGCGGTCAGTTCAGCTACTGGAAAAGTCTGTTAACGTGTCTGGGAATGGAGCGGAAATCCTCCAGGGACATCTCCATGAAGCTCTCCTGGAGGTACTCCAAAAGCCTTGCCACAAGGTTTCTGGGCAGTGCATCCTTATTCCGTCCTCCATGGTAGGACACTTGACCACGCCATGCTTGCAGCAAGTAATCTGGTATCCTTGCCTGACAAAGCCTGGCAGCGTATGGTCCCGGTGTTTGCTGGCATTCAAGCAACATCCGTTCTTTATCTTGTTGTGTAATCCTCAGGAGAGTGATATCACTCATGGTAACCTGGTTGAAATACGGGAACTTAATTAAGGGGACAGAGGTGGCCGTTCCTACTGGGCTGTTTGCCTGTGGCGGAAAATAAATCCTTCCCTGCAGTTAGCCAAGCGCAGATGGGAAATTGGCCCTGAGCTTTTCGCGTTTGGCTAGCAGGGATCTTCCCTGTTACCAGCCACGCGGTGGGGGGAGGGGTACCGTGATCATCCCAGAGAATTTATGGCGGGAGGGGGGCGGCGGCAGGGGGGGTGGGTGGTTAGTTTGGCTCCTGCAGGGATCTTCCCTGATACCAGCCACGCGGTGGGGGGAGGGGTACAGCGATCATCCCAGAGAATTCATGGCGGGGGGTGGGGTGGGGTGGTTAGTTTGTTTTCTGCTGCTGCTGAATGTTAACAGAAAAACCGCAGCACTCTACAGGCTATGCTTGGTATGTGGGAAAGGAGGGCGCAGAAGCTGTAAGACAATGGCTTACCATGGCCGCATGCAAGCCGAATTCTGTTGCCCAGACCTGTGATCTCTAGCAGCAAAGCCACAGGCACTCAGCATTAAGAGGCAAAATGCGACCTTGCACAGAAATCACATGTGCTATGTAATGTGAATAGTGTTGGTCACCGTGAAAGAGTATAAGCATTGTTCTGCAAAATGTATCTTTTTAAACAATTCTCTCTTTTTTTCCCCTCCCTACAGCTGCAAATTCCTCAAGCCTCCCTCCTCCATCCCGAAGGCTATCACAGATAAGGCGTCGTAAAAAGAAAACGCGAGATGAGATGTTTTCAGAAATTATGGAATCCAGCCGCAGTGACAGAGCTCATCTGAATGAGTGGAAGGAAACAGTTTCAAAGTATAGGAAAGAAGCCAGTGAATGTGAGGACAGGAGGGACCAATGTGAGGACAGGAGAGATGCTCGAGATGAGAGGTGGCGGCAGGAAGATGAGAGGAGGCAGGATGCAACGCTGGGGCTGCTGCGTGAGCAAACAAACATGCTTCGGCGTCTGGTGGAGCTTCAGGAACGGCTGCAGGAAAACAGACTGCCGCTACAGCCCCTGTACCCTCCTCCCCCCTCCCCATGTTCCGTATCCTCCTCACCCAGACGTGTAAGAACGCGGGGGGGAGGCTCCGTACACCTTCCCATTCCACCCCAGTAGACAGCCCAAGCAAAAGGCTGTCATTTTTTTTAACCTTTTTTTAGTGGCCTTTTGCTTCCCACCGATCCTCCTCCCAAATCCCACCCGGGTTCCCTCCCTCTTTTTCTAATCTATTAATAAAGAATAAATGATTTTTAAATGATAGTGACTTTATTTGGTTTGAAAGAAAGCTGGGGGAAGGGGGAGGGTGGGTTCCTTACAGAAAATGAGTCAATAAAGGGGGCGGGTTTTCATGAAGGAGAAACAAACAGATATTTCACCCTGTAGCCTGGCCAGTCATGAAACTGGTTTTCAAAGCTTCTCTGATGCGCAGCGCTTCCTGGTGTACTCTTCTAATCGCCCTGGTGTCTGGCTGCGCATAATTAGCAGCCAGGCGATTTGCCTCAGCCTCCCACCCCGCCATAAAGGTCTCCCCCTTACTTTCACAGAGATTGTGGAGCACACAGCAAGCAGCAATAACAATGGGGATATTGGTTTGGCTGAGGTCAGAGCAAGTCAATAACGATCACCAGCGACCTTTTAAACGGCCAAATGCACATTCCACCACCATTCTGCACTTGCTCAGCCTGTAGTTGAACAGCTCCTGACTCCTGTCCAGGCTGCCTGTGTATGGCTTCATGAGCCATGGCATTAAGGGGTAGGCTGGGTCCTCAGAATAACTATTGGCATTTCAACATCCCCAACAGTTATTTTCTGGTCCGGGAAGTAAGTCCCTTGCTGCAGCCGTTTAAACAGATTAGTGTTCCTGAAGACGTGAGCGTCATGAACCCTTCCCGGCCATCCCATATTGATGTTGGTGAAACGTCCCTTGTGATCCACAAGTGCTTGCAGCACCATTGAAAAGTACCCCTTGCGGTTTGTGTACAGGGTACCCTGGTGCTCCGGTGCCAAGATAGGGATATGGGTTCCATCTATCGCCCCACCACAGTTAGGGAATCCCATTGCAGCAAAGCCATCCACTATGACCTGCACATTTCCCTCAGTCATTACCTTTCGTAGCAGCAGCTCAGTGATTGCTCTGGCTACTTGCATCACAGCAGCCCCCACAGTAGATTTGCCCACTCCAAATTGATTCCCGACTGACCGGTAGCTGTCTGGCGTTGCAAGCTTCCACAGGGCTATCGCCTCTCGCTTCTCAACTGTGAGGGCTCCTCTTATCTTGGTATTCAGGCGCTTCAGGGGAGGGGACAGCAAGTCAAAGTTCCATGAAAGTGCCCTTACGCATGCGAAAGTTTCGCAGCCACTGGGAATTGTCCCACACCTGCAACACTATGCGGTCCCACCAGTCTGTGTTTGCTTCCCGGGCCCAGAATCGGCGTTCCACGGATAGAACCTGCCCCATTAACAACATGATCTCCAAAGCACTGGGGCCCGCGGTTTGAGAGAATTCTGTGTCCATGTCCTCCTCACTCTTGTCGCTGCGCTGCCGTTGCCGCCGCCTCCTCTCCTCGTTTTTCTGGTCCTGGTTCAGCATAAACTGCACGAGAACGCGCGAGGTGTTGACAATGTTCATGACTGCTGTCTTGAGCTGAGCGGGCTCCATACTTGCCGTGGTATGGAGTCTGCAGTGTTCACCCAGGAAAAAAGGCGCGAAATGGTTGTCTGCCGTTACTTTCATGGAGGGAAGGAGGGAGGGGTGAGGCTGTACCCAGAACCACCTGCGACAATGTTTTTTGCCCCATCAGGCACTGGGATCTCAACCCAGAATTCCAATGGACAGGGGAGACTGTGGGAACTAGGGGATAGCTATGGGATAACTACCCACAGTGCAACGCTCCGGAAATCGACGCTAGCCCCAGTACATGGATGCACACCGCTGAATTAATATGCTTAGTGTGGCCGCATACATTCGACTTTATACACTCTGTTTCCAAAATTCGAATTCTGTAAATTCGGATTATTCCTGTAGTGTAGACATACCCTAAGACAAAAGAGGAGCAGTCCTAGACATAAGAAAACAGAAACAATCATATTAAAACAAACAGCCTGCATGACATACTTGGCTTGAATACTGAGCAAAGCTCAGCAGGGTAAACTTATCTTAGCTTTAGTAAATTACTATGAATAAGAGTTACTTCACATTTCCCTGGAGAGAACTCCCTTTTCTAGTCTCTTCTACTCTGTCCTTCAGCCAGTCACTGGTTTACTAGGCAGCATTAGACATGAACACATTTTCCTTCTGTGTCCCAGAACACCCACTCTACAGCTACTTAAATCACATCTAATCCTTTGATATTCAAGGTGGTTACAGAATTTCTCTTCTCCAGCATGTTGTGGGAGGGGGGAAAGGGTGTTTCCCCTCATGGTCTGGTTTATCATCACACCAGGCAGCCTTCTCACCAAGGTGATGTTCACTTAGATGCATTCAACATTGTACTCACTATCAGGCTGCTACTTCCTCCCGCCACAATTCTCCTATAAAGGTAAACACTTGCAATATGTGTCTCTGTAAACTGCTGGCATCCCCTAACTAGTGGGCTTTTCTACACTGGGTCATTAAAGTGTATTACAACATATTTACTAACACAATGCTAAACACAAGTTAGCATTATAGGGTGAATCCTATTGGTAACCCTGACAGGCTGATGTGACGTTCAGCCTGGAAGTATAGTCCAAACAGTCTCCTCTCATTCCCCATGTACCTAGAAGAAACTAGCAACCAGCCCTGCTCCTTCCATCATATCTGCCTTCAGGAAAGAAGAGGCAGGTTATATGCTACCTGCCTTCATAGAATTTGTCATGATTGGCTGAGAGAGAGGAAATCCATGATCCATTCGCACTACCAGGGCCGGCGCAACCCATTAGGCGACCTAGGCGGTCGCTTAGGGCACTACAATTTGGGGGGCAGCGACCGCGGTGGTATTTCGGCGGCGGGACCTTCCGCCGCCTCTGGGGGGGGCAGCATTTTGGGGTGGGACCTTCTGCCGCCTAGGGCGGCAGAAAAGCTGGCGGAGCTCCTGCGCACTATGAGGCTTTAATTCTGAGCCCTACTCAGAATACTATCCTGTTACTCTAGGACCACCTCCTCTCTCCCAGTGATGGCTTTTGTCCTTCC
Source organism: Malaclemys terrapin pileata (assembly GCF_027887155.1). Classification (NCBI taxonomy): domain Eukaryota; kingdom Metazoa; phylum Chordata; order Testudines; family Emydidae; genus Malaclemys; species Malaclemys terrapin. The sequence continues at coordinate 51,128,582 of NC_071510.1, read as the reverse complement.
TGGTCCCCTTCCCCTCTCCTTCTGAGTTGAACTCCTGGAGCAAGATGGCCTCACCCCATGGGTAAGTCTACACTGCAATTAAAAACCCACTGCTGGTCAGTGCCAGCTGACTCAGGCTCACAGGGCTAGGGTTAACAGCAGCATATAAGTTTGTTGGGCTCAGGCTGGAGCCTGGGTTCTAGGACCCTGCAAAGTGGGAGGATCCCAGAGCTTGGGCTGCAACCTGAGCCCAAATGTCAGCCCCGCAGTTAAACAGCCCTGTAGCCTGAGCCCGAGTCAGCTGGCACAGGCCAGCTGCGGGTGTCTAATTGCAATGTAAACTTACCTTAAGACTTCCCTCTCTGGTCTTAAAGTGCCAGACTACCCTGAGATGCTACTCATTTATAGTTTATTCAAGCAGCCTGGAAGACCATTTCTACCCTCCAATATTAGCTGCTTTACTATATCCAGAGGATGTTGTTCTAATATCTACTCTTCCTCCTTAACCCTTAGGCCTTTCCTCAGGGCACTCTTTTCCTTGGCTGTTGCTGCCCATGTTCCTAATAGATACTGAGGGCAGGTTTATACCATGGGCTTAAAATCAACCTAAGTTACGCAATTCCAGCTATGTGAATAATGTAGCTGGAGTTGATGTAGCTTAGGTCGACTTATTGGGGTGTCTACACTGTGCTGGGTCAACAAGAGAAACTCTCCTGTCAACTTACCTTATGCTTCTCATCCCAGTGGAGTACTGGAGTTGACAAGAGATCAATCTGAGGTTGATTTAGCGGGTCTTCACTAGACCCGCTAAATCGACCCACGGTGGCTCGACCACGGTAAGTGTAGACATACCCTAAATAGAGAAGGCTTAGGAAAGTTATTTGGGTGGGAGGCTGGGGAAGCAGGGGAGAGGATTATGCTTTGTCTTTCAGATTAGATGTATTAAACTTTTCCTGTTTTACTGAATGACTCTTTAGATTTGGACATCACAAAAACAAGAGACTGGACCTGAGCAATTGAGGGTGAATGGGTGTTTTAGTCAAACAGTTTCAAAATTTTTGTTTTTGGTATATTTTATGCATTTTTATACCTATTTCAAGTCATTCAAGTACTTGAGAGAAGAGCAGTGTTTGTGAAAGATTGAGTTTTGGGTATAAAAATCTCCCTTTCCTGCAGTCTAGTCTTACAGGGTATAAGAGGCAAGACTTGGTATCTCTGATACTTCTAATGTAAATTAATATTGCAGAATGAGGCCCATTCTCATTTGCTTCCAGACTCTCTGCTTTGCAATCCTAAGAGACCAAGATGACATGTAGGGTGTCATCTGATTCTTTATATCTCACCATTTACCACAACAAAATTATTGCCCAGATTGAGGTGAACGGTGTGTTTGGATTGAACAGGGGCTTGTGCTGTTTTCTTCTCAGTCAGTCATCACTGTTAAAATACATATCCCTATCCAAACTTGGCATTAGTCTTTTGAATCCAAAAGACTTTATTATAAAATGAAATATGCTCAACATTTGGGATCATGCTGCTCCTCCTTTTCAAAAGCCCACAAACTGAATTATTGTATTACATGCTATAGTGAATGATACAATATCACCAGCTGCTGTGAAAAAGACCAAGACAAAGAAAGCAATGAGCTGCAATACTTTGCAGGGTCAGCATTTGCTCAGGTGCATTAACATTTCCTTCCACATTAATTGGTATCAGGGATATATTAGATGGGAGGCATATCAGTTATGGCATTCATCTGAATTCTTTGTATATTTGAATCTAGTGTTGATTATAATATACTGGAATCAGAGGTTTTCAAACTGAATACCTACTACCAAATCCTGTGCTGATGGTCAGGGCTGACTCCAGGCACCAGCGAAGGAAGTAGGTGCCTGGGGTAGCCAACAGAAAGGGGCGGCAGTCCGTCCGTTGTTGGGGAGGCATGTCCGGGACTGCGGCGGCAATTTGGCGTCAGGTCCATTAGTCCTTCGCTTCCTCTTCGGCAGCTGCTCAGTCGGGTTTTTTTCTTTTTTTTTTCTTCGCCGCCGCTTGGGGTGGCAAAAAAGCTGGAGCCGGCCCTGTTGATGGTAGAGCAGAGACAAAATCAGAATCTCTATCCTGTGGGAAATTCCAATAGCAGGACTCACTCCACTTTTAGCAGCCCATGTCTCCTCTGCTTTGCCCATAAGACTTGCTCAGAGACATCCTAAAGGTCTGCTACAAGTGTGGAGAGCTGCAATGAGTGCCTGCCCAGGGGAGTTAGCCAGGAAAGGGTGGGGGTGGGGAGGTGCAGACAGGATGGCTTTTTTCCTAGTGTCCAGTGGGGAGTTAATCCAGCCCTGTATATATTGTATGTATTGTGATAGACCCAGGCCAGTTGGGTACAGCACAATAGCAGAAAGCAGATATACTGGCCACTGGATTAACAGTTTTCTGTTCCCTAACTGACCAGAGCAGGGGCTGCTCCAGGCTAATGAGAACACCTGACTCCAATTAACTTGCAAAGAGTCAGGTGAGTCCATTAAGCTAATGTGACCACCTGACTCTAATTAAGGCCTGCTGATACTATAAAAAGGGCTCACTCCAGTCAGGCAGAGGAGAGCCAGGGGTAAGGCAGTGCAGCTGAAGGGCTGGTTAATGAAGGCATCCTCAAGTTATTGATAAGGGAGCCCTAAGGTAAGGGTGAAGAAGGGAGAAGCAGGAGAGCTGTGGGGAAGTGGCCCAGGGAAATGTAGCAACTCTGGCAGTGAAAGGATGGCTGCCAACAGCTGCTACCATTAGGGTCCTTGGGCTGGAACCCGGAGTAGAGGGTGGGCCTGGATTTCCCCCCAACCCACCACTACAGGAACACCACCTGGGAGGGGAAGTCAGGCCCCTGTCAGGACAGGAGGCTAAACTGTTCTAAAACAAGCCCTAGGGACAACAGAGACTGTGGGAAGTTCTCTCACCAACCTCCTTGCTGGCTTATGATGAAAAGGGCTCAGTAGACTGTAACCCTGGCCCTAGAGAGAGAAGGGCTATGTGGAGGGTCACAGAGAGCCACTGAGGCTAGCATAAACCGCCTAGAAGCGCAGGACCCACGGGGACAAGGTCAGAGCTCTGCCACAGTGTTTATATATTTAGCAGGTGCTCAGATGCTACAGTGATGTACACTCTATAAAAGAGAAGATAGACAGAGGAGAATCACATGCCTTATCTTGTTTGTAGAATTCCATGTCCTGGAGTTCAAAGGAATCTTTTACTATAAAAGTTAAGCTCTTATATGTGGTAAAGCTAGTCAGAGGCATGAGAAGTAGGTTCTGAGACAGAGTGATGCTCTTGTTTCATCTGGCTGTTGTAGATAGGTCAAACAGAGAGGTAAGAGCTGACCTTACGATTTCTTTCCTGTAATTGCTAATTCTCTTAAGGATAAAAGCTTAAGCTAGAAATAGTCCTGTGTCATGTGGTTATTATGGAAATATTTTTAAGTTACCATTTTGCTGTTGTATGCTATAACCTTGTTTTTGTATGAAACTGTATTATATATGCTGTATTATTTATGCCAGCAACTGGCTCCATTTTGAAGGGGCTTTCTAACTGAAAGACATTATCTAAAAGCAGAGCTGGTGCTAGCCCACTGGGGACTCTTAGGAGTAGGCTGACCAGATGCCCCAATTTTATAGGGACAGTCCCGATATTTGGGGCTTTGCCTTATATAGGCGCCTACTACCCCCCCCCCCCATCCCGTCCTGATTTTTCACACTTGCTGTCTAGTCACCCTACTTACGAGGAATATTTTGCCCCCCCCCCAATACTAAAACAGGCAAGTTCTTATAATAAAAAGCAAACAGGGGGCCTCCCTTGAGCTGCTTGGGGCCCTATGTAATTGCTTAGTCTGCTTATGCCTACCACCGGCTCTATCTAAAAGTAATCCTTCTACAAGTGATCCATGGCCTTAAAACAAAGGCAGAAATGGTGACTGAACAAAAAAGGCACAAGCTAAATGACACATTTCCAAAGCAGAGTGCAAAGGAATGCCTGTTTCTGAGAACACAACGAATGCATACGCATTTTTTGAAGGTGCATTCACTGCTTTGAAAATCTCCCTAGGGAGGTTAGATGGCAGCACTGGACTCAATAGGAGAGAGCATGTGGGTAAATTATGGTCATTGTCATTGATGTTGGCAGTCCCTTGATTTCCCACAGACCCAAAATGCACTATGCTGGAGAGCTGAGTTAATTGAAAGACCCTTTGAAACCTGCTACCAAAAATCTTTTAACTTGCAACTGCAAACACAATATCAGAGGGCACTTTTATTTTGAAAAACCTTCATAAGCCATCATTCAGTAAATGGAAGTGACAGAAAGTGCAGCATAACTGCCTATGATCAATTCACATTTATAGACTCTCCTATCTCCCCAGAGGATTCAGCCTGAGTTACACCCACAGTTCTCCCAATATTTGCCATTCCTCTTGTATTATTATTGTTTCTGTTGGTGCTCACAGAACCTTGCCCACCCACTCCTGTAATAGACTCATAACCTCTGGCTAAGTCACTAAAGACTTCAAGTAACAGATAATCCACTATTTACACTAGTTTAAAGCTGCAAGTGACCTGTGCCCCCTGCTTCAGAGGAATGCAAAACAAAACAGGGTCTCTGCCAATCTGACCTGGGGGGAAATTTCTTCATGACCTCAAATATGGTGATCAGTTAGACCCTGAGCACGTGGGCAAGACCCACCAGCCAGACAACTGGGAAAGAATTCTATGTAGTAACTCAAAGTCCTCCGCATCTAGTGTCCCATCATTAATAGTTATCAAGAATATTCCTTTTGCTCCACCAGCAATTCCATAGGGGCAATGCGAAAAAACAAAGTCAACTAACAGTACTATTTCTTAGACTGAAAAGTCTTTGAGGGTCCATTTCTCTTATTTGTTTGTACAGTGCCTTGCACAACAGGGACATAAGTAATCCAAATAATAATAGGGGGAGGATAGTTATGTAAGGTCTTGAAAGTGAGGGGAAGCTTAAACTTGATACAGCAAAGATGGCATTGTCCCTGGAGTAATTCAAAGGTTGTCAGATCAAGGGGCAAAACAACAAGAACTTAATGGCAACATTTTGAGTGGACTGAAGAGGGAAATACTGGTGTCAGGGAGACTAGAAAGGAGGCTGCAGTTTTCAAGATGTGCAATGATAAGGGCATTGGATGAGAATTTTTGCTGATGTGGAGTAATGAAAAGATCAGATTTTGGAGATGTTGTGGGCAAGACGCAATAGGATCCTCAATCTGGATGTGAGAAACAAAGGATGAGGGAGAAATCAAAGATCTGTACAGACTTGAGAGACAGAGTTGATGATGGTGGAGTTAGCTACAGTGAGAGAATGGGGGAGTGGAGGAAGTTGGAATCTTAATCAGACACCCAGATAGCAAGTTGAAGAGGGCTTTATAAGTACCTAAATAGATCAGACAAATAAATTGTTCAGTTTTAGCTATGTTAGTCCAGATCCTATCTTGCACCAGAACTCCAGTCAGCTCTTAGGGAGATGAAGAAAGACAATAAGGGAGCAGGTTACATCTCTTTCTCATACTCAGTCTCCCCTTAGACTTGCCCAGCAACTCTCATTTTTGCCACTGACAGATGGTCCTTGTCATGATAGTGGAGGATTGGCATAGCAGAATTCCCCACCATCATCTCCCCTGTGTCCCCCCAACATATCCCTACACTGGTGGGTGCTAGAGCTAACACAGTTACACTAGGCAGAGATTTCTGCCTGAGGAATTCTCTGCTGGGAATATGGGGTTAGATTACAGCTACTTCTGCCACCTGAGTGGAGTAGAAGGGTCATAACTCACTTGAGAATTGAGCCCTTGAAATAAGTTGATGGCAAGATATCAACAAGCTTTTTAAGTGGCCGAAAATAAAAGAGGTAAGGGACTCCAGGCAGGGCAGTATATTCACACACTAGTTTTGCACTTCTAAAGTCCTGAGTTCGGAGCTCATTATAGCTCATAAGTGAAAATGCATTTGATCATCTCATTCTAGTTTATAGCGGTGTTTTCTCACATCACGAATTCCCCACGCAATATGACATGACTAACAGTTTCTGCTCAAGAGGCTCAGGATAGGAACAGTGGAGGTGTTGTATTTGGGACGGAGATGTACTGGCAGAACTGTGTGGGGATAGCTTATGTACCAGGCTATGCAACTAGTTTTTGATTTTCGTAAGCAACAAAAATCACACACGGAGTTTTGTGGGTGGAGAACAAGTGTGCATTTGGTTTACAATAAAAAAATGAGCCTAAAATATAACAGAAGATCTGCACTAGGGAAAGCCAGCAAGAAATTCCATTATTGTTATTCCCCTTCTCTCACCAGCCAGAATCCCCTTTGTAACTCCTGACTCTCTTCATCTTCCCTGTCTGTTTTAACTGCTGCATCTGCAATTTGGACCCAGAGTCCGAATTTCATGTCTCTCCTGTCTATTCAAGTATCTTTGTTTTTGTACACAACATCAGGGACCTAACGATCATTCATACTGTCTCTTCTCCTTAAACTCTAATCTGACTTTTTTCCCCCCTCCACATACTATACCAATTATTAACAACTACATTGAAAGGAGCAGAGGGTCAGATGTTCTATTTATCTAAACCAAGCTATTTCTTTGAACCTATAAAATTCATTTTCCTTTATCTGTATGCAAGTATATTCCAAAATAAACACGTGAGCAACTACTGTAGTCTATGGCTTCAAGTACCTGTTTTGATATTATTTGCCTTCATCTAACTCTAACCAGTGTCTAATCTCTTTCAATGTATTGGAAAAACTTTTGCCAAGAAGGCTGTTGATATAAGAATTTTTTTGGAGGAAATATTCATTGGAGCTGTGCCAGGCTGCGCTTAACAATGGTACCACATACTGGTTAGGTGCGTGGGTCATGATTCTCCGCCATCTCTACCCTTGCTGGTGGTCACTCCAGTGCAATGGTGATCTCCTTTCCAGTAGATACTGATTTGGCTCTCTGGCCAAGTCACCAGTTCCTTCTTCCCCCTTCTGAAGGCGCAGGAATAAGGGAGTCCAAAAATATATATGTAAGTCCAATGTTCCCCACAAAAGTCTTCAGCCCATGTCCAGATCTCTGTGGGCAGTGCATCCTAACCTCTTACAGTGTATCTGTTCCACTTAGCTCCAGGAGGGAAGGGATTTGTGCCCCCTTTGCAGGATGGGGGGGGAGGGGTTCATAGAAGAGCCCAGGCCCAACCTCACCACTGAGCTCTGGTCCAGGGTCCTCCAAGATGCAGCAATTTCAGACACCTACAGGTTCTTCAGGGCTGCATCCCAAGCCACTTTCTACCATTTACCCACCCAGTCCAGGGTGTGATCAAAAGTCTCACAAATGATCCACCAGAAGATGGAGTGAATGGTTCCCTAGTTCTAGGGAAGGGATAGTGCCTCCTCTAAGGCTTGGGTTAGCTGCTGCTTGTAGCCCTCTCCAATGTGGCCAGGAGTCTAGCTGGATCCTTATTCAGGAACTCCCAATATAAATCTCTGCTACTATCCTGTCTGCCCCCTTCTCAGCTGTCTCACTCCCCTTTAAGCTCCTCCTCCAGCTGGCACAGGCTCTGCGGGTGCAGCAGGGCAGAGCCACCTGGGCCCTGCTATCCCAGTGTGGGGTTTATATACCCCATCACAGGAGCCCTGACTGTTACTGATTTAGTTACAGACACTTGCCTTCTTGACATGAGCAAATAAAGGCATTCAAGGTTAATTTACTTGGAATCAACATATTTTGCATGTCTCCGCTACAAAATAAAAGAAAGAATAAGAGTTTCATAGGTGGTAATTTAGAAATATTATTAAATGATTAATCTGAGACAATTACTGTAGATGAGTCTCATCATGTAGATGTTGATTTAAATGGATTTGCATTTAATTTTCATCAAGTTTTTCCTAATCAAGGAAGTTCAAGTCAGGCTTACTGAACAACACAGTTATTTCAGAATCCCAAAATAGAGGATCATTTCTGAAGATCTCTGTCTCATTGATACTTAGTCCCCAACACTTAAAAGCCCTTTTATAATTAGATGGAACTGCACACAGGCACAAAGTAATCATCTTGTCAAATGCTGATATAATATCAATACATTGTAACATTGCCTTGTTGTTAAATCCTTTCTTTTGTCCCAAGAAGTGTGGTAGGGAAGGGGGTGTAACCTACTGTGGGACTCCTCTCTCTCAGTGGGAGGAAGGGAAATGGAACTAAAGGGCTAAGTTTCCAAAGTGCACATGAGGGTGCAAAATAGCACATATATAACCATGGCATTATTAATAGAGCTTGTTGAAAAATTGTTAATAGAACAGTTTTCTGTCAAAAAATAAAGTTTCATCAAAATTGAAATGTTTTGCGGGAACATGTGGATTTTGATAATATTTTTAGATGGGCAAGAGTCAAAACATTTTGTTCCAAAATGTCAAAAATTAATTTTAATAGTGTTTCAATTCATTTTGTTTTGACTTTCATATTGCATTAAATTAAATGCCATATATATTATAGGTACATAATATGAAATTGAATACAATATATAAATATAATGTAATCTTAAAATTAATATTTTAATATAATAGTCAAGATGAAATTAATTGAAATGACGATGTTGTTCAGCACTGCTGAAATGAAGCATTTCTGTAGTCCCCAATAAAAAATTTTCAGATATTTTGTATCATGGAAAATTTTGAAATTTCAGCTCTTTGTTCTGATTCATAATGAAAAAAATATTTGAAATGTCAGAATTCCTGCAGCATGAAAATTCTGGTTCCTGACCAGCTCTAATAATTAAACAGTTGCCATAGGGACTTTGGCTACACTGCTGAAAATAAACTCAAAATGTTGGGGGTGCAGTTTTTGCATGTTTAAACATGCTTAACATGTGCTCTTTCAACAGCTATCCAACAATGGCCAGACAATAGACGACAAGCAAGCACACTTAAAACATATTAGTATTGTAACACAAAGGTTCCAAACACTGTACTAACACTCCTCCCTATATTTACTCACCATCTGCTTCATACACAAGTGGTAGCAAAATATACGTTTCTAGGACTATGTCATCTACAATACCTATGGTATCTACTGGGGTCAGGTAAAAAATGTTCATATAGTTGGTGCTACTGAAAAAAATCCCCTAATATTTACCTCTTCACGGTTCAGTATTTGCTCAGGTCTAGACTGTAGAACATATGCCATTGCCCTGTGTGATGGGAAGCGTGGAACTTCGTTGCTTCAGGAGCACTGAGGGCACTGTGCCTCAGGCAGATTGAACCTCTCTTGGGGCTGCTCCATGCCTCAAGGGTGTATATGTACCATCTCACAGCTTACCTCACTGTTGGTGCCTGGTTGCTCCACTTAGGCCAGTTCTACACTAGATAAGTTTTACCAATATCACTACACTTGGCTATACCAGCAATCCTTCTTACTGGAGACACAGCTTATATCAGCAGAAAAAGTGCTTTTGCCAGTATAGCTTATACCAGTTCCCTGAGCAACATAAGCTATATCAACAAAACACTTGTACACTGCTATACCCAGTGGCACTCGCAGCCGTACATGTTACGCACACTACTTACCACTGGCAGGTGTCTAGGGTTACCATCTGGCCAGTTTTTCGCCTCTGTTTCCAGTTGCTACTTTCCTGTTGAAGTGTGCTGTTTTTTTTTTTATTTTATTTTATTATTATTTTACAACTTTACTGTTCTAGCAGCAGGAAATACCACAAATACCCAGATTCATCCAAATATAAAAAGAGAGAAATGTGGACTTTTTTTTGGTAACTAGTATCTAACTATATTGAAACATAAATGGTAATTCAATGCCTTCAAATTCAGAGAGGCCTATGATTCATTGACTACCTAAACATATTTTTCATCCAATTATTTTAAGACCGCCTGGATAAATAACTCCACCTTTCAGCAGTGAAAACAAACAAGCAAACAAAACATGCCAGGGCATTAATAAAAGTAATTTCTTAACACTAAACTTAATTAGAGAACATACCCTCAATTTGTCTTTGAACTCTGAGGCAATAAAACTCTTAACAGCACCTACTATATAAATCTAATTGAAATTCAAGATAAATAGTGTGTTCTCCTTGATTTTTAAAACAATTTTGATTGAAAGGTCAACATCATGGTTTGATACAAAATTAATCCATTTGAACTTCACAAAATAGATGGTATGAAAAATGATTAATTTGTTTAGATAATATAGAGTAGGGTTACCATTCGTCCGGATTTACCCGGACATGTCCTCCTTTTTGTACTAAAAATAGCGTCCGGGGGGAATTTGTAAAGCACTCACAATGTCCGGGATTTTCCCCCTCCCCCGGCAGAGCAGACCGAGCGGCTGGGAGGGCTGCAGGAAAGTCCCGGGCTGGACTCCGGAGCAGCTGGAGAGGACCTCCGCCTGCCCCCCCTCCCTGCATTCTGAGCAAGTGTCTCAGCACAAAGTGCAGCCCTCCCCTTTTGCAACTGGGAGCGGTTTCTGCCATGCAGCGTAGCAAAACGGGAGCGAGAGCACTTTGTGTTGATACAAGGGCAGCTCTCCCCTGCAGCCCGGTCCGGGCCAGGGACCGGGTTTTGTTGTGCAGGGCCAGGGACCGGGTTTTGTTGTGCTGGGGAGCTCAGCCACGTGTCCGGCTCGCACAGAGCCCAACACCCTGTTCTGAGCAGCAGGGTAAGGAGGTCAGGGGGCAGGAAGGTTCTGGAGGTGGCAGTCAAGAAATGGGGGGGGGGGCTTTTTGGGGGGAGTGGAGAAAGTTTTGGGCAGTCAGGGTACAGGTAGGGGGTAGGGTCCTGGGGGGCAGTTGGGGGGTCTTAGGAGGGGGCAGTTAGGGGACAAGGAACAGGGAGTCTTAGGTAGGGGGTGGGGTTCTGGAGGGCAGTTAGGAGCAGGGGTCCCAGGAGGGGGCAGTCAGGGGACAAGGAGCGGGGTGGGGGGCTGAGAGTTCTGGGGGGGAGCTGTCAGGGGGCAGGAGTGGGGAGAGGGATCGGAGCAGTCAGGGGACAGGGAGCAGAGGGGTTTAGATGGGTTGGGAGTTCTGGGGGGGGCTGTCAGGGGGCAGGAGTGCGGAGAGGGATCGGAGCAGTCAGGGGACAGGGAGCAGAGGGGTTTAGACGGGTTGGGAGTTCTGGGGGGGGCTGTCAGGGGGTGGGGAGTGGTTGGATGGGACGTGGGAGTCCCAGGGGTCTGTCTGGGGGTGGGGGTGTGGATAAGGGTTGGGGCAGTCAGGGGACAAGAGGCAGGGAGGCTTAGATAGGGAGTGGAGTCCTGGGGGGCAGTTAGGGGCAGGGGTCCCAGGAGGGGGCAGTCAGGGGACAAGGAACGAGGGGAGGGTTGGGGGTTCGGGGGAGGGCGGGAAGTGGGAGGGGCAGGGGCGGGGCTAGGGCGGGGCTCCTCCCGTCCTCTTTTTTGCTTGCTGAAATATGGTAACCCTAATATAGAGAGTATTCATATGTAAAGATCAGCAAAGCAACTTCCACCAGGGTGGTTAGCTGGTTGTCCTGATGTAATGCAATCCCTACAGAATGAGGAAGTTGTGCTTATGCAACTGAGTAAAGCATCTGGCTCATTCAGTTCACTGGGGGAAGATCAGAGCACAATTATTTCACAGCCCCCACAACTTCTGCTGTGCTGTATATCTGTGCCATCAGGCATAAGTGTGCTACAAAAACACACACATTCATCTTTGTGCTTGTCCTCTGATACATTTGAGTCTAAGGCCTAGGCAAAAGCAGGACAGGAACTGAACATTAGTCTGAGGCAGCCCTCTCTGAAGGTATGCCACTGAATATAGCTTAATCTCCTGGGATATCACCACATTCATTGGAACAATGAATTGCAGACTCACTGGGACTGAACCAGCAAGAAGAGCAGAGAAATAGGAGCAGCAGAACTTCCTCTAAAAATCATAGAATCACAGGGTTGGAATCGGGCAAGGCTACTGATCTGGAGGTCAAAAACTGAGAAATACCTTTACAAACTAGGCCCTTTCCCCATACAGCTATGAGGGTTCATTAACACTTCCTTCTTTCTGCTGGAAAGCTGAACTAGTGCTGAGGGTTCAATGTTCTATGCTCCCTTTCCACTGAAGAAAAAAAGAGAATGCTGAAGAGTTATTAACAGAGCTGTGTACTGAAGAATCGGTCTGCACTCAATGCCTCTAGGATTAAAAGTTTTGGGGACTATGAAGGCTCTTTGGTTTTCCTTTTTGAGGTCCTCCTTCAACGGATTAGAGCCCTGGAAAAGCAGTGATACCAACTTCTGATTTCTTATGAAAACTTGAATTCCACCCCTTGTGTCATTCACATCTGTAACCTATGTGGACCTTAGTAGCCAGGCAGGCACTGTAAAGTTCTAGCACTGATAAATGCAGCTAGGGGTCTAATATTTGATTTCTGTCTGTTAAGTCATAGCCAGGCATGATCCCTGAGGGGTAGACGAGGTTTAAATGCATAGCCTGGTAATGGATAATGAAGTGTGAATAACAATTCTAAGAGCCACTGATGAGATCTCAGAAACCTCTCCCAGTGATGCCACTTACCTATTGATTGCGTTTTAATAATAGCCATAGAATCAGCAGGGAGAGCTGCATTAGAGAACTCAAACACCATGGGAAACAGGAAAAGTGAATAATCCTTGGAACCAGAGGTCTAGGTTGAAAATGAATTATGTGATTGGACACATATATAGGCTAGATTTCTGTACTCCCCATCCAAGGAGTAGCTGGGGATTCACCTGACACAAAGAAATCCTCTGGTAGTGTACAACTGGGTTCAAATGAGCTGGATGTCAGTTATATTAAACTTTTGTTGCAGATGCAAAAATTTTGTGATTAGCTAGTTTTCTAACCAGGAACCAGACACCATCAGATTAGGTAACTGGAGTGTGACTTTCAGAAATCCATCTTGCTGCTAAATACACCATTTCAGAACAAAATATAGTTTCTTAGATACTGTCTCTTTTGGGGAATGCTTACCTCTCTGTACAGCATCAAGTATAATGATGCACCCATCCTATTAAATACTAATAGCAATAGCAGGCCTCCATGATACATGAAAATAATTAAAGGTACTTTCATTCATTTTGCAGATTTTACTTCTGCTCTTTCCCTTTAAGACTGATTTAGAAGCAGGTGAGCTAAGGATTGGCATGTTCCATCACATATTCTTTAATATTTTCCAAGGATACATTTTTGCATCAGAACAAAACTGGTTGTATTTTATTTTTGCATTTTTACCAGATTACAGTTGACCTTTTATTGTATAAATAGAACAAAGTGGTTTTGAAAACGAAAGACTCTGACAAAGAGTGGTGATTAATATCTTCAGATGTGTCACTTTGGCAGCTTGATTTTTGTGTGTGTAAAAGGAGTTGTGGCAAAAGTGCTAATTTTTCATGTCTTGATCTAGATTTTAAGCTCTTCAACATTTAATTCAAGGAGGGCGTTTTGTACATCTCATTCATCCCTGGTTATGCACCTGATAATGGAGACTGCTAATCTGCATTGTACAATAATCAGAAGAATATTTTATGATTAATTAAGAGATGAGAAGAATGTTTAGAAAATAGAAGGTAAATGAATCCATAAAATTGTAATTGCTGCATTTTGTTTTGCCACCTTAATACATTTTCAGTACCACATAATCCTTTTCTTATGCAACAAAATATCTTTGACACTAATTTGTCCAGTTTAATTACAACCAGCAAGACAAGGTTGATTTAATAGGGGATGAGGAGGGTATCTCAACCCTTACGTTGCTGGAATGAAGCTCTGTTTATAATTTATGGTATAGCATTATTTTAAGTTTACAATGCTATATGCCTTTGGATTTACTAATATTTATGTTCAAAAGACATGTTTTATATGAAAGTTTGCCATGCAAATAAATTAGTTGAATGTATAATCTAAAGCAGCACCTTCTTCGGAGTTAATTCTGACATCCTATGCTTTTCCAGGCCATGTACATCTAGAGTTGTTCAGCCCTAGAGCAATCCACCCTATAGCACTCAATACTACGTTTCAATATAGCATGATTATGAGACCATGATCTCTGCTTTCATTTGATCCTAAAAATACTTAGACATACCTTGAATATGTGCGATTTATGTACAGCTCTTTTTGGCAAACAGATTTCCAGACCATCAGGAAATTAAGCATCTCTGTTAGTTTATGTAGGTTTCAGTTCCTAAAAGCACTCTCATGTGACTAGATTTCAGTAGTACGTGGTTGGCAATAGGTGACTTGGTTAAAATTTAATTATATCAATTTTGTTACACTGTTTTAAGCCTAAAAAGCTTTGCAAGGCATTTTTATTCATTCTATCACCATACTCTGACAGGATAAACAGGCTATAGGATCTGTGCTCATTGTATTTTCTTGATAATTTTCAAAAGCTGGATGAACCAGCCTTTCAAAATGTTGCTTTTTTGCTGACTGACCTGTGGGAATTGAACATGTAAAAACACAGTACAGAGATAAGCAGCATTGATGTGGAACCAGTAGTTAATACAGCCTCAGTGATCATTATTGTGGGTGAGGTTCTCAAAGAGCCAAGAGTCAGTATGCGTTCAATGAATAAACAAGGCATTGGGAGTGTTGGCCAAATCCCTTAATTGAACTGTCTCAGTTTCCATTGAATTTTAAAATGGGGATAGGGTGGCTGTGAAGATTAAAAAGTTAGTGATTGTACATAGTTTTGAGTATGTGAAGTGCTAATTATTAGCAGTTCAATATCATGCTTTGGATATCTGCAATAATAAAAGATAGTCACTCCCAGAAATTCTAAATTAACTGTTGTTTTGGGGCAGTACAGTTCTGTCACATTTATTGGTATCTCAGTAAATATCCTTGTTTTATAAGATTTGAGGGGGGAGGGGCCTGAGATTATTTTTAAACACAAAGTAAATACATCTGTAAAAGGGCAAAGGCATATGTGAAATTATTCTCCCATATTTGAAAAACATTAAAAATCACTAACACAAAAGTAAATCTATGGGGCAAATCATGGATTTCTGGTCTAGCATAATTCCATTGGGTTAAATTCTGTCTTCAATTACAGCCAGGCAACCCAGACAATAACTGAAGAGAATCTAGAGGTAAAGATGAATAATTAGGTCTTCTATCCCATCTAATAGTGTTTCCACTATTAGATCTTACCTTTAGGCTAATGTTCCTGTGCAGCTGGAAGCACCTGCTAGCTCTACTTTGGCTTCAATGATTTCAACTGCCTTCTAGCCCCTCTGCCTCGTCCTCTAGAGCAGAAACCCATCTGCACTTAATTCATACGTACATAAATTCATGTTCATGTACATTTCTGTCGATATGTACCCATATACAAGCAGGAAAATTGGACATGCTCCACCCTGAATAACTTTGGATCATTCAACAGGGGTTAATTGGCAGAAGTGAAGGAAGAATTTGGTTCTAGAAGTAATTGAATGTGTTATCCAGGGATTACATGTTATCCACATGGAAAGAAAATGGGCCCCAATCACAATAAGGCCCCTTTACAATACTCTGACAATATAAATGGGTCTTAAAATGGTTGTAACTGCAACTTATTCCCACAGGTAAATGAGGTGCAGGCCTAATTTGTTTGCTTTGCTTTGTCCTGTTTCTAGTTTGTTGATCAAGGTCAGAGTGTAATATAATAAGGCAGCATATGAAAGGACAATTGGGAAACTGAGACTATCAACAACATTAGGGAGACACGGTAGGTCAAGTGATATCTTTTATTGGACCAACTTTTGTTGGTGGAAGGGACAAGCTTTCAAGCTTCATAGAGCTCTTCTTCAGGCCTGCGAAGTTTGAAAGGTTGCCCCTTCTAGAAGTTGGTCCAATAAAAGATATTAACTCCCCGACCTTCTCTTTCTGGTATTCTGGGACCCCTGGCTACAACACTGAAAACAATATTTGGTTCATTCAGATCTGGTAGGGATAGGATGAAAACACCAAAACAAAAATAATAGTTACAGTCTCACTGTACCTGGTTGATATTGTAGTGTCAGAATGTTTCCTGAAATGTGTAAGATTATTAATAAACAGTCAAAGGCGCGAAGTTTGAAAGATCTTTCTGTTTGTAAATTATGCTTGTAGCTTTCACAACATGAACTGCAGCACTGTTTATAGATATAAACCACTTGATTTAAACAAGAGTGTATGCAGTAAATTACCCATTGCCCTTAGCTTAATAACTACCCACTTTCCTCAGCTGCTTCTGCTCTCAATTACCTGCCAAGACACAAAACAAAACATTGAGTCATAGTACAGTATACTTTAGTTTGAATTTCCAGCACTGCTCCATACATATTGTAGTATTCTATCATGCCACATATTTTTTGGTTTACACAGTAAAAGAAACAACAGTTATAGTGAAACAAGCCACAGTATGTCAAAAGAAACAAACAAAAATCATACACATCAGATAATTATTCTTAACACAAAAATGAACTGGCTGATTCAATTTATTGCCACCAATGATTTAAAAACAAAACAAAACCCTGCACTATTTTTGAATTAGTGGCAAACCTGTTTTGACTGTCTGCAATAACCTAACAGATTCCAATATAGCACATCTCTATTTCTAGTTCAGACAAATGAGAAATAAAACCAAAGCATGAACCCAGTGCACAGAGAAAAGCCATAGTTCCTTCATAGTTCTCCAATGAGGTGGAAGGTATTAGAAAATTAACTAAGGAATATTCACAAGAAGAACTAAGGAGAATCCACAAAAATAGTACTAGAGACTAAGGACCATATACTTGGCCTTGTTCCAGCCTTTTTGTGCCAATCTGGCAGCACAAAGGGGCCATAAAGCCAGTTTAACTAGTCTCTTAAGGAGTCTCGTGTCATGGGGGAATCTCCAAATGATGAAAAGTCAGTATAGTCAGCTCCATAATGTCCCTGTTTTTCCCCTCACAGTGTACAGGGGCATAGACAAGGAAAATGGAGTGGCGCCGTAGCACTGGTGTGCCCTGGCAGTCCACAACTGCTGGAAGAGCCTATTGGGTCTGTGAGCAGCTAGATGCAATTTGCAGCAGATCTGATACTAGTAATATCCCCAGTTAGATATCAGACACAATCCAGGAGGTTCAAACAAACAGACTCTTATTACATCTTCTCTGGGGTTATGAGGCCTGCACCACAATTGGAGTCAGCTGGTTCATTTCCTGATGTGTACTGCTCCTGGGTCTGTTGAAGTTGCTTTGGGGCTGATTCAGCTTCCAGTGGCCCCAGAACTGGAGGCATGCAAAGATGACATAAAACCTCCTTTGCACCCTTTTGGGTCCTGCAATAGTAGTAGAACTCAGCCAGAATCAAGGGACCTCAGTCTTCCAAATAAAAGATACATGGGGCTTTACTCTCCTCTCATGCTGGTTGTATATACAGTGAATCTGATTCAGCACTCACTTACACCTGGGCTTTACACCGGAGAGCTTCCTCATTTATCCTAATGTAACTGAGATCTGACACAGGGCCCATATAATTTGATTGACTTAAATGGAATTACTCCTGATTTACTCTTGAGTAAATAAAAGGAGAACCAGGCCCATACAACATATGAATAGTCTAATGAAGTTATCATGATATCTGTTTGACTAATTCTTAAATACCAAGAAACTCAAAGATGGAGCTGAAATTCCATCATAGAAATGCAGGGCTGGATGGGACTTTAAGAAGTCATCAAGTCTAGCCCCCTGCACTGAAGCAGGACCAAGTAAATTAAACCATCCCTGAGAGGTGTTTGTCCTACCTGTTCTTAAAATCTGCCACTGACAGGGATTCCACAGCCTCTCTAGGTAATGAGTTCCCATGCTTAACTATCCATATAGATAGAAAGATTTCCCTAACATCTAATTGAAATCTCCCTTGCTGCACATTCAGCCATTACTTCTTGTCCTAACATCAGTGGACATGGAGAACAATTGCTTGTGGTCTTCTATATTAAAGCCGTTACTATATTTGAAGATGGTTATCAGGTCCCACCTCAGTCTTCTTTTCTCAAGATGAACATGGCCCATATATCAGGTCTCCTAAACCTTTTATCATTTTTTGTTGCTCTCCTCTGGATGCTCATCAATTGTCCACGTCTTTCCTAAAGTGTGGCACCCAGAATTGGACATAGTACTCCATCCGATGCTTCACTAGGGCTGATTAGAGCATTTCCCTAGCTGGCTTATGAGAACGTCACATAGGACTGTGTCAAAAGCCTTACTAAAATCAAGATATTACATCTACTGCTTCTCTCCTATCCAACAGGCCAGTAACCCTATCAAAGACGGAAAGTAGGTTGGTCTGGCATGACTTGTTCTATATAAATCCATGCTGGCTATTACTTATAACCCCATTATTCATCCTATCATGCACAGGGACTGTATCACTTTTGATGTGAAAGACACACAGTCAAGTTTGCAGATCCTGATGTTACTGAGTCTCACCACAGTGGGATTTCAACACTAGCACTGAATTTCCATGCTTTTCTGGGTTAAAGTCAGTTTCCTGATGTGCTTTTTTACCTGCTTGCTTTTTATGACAGTGTTAGAGAGAGAGAGAGAGAGAGAGAGAGAAGGCTATTCTGATATACACTTTGGAGTCTAACTTGAGAACATCTCCCAAGATTGCTGAGATGGTAATGTGTAATGGGTCCAGATTCTCCTTACTAATTCTATCTGCTAATTATGGCTAAAGAATCACTACATCATCCCACATGATTATGTTCTAGTTTAAAATAATCTGTGAAATGTCACCTTTGGGCCAAATTCTTTCCTCATGTAAGTCATTTGAATTCCATTGATTTCAATGGAGTTTTATCGGCTTACACATGCTCTGACTGTTGCTCTCTAATCGTTCCTTGAAGAATTAGAGGAAGCAACTAGAATGAGTGTTTTCACTTCTAATTTGTCAGTTAATTTTAGTTTATTTCCCCCTAGGCTTGCCATATTGTAGGGTGGTTTTTTTAGGATTTCAGAGCAGCAGCAACAGAGGACATTCTGGATTGCTATTATTGGCTAGTTAAACTGTGAAAAGCTGCAAAAAAGGGAACGGACAAAAAAAGCTTTTTTCACACTTCTAAGAAGGCAACTTCTCATATGTGGCACGAACTTCCTTTTGCAGCATTCTTAGTAGGCCAGATGAGAGGAAAACCTATTCTGATAACAGCATTCTCTTAGCTTTCTGTGATGAATTTCCAAAAAAGCTGATTCCCACAAAGAAAATACGGTCTAAAGCAATCAATGAGAAATAGCTGCTTTTCTCCTTTGTTAGAAGTAGAACTGTATATTCTACTTACTAAAAATGCTTGCAACATAGACTGTGAAGAAAAGGTGGAAGGAGCTGAGCATCTGGCCTGAAGACTACAGAAAGGCTTGGTACAAGTTTTACTTTAGGTACAGTAGAACTGACTTATAATTAACTTTGATGTACAGTGAAACCTACCTAAAGTCACACACAAAAAACTCAGCAAAACTGGCCAGACTTTACCTTTAAATAAAAGGAAAACAAAGATTGTATTGAAAACAAAGGGGTAACTTTATTGTCTTTACTTAGCCGCAGGGTCAAGTCCCTCCGGTTGAGGAAATTTTGTTATTTGATAGATAAAAATCACTCAGTTTCAGTCTGAACTGTCTGTATCTGGGAAGGAAGGACAACAGCTTGACAAGCTAAATGCTAAGTCTGTTGTGCTAGCTTTGAGTAATATTTTTCATTAAAGAGATGAGGTCACAGGGAAGTTTATGCCACCTCCTGTGCTCTGGACCCAGGTTCTAAGTCCACTATGTTCCTAAATTTCCACTGATTGGCATTTTTAAAGCAGCCTAAATGCTGCTGATGCCCCACAGCTAACAAGCTTCTCAGAGCCAAAGCTCAAGCTGAATCTCAGAAGTCTCCTAAGCAGAATTTTTAAACTAGGCAGGAGAACCCCTATCTTGCTACCAGGGCCCAATTCTGTAGGTATGCTCTGAGCATGCCTAAAACCTGATATCTCTCACACTCCACGGCAGGAGGCTGGACAAAGACCAAGGATGGGGGTGGTGATGTGGGAATGACACAGCATCAGAGGCACTGACTCTGTGAGTGCTTCAGGGCTGGAGTACCTACAGAAAAAAATTCGTGGGTGCTTAGCACCCACCGGCAGCCAAGCTCCCCCTCTCCCCCCAACATCTCTTGCTTGCTGGCAGTCCACTAACTCCTCTCCCTCCCTCCCAGTGCCTCCTGCCTGCCATGGGACAGGGCACACTCAGGGGAGGGAGCAGGAAGAAGTGGGGCAAGAGTAGCTCAGGCATTGGGTACCTAAGTGGCTGACCTGGCTTAGTTGCCTAACTCCAGGAGAGTATTCACAGCTAAGGATCCTGAGTGGAGGGAGGTGCCCATTTCCAGCCCATCAGTCAGGTTCACTTGGGCATTTCACTCCAGGCTAGCTCAGCTGACCAGCTTCTGAAAATCCCTTTCTTAGGTGCTTAACTATCCCCATGCTCTTTATAGTCTAGGAGACATAGAGCTGCCTAATTTAGGGCTTAAAATTCCGCTAAACAATGGGCCAGCCAAGGGTTAGATATTGCTCCACTCAGTCAGCAATATCTAAGTATCTTTAAAAAACCTGGCCCAGAGGAATTATACAGCTCCATCACAGCTGCTGCTTCTGCCACTGAGATGCAACAGGGTATCCTATATATTGGAGCATGTGGCTACTGCATTTGTGTATGTAGACATTCCCCCAATACTTCTGCAGCATGCCTCAAACTTCTTCTCCATGTGGAGCTGGTACAGAGCTCAGCTCTGATAAATGGGCAGGTTAGAAGGCCAGGTTAGAAAACAATTCTAAACACCTCTTTTTCAGCCATTCTTTTCCCATTCAAAAAATAATTCAATAAACAGTTGGCCTATTTCCAGTTTTTATGCATCAACATAGTTCTTCTTATTATTTATGTAATATTGAGAGTATTTTATAAACGGAAACATTTAAATTCCCTACAGAAATGGAATAGGGTTGTCAGGTTTATCTGAGAAATGTAAGCAAATTTAGCAGAGGAAGAACATTTGTTAGATTTAGTGAGATCATGTACTTGCAGAAGGATGAAGTGGCAGCAGTAAATGCAAGTTAATTCTCTCTGCCTTTACCAACAAAATTGATTCAGGTGCAGTATACCAGCACTCATCCTTGTTGCAGGAAATCAACAGCTTTACAGATTGGAATGTTCCCATTTAGTTAGAACACACACAAACAAAAAGGGCCAGATTCTCAGCTGGTGTGCACTGGCCCAGCTCCAACTTTGAGTTCAATGGAGTTATGCCGATTTATACCTGCTGAGTATTGGCTCCAAGTCTCCAGCCTTACCTCCTGTACAAAAGCTGTGCCAGAAAGAGCAGAAGCTGTGGACTATGAGACAGTTCTAGGATGTTCTGTAAGATTGGAAATAAAATGTCTCACTGAGGCATAAAAGTTTTGTCATTTTAAATAAAGCTGCTGGTGCTTCAGTTCATGCTTAGAACAACAACAAGGTGGAAAACTGCTCTTATTTTCACTTAATCACTGGTGTTATTACACTGCACGCCAAGTACTGTTGTATTTGGAGTCAATGGCACGGGGGTACAAACGAGCAGAATTTGACCCTAGAAGAATAGTTTAGATTAACATGTTTATGATTTTGTAGTAATTATGTAGACTTGGTGTGCCAAATTCTGCTCTCAGATATCACCATTTAATTTTGGAGCGATTCCATTGGTTCCAGTGCAGTTATGCCAAATTCACATGTAATTTACGTGTAAATGAGCAGATTTTACCATAGCAAACCCAGTGCTTTAAAGTCTTACATTGTAAAAATGCCAGGACCTGGGAATAGAGAGCCTTTCGCATCTAGGTCGTGACTGCAACTTGGATTCTTAATGACCAACAGTTTCTGATGCCTGGTACTTAATCCTGCAATTATTTTTCAAGAAAAACGTTCAGTGACATTGTGAGTTTGATTGAGCAAGCCGGCTGTTTGGTTAGCTATACAAAATAACTTAATACTTACAGTCCACTTCCTAGTGGTCATTTAACTCCATAAAAATATCCATGTTGTTACATGTTACTATTTTACTATACAGTAAAAATTGCAGTATCCTTAGTAAAAAGCAACAAAGAGTCCTGTGGCACCTTGTAACTAGCCTGTATTTCATTAGTGGTATAGTGGGTCTTTTTCAGTGAATTTTCTTTTTAAAATTACACTATTTTATCTTACAAGGTAGGAAAAGCAAATAGCATATATTCCGGTTGTGTTTGCATAGTAGTATAGCACACAGCCCACATAGTGGGCAATTTAAATGAACAATAGTGAGAATGGGGGAGGCCTGTGGGGCTCCACAAGTCGCACTTTAACTGTAAAAGAGCCACATGTGGCTCATGAGCCACAGTTTGGCCACCCGGTCATATGCACTCTGTCCAGTGTGTCTATCCATCATGTAATTCACACAGCTTGACTTCCTGTTTTGCTGTCTCGCTGGCTGAGTCTAAAACAAATCATGTGCAATCAACAAACCTCTTATGTTCATTGATCTGATCCAAGAGCCTTACAGTACTCTGTTACATCAACACTATTATCTTTATCACCCAAGTTTGATCCTTTTTTTTGGATGAGATTACAAGTTAATTTGACAGGTCTATTTTCCAGCCCTCATCCCCCCGCACCCTAATCCTCTGCCCCAGCTATGAGCCCCCTTCTGCATCATGAACCCCTCATCCCCGGCACCAGCCAGAGCCCTCATCCTCCCACACCCTAATCCTCTGCTCCATCCCTGAGCCCCCTCCTGCATCATGAACCCCTCATCCTCAGACCCACAGCCCTCACCCCTGTATCCCCCCATCCCCAAACTCCCTCACAAACCCTCTCCCCTTCCCACACACCCCCTCCTGCCCTCAAACTCCCTCCCAAAGCCTGAACCCCCTCCCTTTTCACAGCCTCCCACTCCCAAACTCCATCCCAGAGCCTGCATCTCTCACCCGCTCCTACACACCCACCCCCTGCCCAGCCCGGAGCCTGCACCCAGCACCCAAACTCTATCCCAGAGCTTGCACCCTGCACCCCTCCTGCACCCTAATCCCACCCCAGGACCTGCACCCCAGACCTCCTCCCCCCACCGAACCCCCCTCCCAGAGCCTTAGGCAGGTGGGTGGGGGGTTCTGGGCACCACCAAAATTTCTACAACTCTGCCACCCATGCGAGTGGATAAGGGTCGGGGCAGTCAGGGGACAGGTAGAGTCCTAGGGGGGCAGTTAGGGTGGAGGATTCTCAGCAGGTGGCAGTCAGGGAACAAGAAGCAGGGAGGATTGGGATTCTGAGGGGGGCAGTCAGAGGGTGGGAAGTGGGAGGGAGTGGATGGGGGGGCTGGGGCGGGGCTTCCCCCCCCCAAGTGTCCTCTTTTTTGATTGTGGAAATCTGCATCACCTCTGCCAGGAGCAGGAGGGTCTCAGGACTTAAGCACCACAGGGCGTGCCTGCTGGAGCTCGACACTTCAGCATGAGTGGGGCTGAAGGCCTGAGCCCAGGAAGGTGCTTCCTATGGGGCTGAAGCCCTGAAACCCCCTCCCCACAGGGCTGAAGCCCCGAGCCCTAGCTCTCAAACTTCTTAAGATTGGAAGCCACATCCAACAATGTCAGCAAGTTTGACCTCTGCTGGCATATGTTGATTACAAGTTGCAATGGACTTGCATTGATTTCTGATGTTTTCAGAAAGATTCCATATGCCTAAAATATCTCTGAAACCATAGTGAAGGTTTTAACTGCACCACCTGCCTATAAAATAATTAGTGCCCAAGAGATGTTAGATGGTGCAGGTGATAATTCAGGAAAAGGCAATAAAGCATATCAGGACTTCTCCCTTCACGATGACACTTCTCTGTTTTATGTGACTAACATGCTTCATCTCTCCTACTTCTGAATGGAAGGGAGCATCTGAGCTGAAGGATTTAATTGCTGTAGGTTGCCAGAAAAGGCCTTCAAAGTGAAAAATATCAGAGAGTTTAACAGAATGAAAAATGTTGTAATGGCAATAGCTGAAGGGTTATAATGACAAACCAGGGATTTAGATACACTCAAAGGGCCCTATCCTGCCATTGCGATGCACATGGAAATTTTGCATAAAAATAAATGGCAGCAAGATATGGCCTAAAAGGGACTACCATAGTTAGCAGGCAGGCCTTTTCCTACCCATCAATTATTTACAGCTTGTCCTTGTTAATCAGATGTAACATATGCAGTTAACACATTTTGGGCCAGATTGTGGTTGGTCCCTTCACAGGAGCTCCAATGGGTGGGGAAAGACCCCTTGTGGCCCTGGAAGTAAGGATATCTGTTGGTTGTTGCCATTGCTAGTGCTAGCCGCCTCAAACAAGGCTGGAATATTGATCTGCCTAGCCTTCACATTGACAAGCAGAGCTAGACTGAGGCCTGGTCTACACTACGACTTTAATTCGGATTTATCAGCTTTAATTCGAATTAACCCTGCAACCGTCCACACAACGACGCTAGTTATTTCGATGTAAAGGGCCCTTTAAATCGATTTCTGTACTCCACCCCGACGAGCGGAGTAGCGCCAAAATCGATTTTAACATTTCGAATTAGGGATAGTGTGGCCGCAATTCGATGGTATTGGCCTCCGGGAGCTATCCCACAGTGCATCATTGTGACCGCTCTGGACAGCAATCTAAACTCGGATGCACTGGCCAGGTAGACAGGAAAAGCCCCGCGAACATTTGAATTTCATTTCCTGTTTGCCCAGCGTGGAGAGCACAGGTGACAACAGATAGCTCATCAGCACAGGTAACCATGCAGGCTGATAATCAAAAAAGAGCACCAGCATGGACCGTGAGGGAGGTACTGGATCTGATCGCTGTATGGGGAGAGGATTCAGTGCTTGCAGAACTTCGTTCTAAAAGACGAAATGCAAAAACTTTTGAAAAAATCTCCAAGGGCATGATGGAGAGAGGCCACAATAGGGACTCTGAGCAGTGCCGCGTGAAAGTCAAGGAGCTCAGACAAGCCTATCAAAAAACAAAGGAGGCAAACGGTCGCTCCGGGTCAGAGCCGCGGACATGCCGCTTCTACGCCGAGCTGCATGCAATTCTAGGGGGGGCTGCCACCACTACACCACCTGTGATCGTGGATTCTGGGTCGGGGATAGTCTCATCAGCGACGCCTGAGGATTCTGCTGATGGGGGAGAGGAGGAGGAGGAGGATGAGGATGAGCTTGCAGAGAGCACACAGCACTCCATTCTCCCCAACAGCCAGGATCTTTTTCTCACCCTGACTGAAGTACCCTCCCAAGCCTCCCAAGCCAGTACCCAAGACTCTGACCCCATGGAAGGGACCTCAGGTGAGTTTACCTTTTAAAATATAAAACTTGTTTTAAAAGCAAACGGTTTTTAATGATTACTTTGCCTGACTTTGCATTCGCGGTCAGTTCAGCTACTGGAAAAGTCTGTTAACGTGTCTGGGGATGGAGCGGAAATCCTCCAGGGACATCTCCATGAAGCTCTCCTGGAGGTACTCCGAAAGCCTTGCCAGAAGGTTTCTGGGCAGTGCATCCTTATTCCCTCCTCCATGGTAGGACACTTGACCACGCCATGCTTGCAGCAAGTAATCTGGTATCATTGCCTGACAAAGCCTGGCAGCGTATGGTCCCGGTGTTTGCTGGCATTCAAGCAACATCCGTTCTTTATCTTGTTGTGTAATCCTCAGGAGAGTGATATCATCACTCCTGGTAACCTGGTTGAAATACGGGAACTTAATTAAGACTCATAGACTTTAAGGTCAGAAGGGGCCATTATGATCATCTGGTCTGACCCCCTGCATGCTGCAGGCCATAAAACCGTCCCTACCCCTTCCCTGGACTCTGCTGTTGAAGTCCCCAATCCTGTTTTAGGTGACTTCAATCGGCAGAGACCCTCCTGCTAGAGATCCCTGCCCCATGCTGCGGAGGAAGGCGAAAAACCTCCAGAGGCTCAGCCAATCTGCCCTGGAGGAAAATTCCTTCCCGACCCCAAATATGGTGATCAGTAAGACCCCGAGCATATAGGCAAGAGTCTCCAGCCTGACCCCTGTCAGCCATTATACTATTTACCTACCATTGCTTGGTTTTCCTTGACTACTATGTTTTACCATTAAACCATTCCCTCCATAAATTTATCTAACTTAATCTTAAAACCAGACAGGTCCGTCGCCCCCACCGTTTCCCTCGGAAGGCCGTTCCAATATTTCACCCCTCTGACGGTCAGAAACCTTCGTCTAATTTCAAGCCTGAACTTCCCCACGGCCAGTTTATATCCATTCGTTCTCGTATCCACATTAGTACTAAGATGGAATAATTCTTCTCCCTCCCTTGTATTAATCCCTCTAATATATTTAAAGATAGCAATCATATACCCCCTCAGCCTTCGCTTTGTCAGACTAAACAACCCAAGCTCCTCTAGTCTCTTTTCATACGACAGGTTTTCCATTCCTCTGATCATCCTAGTGGCCCTTCTCTGCACCCGTTCCAGTTTGAGTTCATCTTTTTTAAACATGGGAGACCAGAACTGCACACAGTACTCCAAATGAGGTCTCACCAGCGCCTTGTACAACGGAAGCAGGACCTCCTTATCCCTACTAGATATACCTCGCCTAATGCATCCCAAGACAGCATTGGCTTTTTTCACCGCCACGTCGCATTGTCGACTCATAGTCATCCTGCGGTCTACGAGGACCCCTAGGTCCTTCTCCTCTTCCGTTACTTCTAACCAATGCGTCCCCATCTTGTAACTAAAATTGTTATTAGTCATCCCCAAATGCATCACCTTACACTTTTTACTGTTAAATTTCATCCTATTTCTGATACTCCAATTCACAAGCTCATTCAAGTCTCCCTGCAGGATATCCCTATCCTCCTCCGAATTTACAACGCCTCCCACCTTTGTATCATCCGCAAACTTTATCAGCCCACTCCTGCAATCGGTTCCGAGGTCAGTTATAAATAGATTAAATAAAATGGGTCCCAAAACCGAACCTTGAGGCACTCCACTAGTAACCTCCCTCCAACCTGACAGTTCACCCTTTAATACGACCCGCTGCATTCTCCCCATTAACCAATTCCTTATCCACCTCTGGATTTTTATATCGATACCCATGTTTTTCAGTTTAACCAATAATTCCTCATGGGGTACAGTATCAAACGCTTTACTGAAATCCAGGTATATTAGGTCCACCGCATTTCCCTTATCTAATAAATCCGTTACTTTCTCAAAGAAGGAGATCAGATTCGTTTGGCACGATCTGCCCTTCGTAAAACCATGTTGTAATTTATCGCAATTGCCACTAACCTCCAGGTCCTCAACTAGTTTCTCTTTCAGAATTTTCTCTAATACCTTGCACACTACAGATGTTAAACTAACAGGCCTGTAGTTACCCGGATCACTTTTTTTCCCTTTCTTGAAAATAGGAACCACATTAGCTATTCTCCAGTCTAACGGGACCACCCCCGAGTTTACAGATTCATTAAATATTATCGCTAATGGGCCTGCTATTTCCCCCGCCAATTC
Source organism: Malaclemys terrapin pileata (assembly GCF_027887155.1). Taxonomy (NCBI): domain Eukaryota; kingdom Metazoa; phylum Chordata; order Testudines; family Emydidae; genus Malaclemys; species Malaclemys terrapin. The sequence goes on along the minus strand of NC_071510.1, from coordinate 51,101,017 downwards.
CTTCAATATTCTCGGATGAAGATCGTCCGGTCCTCCCGACTTAGCCCCATTAAGGCATTCAAGTTTTGTTTCTACCTCGGATACGGTAATCCCCCATCCTGAATGCCCCTCTGTAGTGGTGCTAGTATCCCTAATACCTTCATTGGCCTCATTAAACACCGATGGAAAATATTCATTGAGATATTGCGCCATGCCTAGATTGTCTTTAATCTCCTCTCCGGCAATAGTCTTCAGCGGTCCCACTTCTTCTTTCTTTGCTTTCTTCCTATTTATGTGGCTGTTAAACCTCTTACTATTGCTTTTAATTCCCCTCGCTAGGTCCAACTCTACACGGCCTTTGGCCTTTCTCACTCTATCTCTACATTCTCTGACTTCACTAAGGTAAGTTTCTTTACTAATCCCTCCCCTCTTCCACTCTTTGTATGCTTTCTGTTTTTTCCTAATCGCCCCTTTGAGTCGGTCGCTCATCCAGCTCGGTCTAAATCTCCTGTTTAGTAATCTTTTTTGGAATGCAGGCCTCCGACAGCTCATGCATCTTTAACTTGAAGTAATCCCAGGCTTCTTCTGCCTTTAGATCCATTAATACGTTTGCCCAATCCACTTCCCTTACCAGTCCCCTTAATTTGTTAAAATTGGCCTTTTTAAAATTATAAACCCTAGTCTTTGACTTAATTCTGTTACTCCTCCCATGTATTTTAAACCGAATTAGCTCATGATCACTGGAGCCCAAATTGTCCCCCACTACCACTTCCTCAACGAGGTCCTCACTACTTACCAGAATCAAATCTAAAATGGCCTCCCCCCTCGTCGGTTCAGCTACCACTTGATGAAGGAATTGATCAGCAAGCACATCTAGGAACATCTGAGCCCTATTATTGCTACTAGCGTTTGTTCCCCAATCTATATCTGGGAAGTTAAAGTCCCCCATAATTACACAGTTTCTATTAGTAATTACTTCTCTAAACACATTAAATAGTTCCTTATCCATATCCTGGGTCGATCCCGGCGGTCTATAGCACACTCCAAGCACTATCCCCGGAGAGGCTCTAGTAGTACTATTACCCAGTGTGAGTATTGCCCAGACGGACTCTGTGTTATCTAATCCATCAACTATTATTTCTTAACAGCTTATTGCACTATTGACATACAATGCCACCCCCCCACCTTTACCTTTGTTCCGGTCTTTCCTAAACAGCGCATACCCCTCCATACCTGTGTTCCAGTCGTGACTGCCATTCCACCACGTTTCTGTTATTCCTACGATATCTGGTTTCAGCTCTTGGACCAAGAGCTCCAATTCCTCCATTTTATTACCTAGGCTTCTGGCATTGGTGTATAAACACCCTAATGTATGTCGTTTAGCCTGTCTCCCATTAGTAGCACTATATGTTGCGGGCCTCCTTGTGTCCGTCCCCCCTGTCCTTCCTATGTCCAATCTCATCTCCCTGGCTATGTCTCCTCTCATTTTACTCACCTTTTCCATACTGGAATCTGGTGTGGAGATTAACTGTGCATCTCCCAACCTTCTCCCCCAAAAAAATTGGCCCTGAGCTTTTCGCGTTTGGCTAGCAGAGATCTTCCGTTACCAGCCACGCGGTGGGGGGAGGGGTACCGTGATCATCCCAGAGAATTCATGGCAGGAGGGGGGCGGCGGCGGGGGGGGGGGGGGGTTAGTTTGGTGCCTGCAGGGATCTTCCCTGATACCAGCCACGCGGTGGGGGGGAGGGGTACAGCGATCATCCCAGAGAATTCATGGCGGGAGGGGGGCGGTGGCGGGGGGGGGGGTGGTTAGTTTGGTGCCTGCAGGGATCTTCCCTGATACCAGCCACGCGGTGGGGGGGAGGGGTACAGCGATCATCCCAGAGAATTCATGGCGAGAGGGGGGGGGTGGTTAGTTTGTTTTCTGCTGCTGCTGAATGTTAACAGAAAAACCGCAGCACTCTACAGGCTATGCTTCATATGTGGGAAAGGAGGGCGCAGAAGCTGTAAGACAATGGCTTACCATGGCCGCATGCAAGCCGAATTCTGTTGCCCAGACCTGTGATCTCTAGCAGCAAAGCCACAGGCACTCAGCATTAAGAGGCAAAATGCGACCTTGCACAGAAATCACATGTGCTATGTAATGTGAATAGTGTTGGTCACCGTGAAAGAGTATAAGCATTGTTCTGCAAAATGTAGCTTTTTAAACAATTCTCTCTTTTTCCCCTCCCTACAGCAGCTGCAAATTCCTCAAGCCTCCCTCCTCCATCCCGAAGGTTATCACAGATAAGGCGTCGTAAGAAGAGAACGCGAGACGAGATGTTTTCTGAAATTATGGAATCCAGCCGCAGTGACAGAGCTCATCTGAATGAGTGGAAGGAAACAGTTTCCAAGTATAGGAAAGAAGCCAGTGAACGTGAGGACAGGAGGGACCAACGTGAGGAGAGGAGGGACCAACGTGAGGAGAGGAGAGACGCTCGAGATGAGAGGTGGCGTCAGGAAGACCAGAGGAGGCAGGATGCAACACTGGGGCTGCTGTGTGAGCAAACAGACATGCTCCGGCGTCTGGTGGAGCTTCAGGAACGGCTGCTGGAAAACAGACTGCCGCTTCAGCCCCTGTTCCACCCTCCCCCCTCCCCATGTTCCGTATCCTCCTCACCCAGACGTGTAAGAACGCGGGGGGGGGGGGGGGGGGGCTCCGTACACCTTCCCATTCCACCCCAGTAGACAGCCCAAGCAAAAGGCTGTCATTTTTTTAACCTTTTCTTTGTGGCTTTTTCCTTCCCAGCAATCCTCCTCCCAAATACCACCCGGGTTCCCTCCCTCTTTTTCTAATCTATTAATAAAGAATAAATGATTTTTAAATGATAGTGACTTTATTTGGTTTGAAAGAAAGCTGGGGGAAAGGGGAGGGTGGGTTCCTTACAGAAAATCAGTCAATAAAGGGGGCGGGTTTTCATGAAGGAGAAACAAACAGATATTTCACACTGTAGCCTGGCCAGTCATTAAACTGGTTTTTAAAGCTTCTCTGATGCACAGCGCTTCCTGGTGTGCTCTTCTAATCGCCCTGGTGTCTGGCTGCGCGTAATCAGCAGCCAGGCGATTTGCCTCAGCCTCCCACCCCGCCATAAAGGTCTCCCCCTTACTTTCACAGAGATTGTGGAGCACACAGCAAGCAGAAATAACAATGGGGAGATTTCTTTGGCTGAGGTCAGAGCAAGTCAATAATGATCGCCAGCGACCTTTTAAACGGCCAAATGCACATTCTACAACCATTCTGCACTTGCTTAGCCTGTAGTTAAACAGCTCCAGACTCCTGTCCAGGCTGCCTGTGTACGGCTTCATAAGCCATGGCATTAAGGGGTAGGCTGGGTCCCCAAGAATAACTATTGGCATTTCAACATCCCCAACGGTTATTTTCTGGTCCGGAAAGTAAGTCCCTTGCTGCAGCCCTTTAAACAGAGTAGTGTTCCTGAAGACGCGAGCGTCATGAACCCTTCCCGCCCAGCCCGCGTTGATGTTGGTGAAACGTCCCTTGTGATCCACAAGTGCTTGCAGCACCATTGAAAAGTACCCCTTGCGGTTTATGTACTCGGTGGCTTGGTGCTCCGGTGCCAAGATAGGGATATGGGTTCCGTCTATCGCCCCACCACAGTTAGGGAATCCCATTGCAGCAAAACCATCCACTATAGCCTGCACATTTCCCAGAGTCACTAACTTTCGTAGCAGCACTTGAGTGATTGCTTTGGCTACTTGCATCACAGCAGCCCCCACAGTAGATTTGCCCACTCCAAATTGATTCCTGACTGACCGGTAGCTGTCTGGCGTTGCAAGCTTCCACAGGGCTATCGCCACGCGCTTCTCGACTATGAGGGCTGCTCTCATCTTGGTATTCTGGCGTTTCAGGGCAGGGGACAGCAAGTCACAAAGTTCCATGAAAGTGCCCTTATGCATGCGAAAGTTCCGCAGCCACTGGGAATCGTCCCACACCTGCAACACTATGTGGTCCCACCAGTCTGTGCTTGTTTCCCTTGCCCAGAATCGGCGTTCCATGGATAGAATCTGCCCCATTAACAACATGATCTCCAAAGCACCGGGGCCCGTGGTTTCACAGAATTCTGTATCCGTGTCCGTGTCCATGTCCATGTCAATGTCCTCATCATGCTTGTCGCTGCGCTGCCGCCGCCGCTGCCTCCTCGCCTCGTTTTTCTGGTCCTGGCTCAGTATAAACTCCACGAGAACACGCGAGGTGTTTACAATGTTCATGACTGCTGTCTTGAGCTCAGCGGGCTCCATGCTTGCCGTGGTATGGAGTCTGCAGTGTTCACCCACCCAGGAAAAAAGGCGCGAAAATGGTAGTCTGCCGTCCGTTGCTTTCATGCAGGGAGGGAAGGAGGGAAGAGGTGAGGCTGTACCCAGAACCACCTGCGACGATGTTTTTTGTCCCATCAGGCACTGGGATCTCAACCCAGAATTCCAATGGGCGCGGGAGACTGCGGGAACTATGGGATAGCTATGGGATAGCTACCCACAGTGCAATGGTGCAGAAATCGACGCTAGCCCCGGTACTTGGACGCACACCACCGAATTAATGTGCTTAGTGTGGCTGCATTCATTTCGACTTTATACAACCTGTTTTTCAAATACGAATTATATAAATTCGGATTAATCCCGTAGTGTAGACATACCCTGAGTAGGCTGACATAGGGGAGGGAGAGGAGAGTGTGCAGTTCATCCACACAAAAGTGGCAGAGCTGCCACTCCAACCTTTGCATCCCAAGGGTCCCTGGGGAAATTCTAGCTGAGTCAGCCAGAATTGCTAAAAAAGCATGCAGCTGGTTATTGCATTCTGTTCTGCTATTTAAAACATGTCTGCTAATGCAGAATCTAAGTGTTAATCAGCTAAAAAAAGAGAGTCAGTGTTTCTCACAGCAGCAGCAAAAGAATATTAAATCCTGGGCTATTCTTAGCAAGGTGATGGAGCACTACTTGTTAAAACACTGCCAGAGAGATATAAGACCTCTGTCTGCAAAACTGCTGATGAGGGTTGAACGGATAAAGTGAAAGGTTGACAAAATGGGCTGTGGAGAGTGAAATAAATGATTTCAGCACTGTAATGGATGACAGTGAACAAGGGAAGGACATGTTTTTAAGCCAATTTTGTATTTGATTCCTAATTCAGCAACTGGGTTATGATTACACACTGGTAGCAACATATTTGCATACAAAGTCAAATCCTGCCCTCCCTGCCCACTATGGAATTGGTGTGGTTTCACTGCAGAGCTGAGGGGGCAGAATTTGGGGAATCAGCCCAAGAGAATGAGAGGGCTCCCTATGCATCATTGAACCTTCCTGTAAATAAATAGTTCTACTCTTCATTGTGCACCCCCACTCTTCCCAAGAAGTACAGGTACAGGAGCAATCTATGGCTACAGTCACAATCATGCAGAAGATTAACGGAGAGAATTCCCTTAGTACAAAATCTCTGGGCCAAGTCTAGCTGCTAAGGCTAGGTGTTGTGGGATGTCATCCCTGGAAAAGCTGTACCCTACTTAGCTGAATAGACACATTAGGACAGAGGTGGGCAAACTACAGCCCATGGGTCACATCGGGCCCGTCCTGCCCAGCTCCCGAGCTCCTGGCCAGGGAGGCTAGGCCCGGCCCCTCCCCCACTGTTCCCCCTTCCCCGCAGCCTCAGCTTGCTTGCTCCGCTACCAGCTCAATGCTCTGGGCAGCGAGGCTGTGAGCTCCTGGGGCAGCGCAGCTGCAGAGCCCAGTCTGACCCGGTGTAGGAGCTGGATTTTATAATGTACGGTGAGAATTAATGTATGATTTAATTTCATCCTGTCAGCCACCCCTTTTGAATAGCAGAAAGGAATGACAGACCAGAACTATCCTTATGACTAATTATGGTCTCCCTTTTGTTTTAGAATAAGTTATAAAGCTACTATGGTTTCCTATATGTCTTACAAATTAGGAAGTAAGAGACAGGATTCTCTACTGTGTCTATGTTAAGTAGATTAGAGGAACATTGAAGGCCTGGGTCTCAATGTAAATTGTCTTGGTTATTGATCGTAAAACTTAGACAGGTTTAATTTGCAATGCCCTGTTGCTCAATATAAAATACTACTGTTTGTATTCTCAATCTGTTTGTGTGAATGAGGAATGTATGCATTAGAAAAACATGAGGTGTGAAGGCCATTGTTATAGCCAGTCAAGGAAGAAACTTGAAGAAACTTAAAGGACATCAAAGAATCATCAACACGCATCCATAATGAAGGGCAGATTGACAACCCTGAGGTAAAGGCTGGCACCCCTAAAGACAATTGATTAAATCCGAACAAAGGACAGGATGACCCTCTCGGAGGTGTATTGGAATGTTTACACCAATTAAGAAGTAACCGGTCACAAAGTGACACAGCAAAATCCATAGGCTTCAACAGAGAAGAAAACCTATAAGAACAGGGTGTTTTGGCATAGGACTTTGGGTTCGTCTTGCCACACTCCAGGAGCATCAGATCGCGACCGATAGAACCCCGCTCCCCTCTGCGACCAATCTGGCTGGCCACTAGATTGATCCAGACTCTGGACTGGTAACTATAAACATCACTGCAGGACTGTGAGTGTGTGTGTGTGTGTGTCTAAAAAGCATATGCTAACTGTGGTATTCTCAATAAACACTGTGTGTATTTACCTTCCTCTATAAAGATCCCGTGTGCTTTGTATGAGCATAACACCGGTCTCTGTGCTGCACGGTGGTGGCAGTGGCGTGGCTGGCTCCAGCCAGGTGGTGCGGTTGTAGTGCCGCCAGCCACCGGTGTCCCAGACTGTGCGGTAAGGAGACAGGGAGCAGGGGGGCTTGGATAGAAGGCAGGGAAGTTCGGGGTGGTGGTCGGGGGGGGGAACAGGGGGTTGAATGGCGGCAGGAGTCCTGGGGGGCAGTCAGGAAGGAGGGGGATTTGGATGGGGCGGCGGGGGACAGTCAGGTGACAGGGAGAAGGGGTGGTTGGATGAGGCAGGAGTCCTGGGGGGGCAAGTCAGGAATGGGAGGAGGGATTGGATAGGGCGGCAGGGGTCTGGGGGCAGTCAGGGGACAGGGAGTGAGTTTGTGTGGATGGGGCAGAGGCCCTGGGGAGGCTGTCAGGGAACAGGGCGGGGGGTGGATGGGGCAGGAGTCTAGTAGGGGAGGTGGGGGCCGGGACATCACCCCCTCCCCTAACTGGCCCTCCATACAATTTACAAAACCTGATACGGCCCTCAGGCCAAAAAGTTTGCCTGCCCCTGCATTAGGAGGAGCTGTGAGCAGTTCTGATACAGCCACCTAGGCAGTAACATCACTCTGAGTTCCTGAGCTGAATCTATAATAAACAATATATTCTGAGTCTCCTTATGCAGACTCCCAAACACTACATGGTGCCAGGAGTAGACTGATAAGAGTGATTGCAGACAGACAGACAACAGGGATAAAGAAAGTGGAGCAGCTGAGAGCTCCACCAGAGTTAAAGTTATCTGGGAATGAAGCAGATAACTGGAAGACATTTGAACAGAGATTCAGCCTGTACATGCAAGCGAGTGGCTTAGATGAAAAAGAAGATAAGCAGAAGGTAGCTATCTTTTTAAAATTACTGCGGGGCAGGAAGCAGTAGATGTTTATTATAGAATGCAGCTGTGTCAGGCAGAGCAAGGCATGCTAAAAGATGGTAATGCAGAAGTTTGAAGACTACTAAACACCAAAGACAATTGAAACTTTTGAAAGATACAAATTTCACATGAGAACTCAGCAGGGAGTGTCATTTGAAGAATTTATGCTGAACCAAACATGTAATAATGGACAGCTCACAGATTCAATAATCAGAGATCAAATTGTGATGGGTATGCAAGATCCAAAGATTAGAAAAAGACTGTTGGAAGATTCAGCTTTGAACCTGGCAAGGCAGTAAGAATATGCCAAGCAGCAGAGGTTATCCAGAACAGATTGATACTTATGGATGGAAAACAAGACACTGCTTTGATGGATAGATTCACAAACCCTGAATGCAAAGAGAAAGCACAAAGGCAGTGCAGAGCAGAAATGCAAAAAGTGAGTTTACAAATAAGGAGTTTGTTGAGGACAAGATAAAGAATTGCACACAGTATGGAAGCAAACCGACTTCATCATTGGCCAGCCTTTGGGCAATGTTGCAACAAGTACAATGAATTCAATCGTTTTGCAAGACTGTGCAAGTAGGAACTGCAGGTGGACAAAAAGAAACAATGTATGCATGCTGTGTAGCAGGAGGAAAACAGTGTTAGCATTTTGTTAAGGAGCTTTGAATGAAGCAGCTGTACCAAATGATTGGAAATGAATGGAGCTTTTGGGACCTTGAGACTTCAAGCAAATGTGGTAACAGAATACATTTTAAAGGGTCTAATGAAAAAAAACTGGGTAGACTGACAATAGACAGGTAAAATTAAGGCCTCACAGTGGAGAGCTCCTTTCTACTCTGGGTACATGTGAACTAAAGCTGCAGTTAAAAGATAAGATTGAAATAAAAATTCTGTAATTATGCCAGGGGAAAAAACCATGCCGATACTGGGCTTGAAAACAGGTCAAGCTCTAGGTTTATACAGGGACTATGCTCATTAGAGGGATAAGGGGACTCAGGTATTGAGGAGCAGTTTCAGGATGTCTATAAGGTCATAGGAATATTGCCAACAGAATATCAAAGTGAATTGTCAGAGCCTAATTGTCCTAAGAATGTTCCTTTAAATCTGAGGAAAAAGCTCAAAAGACAAACTAGATAGATTAGTGGCACTAAAGATAATCAAGAAAGTAGAAGCGCCTGCAGAACGCGGTTATTCATTAGTAATTGTAGAAAAGAAAGATGGAACCCTCAGGTTATGCTTAGACTTGAAAGAACTAAACAAATATGTCAAAAGAGCACATTTTCCCATGTCCACTAGGGAAGAAATTTTTGGAGAAATGTCTGGTGCTAAATATTTCTCCACATTGGATGCATCAGCAGAATTTTGGTAAATCCCCTTAGATGAGTAGCACAAGTTTATGTAATTTTAATACACCATATGATAGATACTGCTTTTCCAGACTGCCATTCAGGTAAGATCTGCACCAGAGGTATGTCATAGGATAGTGCTACACATAGTTGAAGATATAGAAGGAGCTAAGGTATTTTGATAACATTCTAATATGGGGAAGAACAATAGAAGAATATGACTACAGGTTACAGAGAGCATTAGAAAGGGATAGGGCTAAGATTAAAATTTTAAAAAAGCAGAAATGAAAATGTTCAGTCCAAGATATCACATACCTTGGAGAAAAACTTACAGAACAGAGAGTCCAAATAAATCCCAACAGAGTTAAGACAATTACAAATACTTCACCTCTCAGTAGTCAAAGGAGGAGTGCAAAGATTCTTAGAAATAATCAGATTTATGGGAATGTTTGTACCTAATTTGGCTGCTAAAACCAGCAATCTTAGCGCACTCTGGCACAAAGATTATCAATGGTCATGGGATGCCAATCTACACAAGGAATTTGAAAACCTGAAACAGCTAATTAAGTGGGCTCCTGTCTTAGATTTTATGATTGCAAAAGGCAGACTAAGGTGTCCACAAATGCCTCAACGGAAGGCATAGGGGCAACTTTACTACAAGTGTATGATGAACACTGGAAACCAGTGGCATATGCTTGCAGGGCACTCACTAAAACTGAGTGACAATATGCACAAATTGAGTAGGAGGCTTAGCTTTGGTGCATGGTTACAAGAAATTTCATGTGTTTTCCTATGGGCAACCAGTTATTGCTGAAACAGACCATAAGCCTTTAATATCCATCTCAATAGAGGGACTTTTTTTCAATTGAAGTTATATGGATTTGCAAATAGAATATAAACCAGAAAGGGGTTTAGAGGTTGCGGACGTTCTGGCTATAGCTTTTCATAATACTGTAGCAGAAAATTATTCAGAATCTGATATAGTGCCTGTGAACCTGTTAAAAACTACCCAGTCTCTGACAAAACATGCACTGCGTTTGCAGCAGCCATAGCACAAGGTGAGACCTTGCAAAGAGTGATCAAACTTATAACTGTTGGTTGGCTTGGACACCAAAATATACCTAGTCCATATTTTCACTGCAAAGAACTTTCTGTGATTGATGGCATTTTGCTTATCAGGAAAAGATCAATTGTTCCTAAAGTGTTACAGCCTGACATGATTATTAGAATTCACGAAGGACATTTAGGAATTGAAAAATGTAAAAAAAGTATCAGAGAGAGGTTGTATTGACCTCAAATGAATGAGGATGTGGAAAAAAAACAGTTAAGAAATGTAAAACATGGCAAAAATTCCAGACTAAGTTTGCAAAGGCACCTGTGCTGGTACATCAGGAAGCTTTAGAAGCCTGATATAAAAGTTGTTATTGATTTATTCTATTATGCTGGCAAAGATTATGTTTTGATTTTAGACTATTACTCAGACTTTGCAGAGATTGCTTTAATGGAAAGTATCACAGCAAAGCATGTAATAGCATGCATTAAATCAATATCTACTGGACATGGTATTCCTGCAGTGGTAATGTCAGACAGCAGTCCACAATTTGCATATTTGCACGTTCAAAAAATGTGCAATAGACTAGTAGTTCAAGCATATTACAGTGAGTCAAATGGTCTAGTAGAGAATAGTGTAAAAGTAATAAGAAGGCTAGTGAAGAAAGCAAAAGAATCTAACTCAGAACCTTATTTGGCATTGATTAACTATAGGACAGCATCCTTGAGACAGGGGTTGCCTTCTGCAGAGATTCTGTTTAACAGCAAAGTAAAAACGGACTGCCTCATTTTATAGAAATGATCTTAAGAATGAACAGGATGTAAAATGGTTGAAGAAAGCTGATAAGCTAAAACAAAAACTGTATTATGACACGAACTAGAGCCTTCGCAGCCTCAGGATACCATTGTATATATGATGGAAACTGATGGGAACAAAAGACAGTAGTTGTTGAGCAGTGGCTCCTGGGTAATATGACTTGGTCACAGCACAAGTGGAGCATGCAACAGAGCAGCTGACTGATGCAGAGACAGTTCTGTTGTCACGCAGATCAACCGACTGTAGAACACCTCAGAGACTACAGGGGAGATGTGAGAATAGGTCCCTTTAAGGACTGCACCCAGCTTAGCTAAATAGCCATATTAAGAGGAGCTGTGAGCAGTTCCAGTGCAGCCATCTAAGTAGCTCTGAGGGTACATCTACACTACAGGGGGGAGTCGATTTAAGATACGCAAATTCAGCTACGTGAATAGCGTAGCTGAATTCGACGTATCGCAGCCGACTTACCCCGCTGTGAGGACGGCGGCAAAATCGACTTCTGCGGCTTTCTGTCGGCGGCGCTTACTCCCACCTCCGCTGGTGGAGTAAGAGCGCCGATTCGGGGATCGATTGTCGCGTCCCGATGGGACGCGATAAATCGATCCCCAAGAGGTCGATTTCTACCCGCCGATTCAGGCAGGTAGTGTAGACCTAGCCTGAGTTGCTGAGCTGAATCTATAAGTCCACAGGAACAATCACTGGAGTATATCAGCTGAATGAAGCATCCACTAAAATGCAGTTTTAAAGAGACAGAAAACTATACAATAGCAATAAAACAAAGCCATACAACAAGTAATCATGTTACTAACAAATGAGTATTTAATGAATGGTGATTTGCATTTTATTACATTGTATTGGAAATGTGGTACAGTAAGAAGACAGAGTACATATTTATATGCTTTCTATTACAGTTTGTATGAATTCTAAGCATACTTGAATGTGTATTGATCAGTACACTTCTGGTACTATTCAAATAATAAAGTAAAAAATAAAATATAGCAAAGTATGGTTTTGGATCCAGTATTGCTCCTAATTCCCAGGTGGCACCGGTGGATGAAAGCTCATTTTTAACTGCATCCTGTAAAGTAATAACTATTTATCTGTTTGACCTAGACCTTGTCTTTGTGACCTCTAAACTGGGTTATTGCCTCATGTTCTTTGTGGAGCTGTCCTTGAAAACCACCTGGAAGTTACAACTGCTCTAGAATGCAGCTGCCCACTTTCTTGGAGGTGGGAGATAAAGAGACTATATTACAGCAGTTCTCTGAAGACTGCACTAATCTCTCATTGTTTTCAGGTGGAATAGAAGGAGTTCACACTGATTGTTAAAAAACTATATATATAGTTTGTTTCCTGACTACCTGAGAGAGAACCTCTCAGTCTCTCCCAATGTGTGTCATGACATTTGTAGCTAGAGGGACTGCTTTTACTCACAGTCCTTAAATATTGAGGGACAGAGCAATTTTAGAACCTTCAACTCTGAAATTTGCTTCTCTTATTTTCTACCAACATCTAACACCTTATGCACAAATACACTTATGCACATAGATTTGCTCACACAAGTAGTCTCATTAAGCCCAGTGGAACTACTTATATGCTTGATATTATCCACATGTTTCCTGGATCAGGCCTCAAGTTAATTAACCTTCCAGCTGTAAAGTCCACTGGTGTGGCTTCTCTCAGACTTTTGCCTGACTGGGTGATTATGCTTTATAAATTGCTGAGTGCTGCACAAGCCTTTTCATGTAGAATATTTGGTTTGCAAATTAGGAGCCTGCTCCTGGTCCTATTCTATTATACTGTTTTCAAAATATCATCCACTGCCGAATGCATGAGTGATTGTATAAATTAAGAAATACTGGTAAAAGAGGGCTCCTAATGGATCAGATATTTACAATATCCTTATAGTTATGGTGAGTCACTGTGTAAAACAGTAGTGAAGTTCAGGTCTTATAGCAAAGTAAGCAAATTTAAATGGCCTCTTTCTAATAATCTACTAATATCAAACAATCTTCTTTCTTTCTTTAATAATGCAGACCTCGGGCGATGAAAGGAACACAAACCAATTCTTTGTGGGCTCCTTACAAAATGAGCTGCTTTATAATATGGCTTGGTTACTGTTTATTATAAGTTCTGAAATCTGTATGTTAAAAAAATGGCAGTACACTCTATTCAGAAACTTCTCTTCACTTCACAGTAAAATGTAATGGATACAAAGCTCAGCAAGAAATACCTTATTTTATTTCTGTATTGTCACAAATTTGACTGAGGGTTAGGAATAAAGACAATATGTGGGTTTTACCAAAACAGAACTCCAACTGCTGATTCTCTTACATCTATACCTAAAGGGTTCTATTGTGATTTTAGCTATTACCCTGTGATGATGGTTGTGCAAAGCCTCAGCATCCCAGCAAGGGCACTAGGAGACACTGGGCTACAGGGAGGCACAGTTACCACAAGGGGAGTATTCCCACTGCCACATCTCTTCAGTGAAGCAGCAGGCTCTCCCTTGTGCATTTGGCCAGCTCTGCAGGCCAGGGTAGTGGGGACTGAGCCATGGCTCTGTCTCTTCATCATCACCTTTGTGGTATCTAATGCCCCAGAGGTACAAGCAGGGAGCAGTCCCTACACTCGAGTGGATGATAGCCCTAATCCTGCTTCCACTGTACTCAATAGCAAAGCTCCCGTAACCCTCAATGGTGCAGAATCAGGCCCTGTGATTCTGGCCAGCTCTTGTGTGGGAGATTAGTGATAAAAATGCTCCTTGTGCCTGCCCATTTCCTCAAGGGTCATATATGATCCACCCCAAAATTTGGAGGTTTTTGGTTCTGACCAGCACAGTCAATGAAACAGTCAACCAACAAGTTCTCCAATTACTAGTCTTCATCAATTCATACCAGTCACAACTGCAACACAAATGTCATATTACAGGTCTGGGCAAGTAGCGCGAGTAGTATAAAGTAACAGAATTTTCTCCTCCTGATCAAAAGCCCACTGAAATCAAAGGGAGTCTTTCCATTTACTTCAATGAGATTTGGATCAGGAGGAGAAAATTCTCAGTTATTTTGAATTTGATCCTTTAAGCCCTCTGATCTACTAACTCCCTCTTTGTTTTGAAAATGTACCTGTTGGTAATATGCCATGTGTAAGTCTACTTATTTAGGACCAGGTTCTGACAACCCTATTCACGTTGAGTGGTACTTTCTTCCATGAGCACACCCTCTGACTTCAATGGGACTATTTGCAGAGTAAGATACTGTTCAGTGAAAGGGAGTTAGAATCGGTTGTTGCATGGTTGGTGAATTAAAGAGCTTGTATGTTTATTAGTAATAGTTTTTAAAAGCTTATCAATGATGAATTAATGTGTCATTTCTCTGACAGAGATGATGTCTGTCTATATCTTCCAAAGAGACATTGGCATTTCGATAAGTATCTGGTTGTCATTCAGGTTATTATACTGCATATAAAACACACTAGATAAAATCTATCCCTGGAACTCCAGTCAATAGTTATTCTGGAGTAAATGCTAATGCAAAGGAGAACTGAATCTAGCTCCCCTGAGTTATACCTAAGATGAATTTGGTTCATCATTCTATGGCATTTTTATATATTTTTCAAGTGCCTTGTTATAATGCTCGATACGCACCCAAGTATGAATTTGTAATCAGACTGGTTTAATACCTCTGATGTAGTGTAATGTATTTCAGTAATAAGCAATCCACAGTTCTAATGCATTTTAATATATTATAATGCAGTCTGATCTGAGTTAAAAGTAATACATTTTGGAAAATGACATTTTTTAAAGTAGAAGTAGTAGTGGCTTAATAATCCGCACTTACATAGTGCTTTACATGTTCAAAGCACTGTATAAACAATAAAAAGAAAGTACAAACTCCTTGCCTATTGACAAAATGCTGGACGTTGCCTAAGTGTGTCCCTCAATTCATGTTCACCTAAGAAAAAGTTGAGATAACTCAGCACCTTGCAGGATCAGACTAAACAATCCTGTAAAGCAGGTATTATCCATGTTTTACAGATGGGAAAACTGATATAAGGCAAGGATTAGAAGTCAACTTCTACTCAGGTCATGCACTAACCCCATCTACAGTTCTTCAGATCACACGTGCATTAGCACATTGCTGATTTCTTACTCACACCTAGTCTTCCAACCTCCTAGAAATAGATCTCTGTTCAGTAGGTGCAGCTACATTTTAAAAAAAAATCCTGGGGCTCAGTTTCTGCCAATACACTTTGTGCAGTCACTTACACCAACACAATATATGATTTGATAGCATTTTATGGCCACTTTGCACTCACCATGTACTTGCATAAATGACTGCAGAAGGTGCAGGTTTGCAGAGAATCTTCCTTCACTACAGACCAGCAGCAGAGACACCCTGCTATCCTGGGTAAGCATTCTTCCTTCCAACCTCCTGCACATCCAATGGAGAAGGTTGAAATATATCTGAAGGAAACACTAGTAAATGTTTCTGGAAAGTCAATCTCTGTAGTTATTTCTTAGCATCCTAAAACTATTACCTGCCTTGGGCCAGCTTCTCGGCTTTGGTTCAAGTTTCACTCAGACCAGAGCAGGGGGAAAAGAGGTAGCATTAAAGCCATCTTTACACACCCCCTCCCCAATTCTTGTGCCTCTGATCCATGGTATAAAGTAAGGCAGCCTCAGGACTGTTCTACAGTAGATGGCTACCCAAAGCCCCCAAAGATCTTTCCAAAAGCTATTGACCACTGGAGCGCAGAGTTGGCCTGGAGATGCCTTCTTTTCTTCAGGCATGTTCCTTACAATGGTCAAGGTTGGGGAAGGGGAGTGTAAGAGAAGCTATGACAGCCCTATGTTACCAGAGACTGGATTTAGTAGGGTTGCAGCAGCTTCACGCCACCGTATCAGTAGAAGGCAGCAGCAGACATGGCTAATAATCTGCTTAATAATTTTATTTTCAAGATTTAGAGTACTAAGCTCTAAGTGGCTTTTGTGTTCCATAAATCACAGCAAGTGCAAATATAAAAAGGACAGAAAAAAGATGCCTTACAAATGGCAGATACTGATTTCTTGCACATGGGCCAGCCCCAAAACTGGCAAGCCAAAAAGGGGCCATAAAATCCCAACATCTGCTTAGGGCCTGGGCCAAAGGCAGATTAGTCAGACCAGAGAATCGGGGGCTACAGTCTTCCTACTTGTCTGTGAAGGGTCTAACGCTCTGTGTGAGCTATACAGATACATAATAAAGTAAAACAGCAATAGTAATAATGAACAATGTACACACTCCCCAAAGTCTGGTACTGGATATCAGCAGGAATGAATTGGGGAGAAAATGAAGCCTGCTTAGGAACTCATGGGACTGATTCAAAGCATTTCTATTGACTTCAATGGGATTTAAATCAGGCCCCAGTGGAGTATTGCTCGGTGTATTTACTAGTGCTCCGAGCACCAATGGCAACTCTGTCAGCTCCTGCGGAGTTGGACTAGCAGCATAGAGCTGGTGAGGGCGGTGTAGCTTTCTGTACCCTATTCTTCTCCCTCATGCACTCACCCAAGACAAAACTGAATGTAAAATTTGATATCTGATGCCTCTTCTATGTGGGAATTTTGTCCTGCCTTACTAGGCGGACAAATGATTTAATGGGTGTTTTCAAGCTCTATCTACTGTGATCCCAAGAGCCAGCTGGAGATATGCTCATTTTTACATAGCGTACACGTAACATGGATTCAGTGTTGACCAAGAAGCTCTCTCTTTTATCAGGACCTTGCATGTTTGACTCTCTAAATGTGTGCACAGGCTTTAGACAGCCCACATTTTTCTAAGCAGGTCACTTGTTCCCTGAGTTCTCTCTCTAAATCAGGAGTACAGTGTTTATGCTTTCAGCAGCACAGTGATCACACAGATTGCGTAAGACTTTCCTCTGTGACTGAGGCTTTTAATAGTAAGATTCTCCCAGGGCTTTGTGTCTTTGCCTCCTAAAGCCTCCCTGTCAATTGGAAATGAATGAGATGTACATGTACATATTTTAAAATTTCACAGCAATATTGCTTGGTGCCTTTTGGGGTATTCTTTAAAATGAAGAACAGAACTAGGTCAGTGTTATATGAAGCATGAATTTTAAAAACAAAACACTGTGCACTAGAGTGAAGAAGGCAGCTGTTCCCTTCACCATTCCCGTAGTCTTAGTAAATTTAAAAAAAGGCTTTAGGTTAGGCATTAAGGAGCAAATCCAGACACTGTGACCACACAGGTTCTCTTTGCAGCTGTGCAGACCTGGTCTTCGCCGTCCACACAAAGAGCATGTGGAGCTGTTCAGACCAGTCCAGTCTGCACCACAAACTAGAGGGAGAATTCCTACCCTCCAACTACCAGCTTGTACGCTGCTGACCAGGATTTAGGTTTGTGACATTTGCAGTAGGACATTTATACTAATGAAGTATTTTTAATTATTATGTGGTGATGTGTGCCTGAGATTCTGAATGTTCTTTACAAACACTGAGCAAGTTCTGTCCTCCTAGACACCTCAGCAACCTCCCCCGAACTCAGTGGGACCGCATGAGTATGATTGAGAGCAGAATTTGGCCCATTGTGACTCCTTTCTCCCCTGCAAGGACCCAATAGATAAATGTTATCACATAGTATGCAGGTGTTCCACTCACTGCAGGTGTGCCTTCTTGTGTCTTGGTCTGAAAATTAGCTCTCACCTCATCTGGTGCCCCCCAACCATTGGTTGCTCATGTTGTGGCCCTTTTCTCTGTCCATGAATTGGGACACTCCCTCTTCATGACTTGACCCTCTGGCCAAGTCACTATAAAGTCCCACCCTTCCATGATAATAAAGTTCCATTGGACAACCTGTCCGGATGCTTCCTCAGATGGTCTTCCATTGCATGTCTCCAGGTCCCGTGCCACTTTTACTGTTGCTGGTAGGGCAACCCAGGCCCTCCTGCTATTCCAGGTTCCAGCCCTGGGACCCTATGACTAGGAAGGTAGGTATGCTCAGTCTCAGATCCTGTTGCTGTTGCCTGAGCTCCTTCCTACCCCACCTCTCTCTTTTTGCCTATCACTGGGTTTACCCTCAGAGCTTCTTCCATTCCCCTGGCTGATTCACTGCTCTAGCTCTCTTATAAGACTCCCTAATCCAAGGCAAGGCCCCAGGGCTTACTCTCCTCCTGACTATAACTCCTTGGTCTAGCCAACACCTTTTCCCTCTATGGCGTAACTGCAGACGTCCTCCTGCAGCCTCTTCTTTTTCTTTTCCTATCATATGATGGCACAGCAGCCTCAGCCTGTGATGCTATGACCACCACCTACTGCAATTTTTGCATCTGTAAAAGTCGATATCCTCTGATGCAGTCCTGGATCCTTAAAAAAGCAAAGTAATGCTTTTTAAATGTGATCCCACCTTCCCAGTACTCTCATCAATATTTTCAGGCTATACACTTTCACTGTAAGGCATCTCCATTTTTCATACAGAATCTTGCTCCCTTCATTGCCACAGCAGCTGCTCAACTCTTTCTTGGACTTTTCATGTGTCACGCAACCTGTCTTTGTGCTTATTTAGTAAATATAAGTAACCGTTCAGGTCACAGTGTCTTATTAGCACTCTAAATATAGTTACTTCACTTCCTTTCTCACATCTATTAAGTATACCATTATCCTCCAATTTAGGACATAATTCATAGAAACTTGCTCCAAAGTTCTTGCCATTTCTTCTTAAGTTCTATTTACTCAGAAGGATCTCTATACCAGCACCCTCATTTTTTAAGGCATTTTTTGCATCTGCCATTTCATTGCCCTGTATCCTGACATGCGCCGGAATCCACACTGTTACTATATGTACACCTAATTGTACTATCTCTGTAGTTAAGAACAGTATTTCATTGATTAAGTCATTCTGGCTTTCTGAGGCTCCCTTTCTGATTACCGTTATACCTGATAAAGAGTCAGATAGGATAGCAGTCACAGTTGGACATACCTTATCCAGGTCAGTGCCAATGGTATGCCCATCAATTCAGCTGTCATAATGACCACAAAATTAGATAGCTTCATAGATCTCTTAATTCCAAATTCAAAGATACAAAAAGCTGTTCCCACTCTACTTATGTCATCACCTCTAGAGCCATCAGTATAGTTTTGACAATGCTGACCTCATTTGCCATGTATAAGCTCTTAAATCTTAATCATATTTGACGGTCCTGCTCTTCCCTTTGTTTAATCACATAATTCCAAATCCACAACTAGAGAGACAACTGTCTAGCTGTAGTTTGATTTTCCATTACTAAAGATTTTAATTTCTTCCAGTCCTTCATTTTCACCCAAGTATTTTACCCACCTGTTGACTCTGATAGCATGCAGGAGTTCGTGGCACCCAGTTACTTCTTGTTTACTTAATTCCCAGCAATCCTTGTATATTCATTTAGTGCTCTTGTCTTCACTGTTTCTATTAACCATAGCCCAAAAGGTTAAATCTAACACTTTCATCCTTAAATTTATAGCCATTTCTCCAGTTGCTACCTGCAGCACACAAAATGGTGTCATAATACTTATTCCGCATGCGATTTGCAGAGTTTGAGCTTGGATTGGCTCTGATTTTTTAAGTGTTGATTTAGAAGCTGAATTAAAGACTTGGCATCCATAATTTATAGCTAGTCTTATTGATGTCCTATACAGCATCAGCAACATGTTCTTATGTGCACTCCAATTCTTCCTGCAATACTTTTAAGCAGATTCATCCTATCTTTACATTTAGTCTTCATATTATCTATATGACCCTTCCAAGGTAGTTTGTTATCAAACACAATTCCTAAGAATGCAAAATTTTGAACTACCTGCCTTTTTTCTGTATAAAGATATAAGTTGTTTTCTTTCCCAATCTTCCTTTTTGTGAAGATAATTCCTTTTGTTTTAGTCAGTGAGAATTTCAATCCCTGAGTATTTTCCCATTCTGAATTCCCGCTGAGTGCCTCATTAACCTGCATACCAGTCATCTGCAATGGGGTAATACCTGTTCCTGCCTGTATGTTCTCTGGGGCACCATTAATCATGTTAAACAGGATTGGGCTGATAACACTCACCCCTGGATTGTCATTGGTAAGTTTATAAATATTAGACAAAATTGCCCACACCCTGTCTTCTATGGTTCTATCACTCCAGAAGTCTCTTACACACCAGAACATTCTTCCTCTTATTCCAGTTGCAGATAGTTTGTACAGCAAGCCTTCCTTCCATACGATGACATATACGCTTTTGCAAAATCCAAAAAGATAGCTATCAAACTCTCTGTTCCTCATGGCTTTTTGTATTTCTCTTTCTACTCTTACAATATGATCAACTGTGCATCTTCTTTCCTGAAACCATTTTGTACACAGTTTATAATTTCATTTTTTCCTACTATGCTACTTATCTCTCATTTATGATTCTTTCCATAATTTTGCCCACACATTGTGTGAGGGTAATAGGTCTATATGCATCAAGTCTTGCACATAATTTGCCAGGTTTTCCTATTGGTATATCCACTGCTTGCTTCCATACTGTTAGTATGCTTTTCCCTATATTTTATTATATAATTTCATTAAAATGCCGGTAGGTGCTTAAGCATTGCATTACATATGCTCTCTTTACCTCAGGCTGTATTTTTACTTTTGTCTATAGCCTTTCTGAGTTCCTGTATGCTGAAATTTTCATTCAGTACATCATCTTATATTCTATCCAGCCCTGTAGGAGCTCAGTTTTCTTCAGCAAACATACTTTTTTTGTTCACAAAACTCTTTACTTTGATTTGTGTCACTACTATCTTTTTGAAACTCTTGCTAAAATGTCTGCTTTTCCTAAGTTAGAGTTTTCAACTTTATCATTTACTATAAGACCAGATATAAATTTGTTTTAACTCCATATGCCATTTTATTCTTTTAACTTGTTTATATATATATCTGAAGTGTTGAAATCTTTGTCCATTTTCCACAATATTTCCTCCAACTGTTTCTTTGCCTTTTTAATAATTCTTTGTGCCACTGCTTTATATTTTTATAGCTCATTAAGTCCTTGCTATTCATTGTACTTTTTGATTGTTTGTATACCTTATTTCTTTCTTTACGATATTAATTCCATGAGGAAACTGGATTTCTGAGTTTGTGGCAATTTGACATCTTGCTTATAGCTAGGTTGACTACCGCTACAACTCCCTTTATTATATTATCATGAAATTCCTCTAAATTATCACTTATACAATTGGTACTTAGATACTCAGCACACTTACTCTTAAGAGTCCCCAGTTGCTTTTCTAAGGCTCCAGGTATGAATTCCTTCAGTGTTTTCAACATTACCTTGGCCGTGATATGTAATTGGCATAGAGAAGTGATCACTTCCCATTCCATTTTCTTTATAGATTTCCCAGCTGTATTTACTTGCTATATTGCTTGTTGCAATTCTCAGATCTAAACATGAAAAGGTTCCATCCATCCACCTAATTAAAGCTAGTAGGTGATTCACTATTGAGCATTACCAGTTTATGCATGTCAATGAACTGTTTGCCATTATAATCAGTTTTCCTGCTTCCCTACAATTCATTAAGGTTATTAAGGTCTCCTCAAATAATAAATGGGCCTTTGACATCCTTAACTAACTCCTCCAATTCTGGATTGTCTAGTTTTTCACATGGGTTTTAAACAATATAAATTCGTATAAAGGTACTATTATTCTGCAGAAGAATCTCAGTGTTGTACTCAACACTTAAGTTCTATACATCTATTTCAACATAACTAAGACCTTCTCTTTATAAATATACAGAGCCCTTCACCTCTTGATATTTCTCTATCATGTCTGATTCATCATATCCTGGAAGTCTAAACTACGTTTTCTCACTAACCATGTTTCTTGTAGATATATCATGTCAGGTTTGTCTTCCATTTCAAAAACAGTTTTCTTTAATTCCTGACCATGTCTTATTAAACTATGTGCATTCTAGCAAAAAACTGTTAGAACCATGATGTTTAAACAACACTATTACTTCCATTTAAAATTGTGTTGAATGCGGTCTATTGAGAGATTACCTATATGCAAATACTTTTCTGCTGCTTTCGTTATAATTTTAATTTTTTCAATCTTCCCTGTCTGTAAAGTGCAATTAATCAATTCTATCATTAATGTTGTAAATTTATTTTTGCCTATAAGCACTACATTTTCATCTATTCTCCTTATATATTCTTTCCTGCCCTAAGCTACATATTCTTGTACCAGTAGCTCTTTCTGCTGTCACTTCCTGGCTTTTATATTCCCTATTCCAGCTCCTCCCCCAGCTGGGTTTCATGTGCAATTAGTGCTTATCAATCCCTGGCTTTGCTCCAGCTGCATCGTATAAAATTAATTGGCCCCTTCTGGTCCACATTAATACACTCAGGGTTTGTGTGGGATGGACACTTTGTCATACATGGTATCCCTTTCAGTACAAAGATTAATGGCCCAAGTATATACAGGCAAATCTCCTAATAATTTCAATAGGGATGTAGCCTGAGTAAGGATTCCAGGACAAGAACCCATGCATGTCAGTATAGGGACTTATCAATCATCTCCAAAGGAAAGATTAATTTTTTGGGTAGGGGAGAATCACACACATCGACCAAGGGAATATTTTGGACATGAAATAAATTGAAAAGAATGGGCATCTAAAAAAAAGGACATTTTCTTAAAAGCAAATGACTCTGATTAGAAAAAAAATCCACTGAAATGTAGTTCAACAGTTAAATCTCCAAGCCGTGATTGAAGTTTGAATGTGCAAAAAACTCACAGAAAGTCATAGCTCACGAAGGGCCTGCTCCTGCTCTTTCTCCCTTTGAAGTGAATGGCCAAATTCCCATTGATTTCAATGACAACAGGATCACAATTCAGATATGTAAACTGGAAAATTATTTATTACAGGCTGTGCCTGCATGCCAATACAGAAACAGCCAAGCTGAATCTGGAGAAGTACTATACACGTCTCTGTCTGATTCAAGCATACAGGGCCAAATTCCACTCTCACACTATGGCAGGATTGCACCAGTGGAACTGAAAGTCCAGGTTGACTCGCTGTATTATAAAGCTCCTAGAGTACGACACTTAGCTATGAAAGGGTGCTTATTGCTGAGATGGTTACTCTAATACCACTGGGGCTCAGAGTCACAATTTCTTGTCAGGAAGCAGGTGGGGGAAGGAGGTAGGAAGTTATCTGTACCAACCCTATATCCGGTGCAGATTGCTTCCTCTAGGCACATTAAAATGGCCATAATCTGGTTAAATCTCTACTGTGACACACACATCTACTGGAAAAACCTTTCATATCTGTGTTCAGCTGGTGCCCATTAAGATTAATCATGGAGTCATGCTGAAAATAAGCAAAACAAAACCTCACGAAATAAATGTCATTGAATTCCAAACATCAGACCAGCCAGTGCAGCCACAGTGAGTTTATCTTTTGCCCTCTTCAGCAGGCATGCAAGGCCTGAAAACTAAACACCTGCAGACCCATTGTGAGGGGCAGACGTAGCATAGAAATGTTGCTCCAGTGTACTTAGCACCACCTGCACCCTGCAGAACCAGTGCTCCACAGCGGCACATTCACAGGCATCATTCATTGGAGGGATGGGCACAAGGCCAGTTCTTTCAAGACTTCACACACCTACATATCACAAGCTCTGAATGAAGGGTTGAGGGTAGAATATACTGGTGCTCCAAGCCCTGACGCTGGGTTATGGAGAGGTTCCTACCCCCCAAACTGCACAGACAGCCTGCTTTTTTGGTGGCTTTTGCAATGGGGCCTGGGATTTGGCCCTGAACAAAAAAATCTTTTGAATGCTAAAATGGGCATTTTATTAGTATAGAAGTGAAAGAGAGTGATAGCCTTTAGATCAGATTTTCACAACTAATCATGAAGATTTACCAGTGCAGGCCTAAAATCTATTCATTCATTTTAATATGGTGACACTTCATAAAGAAAAATGAAACTATTTTACTCATCCGCCCAAAATCCCAAAAACAAACAAACAAAAAGCCTCACTTGCTTCAAGTGAGTGGAATTTTGCAAGGCTGAGTTAGCTCATTAGACCAAAAAGTGATTTTTATTTCATTTACAATAAATTATTTTATTGCATTTTTCCAATAAAGCTTTGCCGTAAGCGGCCAGTTCCTCACCTGATGTAGATCAGCATAGCTCAGGTGACCTGAATAGTGCTACACTGATTTACATCAGCTGAGGACAAGTCCAAGCATAGCTTGGCAAGCTTTATAAAGCTAAAAGGAAAGTGCTTGCTCTATATTTAGCTACTTAGAGACAGGGAGGTGTTTGTGCATAGATAAATACATACAGCAGTTTTAAAATTACAGAATACTAAATGTTTGGAGGAACTAAAATAATTAAATGCAAGACTAATTGTACAAATAACATTGCAATTGGTAAAGTGACCAGAAAATTCCAACCCTTAAAAACATATATATGTTCCACAGTTACTCAGTAGGTGGCACTTAAAAGCTTAGATGAGCTTTGCAGTCGCCATTTAGGTACCAGTAGCAGCAGCTGAAGCTGAAGTCAGTCCATCTCTGAGAGCAGAGCGTGTGTGTGTCTGGAGGGAGATTGCAACCAAGCCAACAAAAGCATTAACCACGGCCCAGGCACACAGAGAGAGAGAGAGCGAGAGAGAGACACACACTAGACTAGGACCAGAGCAGCAAGAGCACAGGCAACAGAACAAGGATCAGACAGCAGCAGCCAACAAGACACAAGAGAGAAGCAGCCGGCTGAGTTACAGCTCCTTTATTTAAAAACAGACAGCTTTCTCTGGAGAAAACCCACAACAGAAAGGCTGTACTGCTGGTACTATGACAGGCAAAAACTGAAGAGCATTTGACGGAGTTGTGTTCCTTCTCAGGTAATCTTCTTAAATCATTTTTCTACTCAGCATTGTATAAGAAACATTAGCTATATATATTAACAGTAGGTGTTTTTTTTTTTCTTAGCCAAATCCAGCAGTCCTTCCTGAGGCAAAAGTCCCACTGAAGTCAATGGGAATTTTGCTTGAGTGAAGATTGCAAGATTTTGTCCTAACTGCATGTCTCATGCAGATGACATGTTATGTTATAAGTAATGGTTGGGGGAAAAAAAGACCAGAGCTGGCGACAAGAGTACTGGCCATCTGTGGAAAAATATTTCTTAGTGTACTGGGATATCAGTAATAGCTTTGTAACAACATTTGAAAAAGATTTTCATTCAAATATGATGGGCTAAATTCTGCCCTCATTTACACTTATGCAACCAATTGGTTAAAAAGATGTTGCTCTAGTTTAAATGAAGACATTTAACCATATATGATGGAAACGGGGAGGGGGAAATGTTAAGAATGAATCAAATAATAAAAAAGATTTTCTCTTTTCCTAAAGCAATAGAACTAAATTTTAGACAACTCTTGAGTATTCCTCTCGCAGGCTGGCTATTTTTATTTTTACTCATCAGCTCACCTTATTCTTATTGCTTTTTCTCTGTAAAATGTGGGCTGCTATATATGCTGAAATACACAATCACAATGGTGTGTGAGTTCAGGATAGAGCAACAAGATTTAAGTAATATCCTTAAAAGTATTTTTTTAAATACACACACATACACACAGTTATATGCACTAAATATTTATTTGCCTATATGTATATACACAAACTATATATATATATAGTCCATGTATGCACACTATATATATATATATATATATATATGTATATATATATACACACACATAGATAGATATCATGAAATGATAAATGAAACTTTTATGGTTGATCTTTATGGCTACCTTTGCCAGGGTTTACAGATTTCACTGAATCGAAAGTAATTACAGATCCTACAGTTTGTAGATTTGGGTCAACTGGCCATTTTGGTGTTTCTTCACTGATTGACGGCTTTTTCTGGGGTGTAGGGAACTACCACCCAGGGTTCTAGTTACATTTACTGCATTTTATTAATCAGTCCTTGGGGACTGACAGGTGTGTCATTGCTAAGGATTGTTAAATGAGTAATACCACAAGATTCCATCCTATCTCCCATTGTATGTGGTCACTTCTAACCACAGGAGAATTTCAGTGGTTCAGCTGTACATCTATTGCCCTACAGAATCCTAAAGTCTGGGAAAACATTTGAATGATACGTCCAGCTATTTTATCCTCAACCCTAGGAAGACAGAAGTCTTACTGTTCAGTAGATGTTGTTGATAGCAGGAGGTCTCTTCTTTGTGTCCCTATTTGTGTAGGCGTGTGGTCACAAAGATTAAGAACCTTGGTATCACTTTTAATCATGTCCTCTGCATTGAAAGCCAAGAACCGAAGTGATTTTCCCCCAGTTATGCTGCACTTTTGTTTATTCCAAGATGGTCTAATAGCAGAAATGCATGCCTTTGTGACCCTGAGGCTCAATCACTGTAATAATCTCTTCAAAGACCTCTCAGCAAAGATGCACCAACATTTGGAGTTTGTTCAGTAGCATGACTGCTCACCAGTTTGAGCTATCATGATTATATTACATCTGACCTGTATTCTCTTCATTTCTATTCTTTAAAGAAGTGTATTCAAATGTGAATTGGTACTGCTTGTTTTTAAAGCTTTTGTTGGTTTTGGATCTAGCTATACATTCAAGACCTGTCTGCTCATTGAACTTTGTGTGAGAAATATTTGTGCTCAGACACATCTGACCATTTGAAGGTCCCACCATTGTGTCCAAAGCTAGCAGATGACCACAATTTTGTTGTGGTATGATGTGGAATGCATTCCCCATTGAAATCTCTTTCGTTTCCTCCCAGCACCCTTTTAAAAAGCACCTTACTATCTTCTTGTTCAAATGTGATTTTACAATGACCATTTGAGGGTCTCTATTTATTCGCTCCCCATCAATTTATTTTTAACAAGACCCTTCATTGTGTGTGTTGATAATTCAAAAGGGGCATCATTTTATTATACTGTATTTGTTTGTATTTTGCTGTGCATCTCCATGAATGTTTTTGCAGTAGGGGCGAAACTTCTAAAATCAGTGTACACATTTCTGCACTTCAGCCCCAATTTGCATATATGCATCACAGCATTTACACACTTTAGTCGGAACTGCACTCACGTCAGAAGATTTGGTCCAATAGTTTACTGCCTTTACCGTATATTGACATGCTATTCAGTTCTCCAGATTTTTTTCTTTTAATACTTTTCATGGTGCTTTAATTAAGCAAGCATCAATGTTACAGACTAGATCCACGAGGAAAAACAACCACTATGCATTTGTGAAGGCTGTTATATGATTTAGAAATATAGACTCGCCCCCCCCTTCTCTTTCTTTTTAAACACACATTCTAGTAAAAGGCACTTCGTCCACAGCAAAATGTCACCTTTTAAAAAACAAATTCAGTCTATTTGGTTATCTTCAGTTTCAGCATAGCAAGAAAAAAAATGGGGTCAGCAAACAGCTGTTTTCTGGGGTTATATCAAAGTTTCACACGCAATTAGGGACCAATTAAATTATCTTACTCTAATTACTGTAAAGACAGCAAATAAGAACTTCCAGGTGAAAACATGTCTTTAAATCTAAATTGAACCTGGATCTATTTTCTGTTTGAGATAATTAAAAAAAAAATCCAAACAATAATCCCTTTCCCAGATCTTATACAACGCTTGAATAAGATGTAAAGAAAAAGAGAAGAGCAAAGTTCATCAGCACCTTAAAATGAGGACGAAGAAACTTATACTAGTGACATGAAGACTCTAATTTTCCTCTCATACAATGAAAGTCAGCAGCAGCTCCTCTGGAGCAAATTAATTTAACACCAGAGGAAAACTGATGTAACAGAGATCAATCTCCCAGATTTCCTAAAGGGTGGGAGTGCTGCCAAACCCTGTAGCAGTGAAATGCTGCTTACCTAATAGTTATTGCAGCTAATGGGATAGTTTCTGGTTGAGACTGGATTGGTGGCACTGAAGTGCTTGCATCTTTTTGTATTCCTGCTTTAAGATGGATGTGCAGGAAGGCAACAGCATGCAAAAGGCAAATCCATTTCTGGGTTGTACAAGGTGCTTCCATTTAATGTTCAGTAACTCTGACTTAAAAATCAATGTCATGCACAGTTGAAATAAAAATAAAATAAAATAACGTAATTGTATGTTTTTCTTCTCCAAGCAAGTCTAACTAGGTTTTTATCTTATTTGAAAAAGTCGGTAATTTCAACAGTCAAATATCAGCTACAGCTGATAACTGAAATATTGTTATATTAAAAATAAGTCCCAATGGAGAAAGATGGTCTCCTTAAAATCTGTCAAATTCCTTCAACCAAACATTGAAAACTTCAACAGAGAATAACTGGGAAAAGATTTTTTTATATATAAATATTTAATTTACTTATTTATATTTACTGATCATTTAGTCTTAATGATACTATTTTGCTCTTAATTCATGTGTCTTCTTTCTTGGTAACGTTGGCCGAAATGAGAAAAAATATAATGAAACATACATATACAATATTTACCTGAAACACAGAGAAACCACTCAAAGTCTAAACTAACAAACCGGTTTTTATTATTCTTTTATTTTTAGTAAACAAATAGTCTTCAGTCTTCTGAAATTCAGGAGATGTCAAAAGGAAGAGTCGTGGGTTTTGAAAATAAATGTTGAAAGTGTTTGCTTTAAAGTAAAGAAAAATATAAACTTATAAAACAAATTCAACTTTGCCGGTTCACTCCTGCAGTTTGACAGAGAATAGATTCGTATGAACAATTAGAAACCCCTTCAGAAACCCATTATTGCTATACAACAGTCTACAAATTATACCCAGATCTTCTCTTAAAGCCTTGTTTTACAAACAGCTTCAAAATCTAGTTTAAATCACTGCATTGATTGTTTGGTATTTTGTCCAGGGGTTTTATCTTGTGAAATTCAGATATTAAGACAATAGGCCAGGTTCCAATACTTTATGACACAGATAGTATAATTGACTTTAATGGGACTATTCTGGAGTAAGGTTCTATTCAACATGAGTAAAGGTATCAGAAACTGGCCCAGTGTTCATGATAGTCATCACTATCTTCCTAGCAATAGAAGATAAAATTTGTTATGGTTTTTCATAAGAATGAACCAAATCCTGTAGTCCTATCTCTAACTATTCTGCTTCCAGTGAAGATTTGGACCAATAGTTTTTTGTCGTAACCGTAAAATTAAGCTATTCAGGACTAAAGGACTGTGCGGTTAGAATAAACAAAACTTTTGTAGTTTTTCTGCTATTCCCTCTAAGGAAAAGAAAGTAGTCTGAAGTGTGTGTGTGTGTGTGTGTATAATGTATGTATAACAGTACATAGTTGCCAATTCTTGTGATTTTTATCATGAGTTTCACAATATTTGGTATTTATCCCACTCTAGTCAATTTGTCTAGATGCATAAAGTTACACATATTCATAAGTGTTTGCAGGATCAGGGCCTAAAATCTAATCCTGCAGTCCTTACTCTGACAAAACTTCCACTGAATAAGGATTTGACAGACTGGCATATAATAAATACATTTAACAGCATTGTATTTGATTTTGTAAGGGCCAAATCCTGTTCACTTACCTCAACTTCAGTTTAACTGGAATTACTCCTGAGAGAAAGGCAAGCAGGATTTGGCCCTAAGTGTTCAATGGACTGAAGTGCTGATTCAGCATGGTACTTAAATGTGTGTGTAACTTTAAGAATAGGAGTAGTTCCATTAAATCAATAGGATGTCTCATGGTTAAAGTTAAGCCTGAGTTGAGCTAAATCAGAGCCAAAACTATTAAAGATCTTTTTTTTTTTTAATTTACCAGCTTCAGAAACTAAAAATGAACATGGGGTTTGTTAAACAGATATTGGACTGGTACTCATTATTCTGGATAATATTAGTTTGCCTTTTGATTTTGTCATTTTATGAAATCCGTTCATATTTACATATGCATTTCAATAGTGCTCAATCCTCCAATGCATGGTGCACTCTGGTCACAATCTAACAAAGCACTTAAACATGTCCTTATCTTTAAGTCTCATGCTCATAACATGAGTATCATCTTTGACTTGGACCTCTCTCTTGGTCTTTACATCCAGACTATGTCTAAATCTTGCCAATTCTTTCAGCATAAGATCTCTAAGATATGGCTTTTACTATCCATCCACACAGCTAACACTCTTGTCTAGGCTATAATCATCTTGAGTCTCAATTACTGATACATGTTTCTCTCTGACCTTGACAAACATAATCTTGCCCCACTCACATTCATCCAGAATGTTGGAGCAAAATTCATTTTCCTACGCTGTTGCTTTGACCATGTCACCCCCCTCTTTGAATCCCTCCATTGGCTCCCCTTTCTCTATCACATCAGCCAAAAGCTGCTTGTTTTTACTTTCAAGACCCTGCATGGCCGCACCCCACCCTACCTATCATCTCTGATTCACCATCAAGATGTTGACTCCCACCTCTCGTCAGCCCACAAGGCCAGCCTCTATTGCCCACTTTCAAACAATCACCTTCATATTTTCTCTCACGCTACCCCTCATGCTTAGGAGGTGCTCCCCATAAACATCCATAAAGCTACCTCATTATCCTCCCTCAAAACCCTCCTTAAAACTCTCCTCTGCCTTAATGCCTATAAAAAATGCCAACAAATAGGCTGCTGGTATGCTGAGACCACAGCCTATCATGCTGACCAATATCATCTTTGTTTCCTTGTATTTCCATCTCTCTCCATGTGTTGTCTCTTACACTTAGATTGTAAGCTCTTTGGGGAAGGGACTGTCTTTTTGTTCTGTGGTTTTACATCTCCTAGCACAATGAGGTCCTGGTCCATGACTGCAGCGCCTAGGTGCGATGGTAATATATGGTAATACAAGTAACAGCAATAACCACAAATGGCCTGGTCCTGGGTTAATAACTACTCAAGATTTTATTATTACAACAATATCAATTTAGAATACTTTTTTCATTTTACTGAGGGACCCCACCCAAAAAATGTCTTCTGTACAATATTTCATAGGTGCTCAAACAATTTTAAAGACACTAATTTGGAAAATCATTTCAACCTTTTTTTAATCATACAGGTGCAAACTTTTTTTCTACACAATTAAACTAACCTCAGGAGAAATGTCATGAATTGGAACTGATTGTTCTGTGGATATTTTATCCTTGAAAAAACATAGAAATTAATGACTGCTCATTGAAAACGTGCCAGTTACTTTGCAAAATCAGAGCATAGCTTCTGTAATCAATGGATGATATAGCTGCTGGGTTCTGCCTCCTTTTAATGCTCGTTTGTCTTTGAGACAGCAGTGTAGGGCTCCTGTTTTTAAAAAAACACTGTTTTATTTGCACATTTTGGGACAGATTCTTCATTGCAGTATAACCACTATATTTTGCATTGTGGATGAAATCGGCTATAAAGCCAGTGCATCCAGCCTGAAAAGATCATCCCAGTTCAAGAGAGATGCTCTGGTGGCTTGGACAGGCTTTATGTTCTCCCCTTCCTTGCTGGTATCAGAGCAAGGAAGATGGGTGGTAGCTGAACAAGAGTGTGTGTGGCCACTCCAATTCATAGGTTTTATTTAAAGGGATTATGCTCATCTAGTCCAATCTCCTGCAAAATACACACATTTCTACCTGTGGTTTTGACCCCAAGGGGCTGTTATCAACCCTTTGGCTGCTCTAACTTAATACAGGGGGACCAATGCCACATAAATCAGTGAAGTTCACAAGTGAGCTTCAAGCAACTTTTGTACCCCCTTCCTTTCAATTTGCATTGTGTGCATTCAGAACATAGGTAAGCCTTCTGTGTAGTTTGAGTTTGTGCATCTTATAAAATATGTGGAGTAGAAGACATTACTTATTCTCAAAAACCAAGCAAAAATTATTGAAGAGAGCATCCCAGACAGAAAATGGAATGTTTGGGCCCAGAGCCTTATCATTTTGATTTCCCTATATAGAAATTAATGCTGTCCACTGAGAAACCAGATTATGTTACTACCTCTGTCTGGATTCACACGCAAGCCAGTTAGTCAGTATTGCCTCTCCCATTTACTGCAATTTGATTGTGACTACCTTTCATCATGAACCTTGACCAACCCCAATCCTACTTTTGCTCATGGTCCCTGAACAAAAGGTCTACAAACCTCCACCCAATCACTGATCCAATTAGTAACTCCCTTCCTCATCCCACACACTTGGTAATTTTTCCAGTGACTACTTCAAAGCAATTCTAAACCCAAACTAATGATGATCTTTCCAGTGTCCAATATTAGAACACCATTCGGTCAACATGACCCAGCATATTCAGAAATAATCACATAATTTCTAATCGCTGCACCCAATAACCTAGACAAAAATCACTGATTTCCTTTTTAATTACATTTTTTTCACTCTTGCCAGCTTTTTTGCTAATGCATGCCTTATACCCAGTATTCAGGAACAATGTTCAATCAGACTAAGTGATAGCTCTGATTTCACAAAGTACTTGTAAGCACATACTTACTTCCATATCTATGCAGCAAAACACTTTTGCAACTGCTTAAATGCTTTGCTGACCTGGGACCTAAATCACTTGAACAGACTCTCTCTTTATTTCTATAAGCTCAATACTTTGTGGGCACCAACCATCTGACCATTACCTCCTCTCCATGATATACCAACAAGAATATCAAAGGGTATTAAATTCTAGGACACACAAAGAAGATTTGGTATTAGTTGATCAAACAACATGCCCATTATTCTTAAAGATGTTAATGTAGAATTCTCTGGCTTTAATTTAGCTGAACACGAACACTCCTGTGTATTTTCCCTAGCCCATTGAATAATACATAGGAGTGCCTGCATAAACAAATGTGCTTGGGAGATCTCCTATCACTTTTTTTAAGAAAAATTAACAAATATTGACCAAAACTCTAAAGCCTAATGCATTTTTAAAGATACTAATCCTCCCATTCCCAGGGTGCCTAACCACATGCTCTTTCCACCCAAACATCAGCACTGCTGCGGTGGTTATCCCAATCATGCATTAATATATCTCAAAAGAATGTAATTACTCAAGCTGGAATTGGTGAGAACATAGGGGTTGACAACTGTACTTATGAAAAGTACCAGGGGATCTTTAATGACCAGGGTTTTTGTTTGTCATCTGATCTGAAAGATGACATCTCCAAAAACTGTGCCCCTCTCACCACGCTGTCATTCTCTACTGGCTCGAAGGACACCTAACAAGTCACCGGCTCCCTTTCCTGCTGCATCTAGAGGTTTTCAATCCTCTTGCTGATCCTGCTTACTAGCTTGTGAGAGCTGACAGCGTAAGGTAGAATGGCTGCAGGCAAAGAGAATGCACAGCAATACCGTTAAGAGGTTCCTGGAATACATGTCATTCTAAATTCTATATTGCATAGCAGGCATTAAGAAAACCCAGAGAAATCACAGGTCAATTGGCTTAATGATTTTTTTGCACCACTTAAATGATCTGAACAAAGCACAATCATACCATAGCTTTGAAGTCCCTCTTCACATCACCACATGAAGGATTTTGTTACACTTAATGTCAGACACCAGGAGATGCCCCTCCTTT
This sequence comes from Malaclemys terrapin pileata, assembly GCF_027887155.1. Taxonomy (NCBI): domain Eukaryota; kingdom Metazoa; phylum Chordata; order Testudines; family Emydidae; genus Malaclemys; species Malaclemys terrapin. The sequence goes on along the minus strand of NC_071510.1, from coordinate 51,067,590 downwards.
ACTATACAGAAGGTTAGCTCCAAAACAGTTGAAATACATATGAAATCTACACTTTGCAAAGGTATATTAATAATAAATAAAAGACTTTTTTAAAAGACCTTAACATCCATTGTCCAATAGCCTCCTGGAGAGCATGGAGTTGCAATCATGGAGAAAAACTTTAAAACATGGTAGATATCAATATATGGATTAACAAAAAACAATTCTAAAAACAAGGCAACTTGCCATAGTAGCTAATCAAAGCAGGAGCTGAATATGACAAAAGACTCAGGCAACAATTTTGTTTTCTGTCTTTTCAGGCAAACTAAATGCATGAGAGAATTTTAATTACTTTCATTAGGTCTTGCACACTATACACCATGTCTCAACCTGATGTGACTTCACTAGTAGCTTTGTATTGTACTTAAATGCTCTGAAAAAAGACAAAAGTTATTTTGAGTTAATATTTTCTCCTGGCTGAGTTTCTGCTCTAACATACAACTACATTGCCATTAGCATTGTGAAGATATTCTTTCTGCTGATAAAAATGGCATGAACAATCCCTCTGCCAGACCTTCAGCTGGCATGAATTGGCAGTGGAGCTGTGGTTTGACTTCAATGGCGCTATGATGATTTAAACCCACTGAGGATCAGGCCCCATATATTTACAAAACATTTTACAAACACCACTAGAATTAAACATGCTTTTAACAGGCACAGAATCTTTGGGTTGTAAGAAAAAAAAACTATTTTAGCTGTTACATTTTCCCTTTAAAAGTGTTACGTTTCCACCTGGGGCAAAAAAAAATTAAAATTCACTATTTTGTCATGAAAACAGGAGCAGAAAAATATCATTTTTGTCATGGAAATTTCTGTTCACTGATAAATATGGTGAAATTTTGCCTATTATTTAACAACCAAATGGTCATGAAAACCTCTGCTTATAACTGCTCACAAGTGAGGTCCACTTTAAGATAGTTTTGGCTGTATCTTTTCTTTATGTTTCTGCCTTAACCTGTCAGCTAGACTTTTTTCTAATGGATTTTAATACAGCAAAAAGACACTATCCAGATATGGCTATATTAAAATAATAAATGTACAGTTAGGCACAATTAAGCATACAATTACGTACACAAATATGTAGATCTATTTTCACTAGTATGATAAAGGCCACAATCTTCAGATCTACCCATATGTTTGTGCTCCAAGGTAGATGTTTAGATTCTTTGGCACTAAAAGGGAGTCAGTAGTACCTTTGCCTTCATTGACTATGGGATGATTCGTGTGAGTGCACACTACAGAACTGGAGAAGCCAATAAGAATTCCATTTGCAGAGTGCTTGCAGAATCTGGTTACTTATTTACATCCACTGAAGTGCCACCTTCTGAAAATATTAAGGTGCTGGCAAGCAGAAGTGCCTGCCCGATTAGTGACATATGTGCTTGTTTTAAGCATGCAACTCAATATGACAGGTGTATACCCAGAATGGTCTCTGCTCTCTCTCGGCTACCTGTATTTGTGTCTCAGCAAGTGTATCTGCATGTCTGACTAGTGTGTTATTTACATTTATTTCATGGTCAAGAACAGTCCTTGGAATCATCTTGTACTTTCTGGGCTGCATATTCCTTAAACATGCAACCACTCCGTGGCTGTCTTACCACTGAAGCAAAATTTCTGTCTTCTCTAGTCCCCTTCTAGATCAGAAAGACTATGAAAGCAAAGTTATTCACTAAATACACATTTTATATAATTCCATCTCTAAAATTCTATTTGGAAACTGATGAATAGGGCTAAACTCATTATGACAGATGGAAATGAATTAATCACTGTACTGGAAGTTTCTGGTTGCCTAGGACCCAGTGATCATCATCTGATTACATTCAATATGGGCAAACACAGGACCCTTCCAACCAGTAACACACACATTTTATACATATTGTATACACACACAGAGAGAGCTCCAAAAGGGCTAATTTCCCAAAGCTGAGGAAAAATATGAGGAAAAACTGACTAGAAGGAAAATATTAATGAAAATTGAAAACATGAGTTCTAGATGGCCCAAAATCCACAATTCCACAATCAAGAAAGAAGACAACGTTGACTGAAAGCCCATTCTGGTTCAGTGGAAATGTGAAGGCAATAATTAGAAATAAAAAAACAATATATAACAAACAGAAAAAAGGGAAATGAATAGCAATCAATGTAAATGAGAAGTTATGAAGTATAGATAATTGATAAAATAGGATGAAGACATAGAATCATGGGACTGGAAGGGACTTTGAGAGCTCATCTAGTCCAGTCTCCTGCTCTCAAGGCAGGACTAAGTATTATCTAGAGCATTCCTGACAGAACTGCTCTTAAAAATCTCCAATGATGAAGATTCCACAACCTCCTTGGCAATTTATTCCAGTGCTTAAACACCCTGACAGTTAGGAAGATTTTCCTAATGTCCAACCTAAACCTCCCTTGCTGTAATTGAAGCCCATTGCTTCTTGTCCTATCCTCAGCAGTTAAGAATAATAATTTTTCTCCCTCCTCCTTGTAACAACCTTTTATGTATTTGAAAGCTGTTATCCTGTCCCATCTCAGTCTTCTCTTTTCCAGACTAAACAAACCCAATTTTTTTTTTTCGGGGAAAAGTCCATGGCTAACAGGAGTAAGAACAAAAGGAGATTTTAAAAGTATATTAGGAACACAAGAAATCTTAGAAGTAGTATAGGTCCATTACTAAATGGAGATTGTATAACTGTTAATAATGATCCAAAGATAGAAGAAGTGTTCAATAAATATTTCTGTTCTGTATTTGGAAAGCAGGAGGAGGATAATGTGCTTAGATCACATTTGTACTTTCCAGTCTATTAGTAACCAAGGAGGATGTTAAACAACAACATCTACTAGGGATAAACATCTTAAAAATCAGCAGACCCAGTTAATTTGCACCCCAGAGTCCTAAAAGAACTGGCTGAGGAGGTCTCTGGCCCACTGATCTTAATTTTTAAGAAAACACATGGGGAAATTCCAGAGGACTGGAAGAGTGCTATCATTCTGCCACTATTAAAAAAAGGGAAAACAGGATGGCTTGAATACCTAAAGGCTTATTAGTCTAACATCAGTGGAAAAGCTGATGCGGGATTTTGACTAATAAAGAATTAAAGGAGAGGAATATAATTAATACCAGTCAACCTGGCTTTATAGAAATAGGTCTTTTCAAACAAACCTGGTTTCATTCTTTGAGATTACAAATTTGGTTAATAAAGGTAACTGTGTAGATGTAATAAACAGACTTCCTTAATACATTTGACTTAGGACCACACAACATTCCGATTTTAAAAATTCGAACGATAAAGTATCAATAAAGCACATGTTAAATGGATTAAGAACTGGATAGCTGACAGATATCAAAAAAATAGTTTCCAATAGAGAATCATCATCCATAGGGACTTAGGGCTTGGTCCACACTGGGGCGGGGGATTGATATAGGAAACGCAACTTCAGCTACGAGAATAGCATAGCTGAAGTCGACGTTTCCTAGATCGAACTAAGTTTACTTACTGCGGGTCCACGCAGTGCAGGCAAGCTCCCCCGTCGACAGCGCTTCCTCCTCTCGGTGAGCAGGAGTTCTGCAGTCGACGGGGGAGTGCTTCTGGGATCGATTTATCATGTCCAGATGAGACGCGATAAATCGATCCCAGAAGATTGATCTCTAACCGCCAAATCAGGCGGGTAGTGTGGACCTAGCCCTAGGCTCAGAGATCTAGGAACAAAGAATGCAGGCCAGACATACAAAATGGGGGACTGTACCTGGGAAAGCCATGACTCTGAAAAGGAGTTATGAATCATAGTGGGCAAGCAATTCAACATGAGCTCCCAATGCAATGCTGTGGCAAACAGGGCTAATGCAATCTTTTGATGTATAAACAGGGGAGTAGTGAGTAGGAATAGGGAGGCAATTTTACCTCTGTGTGTGAAATTGGTGAGACCAATACTAGAATACTGGGGATACCAGAACAGCATATATATTTTTAAAATGATGTTGAAAAATTGGAGAGGGTGAAAAAAAACTCTCAAACATGATTTGAGAGCGGAGAAAGTACCTGGCAGTGAGAAGCTTAAGGAGCTCCATCTGTTTAGTTTATCAAAGCGAAGACTGAGAAGTGACTTGTCTACTTGCATGGGAAAAAATACCAAGTACCAAAAGAGCTCTTCAATTTTTTGATCAAAGGGATAACAAAAAACAATAATGGAAACCGAAGCCAGACATTCAAATTGGAAATAAGGAGCAAATTCTCCATCTCTTGATGTCTTAGAGACATGCCTTTCTGGATTATATGCTTTAGTCAAACAAGTTATTGGGCTCCACGCAGGGGTAACTGGGTGAAATTTAATGGCCTGTAATACACAGGATGTTAGACTACATGATCTAAGGGTCCCTTTCTGGCCTCAAACTCAATTAAACTATGAACTAGCTTTCCTTTCTTCTCTGCTTCCTCTTTTAAGGAAATTGTCAGCCCTTATGCCTGCATAAGTCTCACTGAAATACAGAGAAATTTTGTATCATTCAGGGCCTGACAAACACCCATTGAAGTGAATGGGAATTTTTCCATTTTTTATAAATGGGTACTGTGTCAGTTCCAAAGTCAGCAAGATTTATCCCTTAGATAAACCCATGATTATAGCCAAACTTTCTCTAGTTCTGGAACTACCTTAGTTAACCGAACCTTGGATCCCTCTTTACACATGGAATACATTATTATTATTATGACCAGATTTATAGTTAATTGCTTAGGGAGAGATTTTTGGTGACAGGTAATCTTGCTGAACTTCAAGGTTGACAGAGAAATCACTACCAAGTATACCATGCATTATCATCCCTTTGATAGATTTGATAATATGATTCTTTTCTGGTAAATGTAGAGAAATATTAGCATGCCAAAATTACAATGTGCAATAGATAAAATCAGAATTATAAATCTTGAATTCTAAATGAGCATGCTCATTTAGGAAATAAAACAATATTTTTGAGGTAAAACCAAAGTGGTGAAAACCCCCAAAGGCAGACTATGAAACACTTAGTGCTACTAATGAAATATTAGCACTTATCCATTAGTTTTAAGTTTTGCTTCTGAAAGATATGAATTGTACCACACTGGAAACAAATTCTCTATCCACAGAGGAGGTGTAGCGAGGGCAGAAGGATAAGTTCACACACACTGGTCTCCCCATCAATATGCTTCAACAATGACCTGAAGTACGTCTATGGGTGAGTGTAGCTCCAGCTCCCTAGTCAATTCAGTCTCTTGGTAGACAGACTGTCAACAAGGATGTCAAACAGATGGGGCTATGTACATTTGCCCACTAGTAACTGGACTTAAAGTTACGCATTCAATTTGCAAAGGCCACCAGTTAAGCACAAAATAGCAGTAATTTTCATGCTTTATCAACCTGCACTGGGTTGGAATCTAGAAACAATGTTGAGATGAATTGCTCTATAACCCATGATCAGTCCTTTTGAGTCATTATGTATTATTGATATGCCATTACTTCAGTCATTTTCTCATGTCTCTTACCATAGACGTTATAAAGCATCTTCCCTATGGAAAGCTGTATTAATATTTTGTTACATTTTCCTTCCTAGGTTTTCCCCCCTAGTTGAGCATCACATACAGTGAAAAGCATGCCTGAGCAAAGCAATGATTACAGGGTGGTGGTGTTTGGAGCTGGAGGAGTTGGCAAAAGTTCCTTGGTCTTGAGGTTCGTGAAAGGCACTTTCAAAGAGAGCTACATTCCTACCATTGAAGACACCTACAGGCAGGTGATCAGCTGTGATAAGAGCATATGCACTTTGCAGATTACCGACACTACAGGGAGCCATCAGTTTCCAGCCATGCAGCGTCTGTCTATTTCCAAAGGACATGCTTTCATTTTGGTTTTTTCAATCACCAGCCGACAGTCCTTGGAGGAACTCAAGCCCATCTATGAACAAATCTGTCAGATTAAAGGGGATGTGGAAAGCATTCCAATTATGTTAGTGGGGAATAAAAGTGATGAAAACCAAAACCGAGAGGTGGAGAGCAGTGACGGAGAAGCCATGGCCAAGAAGTGGAAGTGTGCCTTTATGGAGACTTCTGCTAAGTTGAACCACAATGTGAAAGAGCTGTTCCAAGAGCTGCTAAACCTAGAGAAACGCAGGACTGTGAGTTTACAAATTGATGGTAAAAAAAGCAAACAGCAGAAAAGGAAAGAGAAGCTGAAAGGCAAGTGTGTAGTCATGTGAAAATTGCACTGTTATGAAGCAACCATGTAGTCTCATTCTTTCTGACAGAACCCAACGTGAAACCTATAGACAATGAGGAACCATATGAAACCCTATTTATTAGTAGCTGTTATGAAAGAAATACAATAGATTTTTTTAAAAGAGGAGTTTATTTGCTATGAAAAAAAACCTCCCAACAACTCAAATCATAGTTAGAAAATAAAACCAAGAATGAAGAAAGTAGGAAAGGATTTCTAATTTTAAAGCAAATAAAAGAAAACAAATTAATTCCTTATTTACAATATACTGCACTATGGAAGAATTGGATGCCAATTACTTATGTTTATTATGCTGTTTGCATATAACTGTAATGGAAGGTGATGTATCTACATAATGCAGATTTAGAAGAGAAAGAAATGCCAATGAAGAAATCTAGAATGTATAAATGCATGTTGGATAACTTATCATAGCCTTCAAGAACGCTGGAGATAACACAAATATTTTTCTGTACAAGTCTTGATGCTGACTGTTCAGGGTTGGAGGGTGTGGGAAAGAAGATAACCCTGGAGCTACCAATTTATGAACTATTGTACATTTGGGGAAAATAAAGGGGCTATGCAGCTAACTGTGATATTGATTCTCTCCTCTTACCATATTATGTTCCTCCTTAGTATTATGCTGATGAGCAGTGTTTGAACTGAAGGATGGGAGGGGGGAAAATCTCCTTGGGTCAGCTGGAGATCGTTCCCTCCTCTCTGGGCTCTGCTAAACCATCATTTCCAGGGATGGCCTGTACCTCTGTCCCCAAGATATTTCCAAAGACCAAATATTTGCCTTTGGAGCATGTTAGTTTATATGTGCAGATACAGAAAAATTTTCCCCCAGGGGGACATACTCTGAACTCCCTCTACAAAGGCCTCTGTGGAAATTATTCAGTTCAAACATTGCTGATAAGAGCACAATATGATTGGTAAATGAACAGATTGTTTATGAAGTTGCAGGCAGGTGTGTGAGAGAGAGAGGAGAATGATTTTGCTCATATTGCCAGATTTGCCAAATCAAACTTCTGTATAATTACTGCATCTGAATTAGAAATTTGCCTGCATCTTATGATAAACATACAGTAAACTATTAGATTTATTGCCTTTAAATTGGCAAAAGGGGGTTATATTTATTATTTAAATTTGTGGTCTGAACAACTGAGACTATTCAGGGAACCATATCTGGCAGTCTTTACTTAGAGAAAACTTTTATTGGCCCCGTCTCTAGTGGCATTAATAGAAGACTTGCCTAAGTAAAGACTACATGATTTGGCACATTAACAGTTCAGTCAAAAAGTGAGTTACAATGCAATACTAGGTTCACAATAGAGAAAACAAGTTACGACCTTTTTTTTTTTTTTTTGAGAAACTGCTTTTTTGCAGTCCAAGATGGAGAAAAAGTGTATTTAATGTGAGTTATTTTGAAATCTCTCCAAAGTTTTTTTTAAATACACAACATGAATGATTTGCTCTATATCCTACAACTAACAGCAAAATGAAGACCATCAAAGATGAAAAAAGCACATTAACTTTTTTAAAGGATATGAAATTGTATATTCTACAGTTTGCACCTTTCTGCTTTAAAACAAAAAGCGTTCACTGTATTTTTCGCAAATGTATATGTCAAAAGCATATTATTGGAAAATGCAGTCAGGTACTAGGAAAATTAGCATGCATGTTACATAATAAATGTCTTATAAGAGCAGTTTAAATGCAGTATTCACTTTAGAAATAATTACCTTGTTGTTCTTAAAATGATTTCTTGTTTACCTTCCAACTTCCAAACAGAAATGCAACCACTTAGTGGATAGCATGGGTAGAAAAGGATTATAGCAGGCCTGCTACCAGCACTGCTTTTCTCAAAGAGAGACCTTAATTGTTGTAATTCTCTCTAGGCAAAATCCTGGCTCCACTGAAGTCAATGGCAAAACTCTCACCGACATCAGTGGGGCCAGGATTTCACCCTCTGATTTAATTGCAATAGATGTAGAGAATTGTAACTCTGCTACTAATTCCCAGCTGCAAGAGCTACTGAGACAGTTTTTCCTTTTAATCCTTAAAATAATCACATATGACTGAATAAGGAAAAGAAATGAGAACTGGAGTGAGTATAACAAACAGGCTTAGACTCTTCCTTCACCTTTTCATATTCACATTAAAATGAAATTCAGGTTTCTCTAATCAATTCCTAAACATATAAAGGATTCTGGAATTGTTTTATATTGCTGAGTGGATTCTCTCGCAGACAGGCTATTGAAAAAACCGACAGTATTTGAAGAACAGTGATGTGATGCATTTATCAGTGGTATATTTAGTGGGAATTACATAGATGTTTACTCTGTTTGTGAGCCAATAGTTTAAGTGGTTAAAGATTCTCATCTTCCTAATTTTGGACTTCATTAACAAAAATGGAAAATAAAAGAATGACTATGTTTAAGAAATATTGTTGCAGCCAGCAACAAATTAAAAAAATGGGCCATAGACAGAGCTCAACCATTTGATAATTGAACTCCAATTGATGCTAATAGACATTGTGAATATGTGTCAAAGGCACTATTGTGTTTGACTTGTGTCTGAGAACTTTTTCTGGCATGCTACATTTATACGACAACTGTATAGAAACAAACTAAAAAGTCACCTTAGAGACAAAGAGCCTTATTACAATATTACTTACTTGCTTTTACTTTGATGAAGATATTCATGATTTACACTAGTAAATGAGATCTCAATCAGGTTCAAAGGGTATGACTATATCAATATTATTGGACCAAATACCATCCTTGACTTCAGTGGCGAACAGAGATTAGCTGTTCTGCAGTGAGAGTAGAAATAAAACAAGTAAAACCTGTTTCTGTTAGGCTTAAGGACAATTTCCTTTGATTCCCAGTTGATTCCTCTGCAACAATATAATAAGCCATGATTTATTTCATGCTCTTGCGTGTATTAAAGCAAGGCCAGTATAGAAGCAATATTATTCATGGACCACTGACTCTAAAATAACATTTTATAACCTTGCATTGCCATTGCAGTTTATAATACTAGAATTTTCATATCTGTGAGCTGGTCAAAAATATTTGTTTTGCTATTACTGATACAGATGTTCTTTTTCTTTATAGAACAACCAAAAAAAAAAAAAGAGGGAAAATAAAGAGAAAATACAGCTTTGTTATATTTTGTGTTTTCCTTTGAAATGTGATACCAATATACAGAAGCTCTCTGAAAATGTACATAAACAGAGCATATTGAATGCAGTATTGTAGCTTTGTTGGTCCCAGGATATTAGAGAGACAAGATGGGTGAGGTAATATCTTTGATTGGACCAATTTCTGTTGGTGAGAGCGATAAGCTTTCGAGCTTATACAGAGCTCTTCTTCAGGTGTGGGAAATATAACCCAGCTATATACAAGGTGGAACAGATTATTTAGCATAAGTAGTAAACATACATTTCAAGGGACCATTCAAGGTGAAATGGCCCCTTCCCACCTCTCCAGTCTTAGGTGGGAAAGAAAAAAAGCTGTGGGAGTGGGGGCGGAGGGTTAGAGTAGGTTATAGATTGTTGTAATAAGCCATGAAGTCAGTGTCTCTACTTAGTCCATGATTTTTGGTATCTAGCAAAGTTATGAATTTAAACTCCCAGGCTCATCTTTTGAAGGAGTTGTGCAGATTTCCTTTGAGGATGAGGACTGAGAGGTCACATATACAGTGATCGCTTTGTGAAAAGTGTTCACTCACAGTTGCTATGGTGTTTTTGTCTTTTATCATTTTTCTGTGTGAGTTCATTCTACAGCATAGTGATTGTCTTGTTTCACCCACATAGTTGTTATTTGGGCACTTAGTGCACTGGATGAGGTACACCACATATTGTGATAAGCATGTGTAGGACCCATGGATCTTGAAAGGTATGTTGTGAAGAGTGTTGATTATCGTAACAGTGGAGAGATGTCTACAGGTTTTGCTTATGTTCTGTCAGGGTCTGGTGCTGCTTTGAGTTCGTGTGTCCTGGTCTGTAGGGAGCTTGCTTCTGATAATGAGTTTGGAGAGGTTGCAGGGTTTTTTGAAGGCCAGAAGAGTGGGTTCAGGAAAGATTTCTTTCAGGATGTGATCCCCATTGACAATGGGATGTAACTGTCTGATGATACTCCATATAGATTCCAGTGTGAGGTGGTAGGTGACAACTGGAGTTGAACAGTAGGCAGGGGTTTATTGCTTATTACAGCAATCTATAACTCATTTAACCCTCTCCGCTCCTTCCCCTATGACTGGAGAGGTATTAATGGGCCCCTTCACCTTGAATGGTCCCTTTAAATGTGTGTTGTTTACTTATGCTAAACAATCTGTTCCATCTTGTATTTAGCTTTGACACTCTGAGTACCTTTCCCAGACCTGAAGAAGAGCTCTGTGTAATCTTAAAAACTTGTCTCTCACCCCAACAGAAGCTGGTCCAATAAGACCCACCCTGAGCATATTCAAGACCTGTAAGATCTACAGTGAATTTCAACACCATGAAAACATGATATTGACAAGTCAACTATTCACAAAGCATGACTTTTATATATGTATGTGAGATATTAAGATATATAGTTATCATCCAAATGTATTTATTGCCATTTCATTATCTAATATATTTTATTCAAAATTACCAATATAAAGTTATTTGAACATACAAGTTTCTATGTTTCCAGTGATGTTCTGAATATAAGCCAGACAAAATAAAGTTTTAAATTACAAATACATGCTTGGAAAATAGCCTTCTTTATTAACTTTAATAGATTTGGTTCATTCGTAGTTTGAATGAATTTTTCTTGAGAATGGGCAGTGTGAAATTCCCTGATGTAAAATTGATTTATACAAATATTCGGCAATTTCCCCAAATTTGTAGCTGTACAAATCAGACTCCTGGAAAATGTCTGAATAAGGGCAACTATTTTATGTGCATTATGTGCCAATGACCATGTGACTGCTCTCTTACCTCCCTCCCTGTTCTCTTCCCATGTCCTAAACATCTCCTGCCTCTGGTATTTGCTCCAAAGTTTTCCCTCTTACAATGACAGATCTATAATTTCTAAACAACTTCCTACATATAGCCCAACCAGGTTGTGTGGACTTCAATGAGCCACTCTCCAGGTCATCAAAAGCAGAGCAATTCTGGAAACTTCTTTACATTCAATCATCTCGAAAGGCTCTCCTGCATAATATCAGTCATATGTCCAGTGACTATGTACAATTTTGAGACATATAACATGGATGCTACTGTTACTCCTCCCCTCCTATGTAATGGTGCTCCCCCCACCTGTGCCAAGAAACGTGGTATGGCAAAGGAAATATAACCACATCACTTTTTAGTGGCATGAATTACAGTATAGTGCATTTGCAGCATTTTCTTATTTTATTTCTTAGAGTAATATGCTTGCTTTGAAGTCTAACACTTAAGTTACCTCACGAGAGAGATTTATTATTTAAATAAGCAAATGTAGTTTCTAAACAAGCATTCATTAGTACACAAAAGACAAAAGGATTAAAGTGTAGGTGTCAATTTTAAAACAGTAAACAAAAATGCACAGTTGACGTGTTGTTCAAGTGCTGAGTTTTGAAGGTAAAAAATCACACCACTGTGAATTAATTTTGAAAGGAAACTAAGATGATTTTATCCTTAGGAAAGGATCATCCCTAAAATTCTTACTTATTAATGTTTGCTTCTGATAATACCCACAATGTGGTAGGCTTGTTCCACAGTGTTTCCATGTGCAACCATATTTCATATACCTACCAATCTCTTATTTCGGTCACCATTTACCACTCTAATTTCCTGTCAAACCATATACTCCTTGTGTGAGTATACACTGCCCTAGGATGGATAAAATCCAATTTTAAAAAAATCAATTTTAAAATTTCAATTAAATACATGTTTCAGAGTGGTAGCCGTGTTAGTCTGTATCAGCAAAAAGAACGAGGAGTACTTGTGGCACCTTACAGACTAACACATTTATTTGAGCATAAGCTTTCGTGGGCTAAAACCCACTTCATCAGATGCATGCAGTGGAAAATACAGTAGGAAGATATATACACAGAGGACATGAAAAAATGGGTGTTGCCATACTAACTATAACAAGAGTAATCAGTTAAGGTGGGCTATAATCAGCAGGAGAAAAAAAACTTTTGTAGTGATAATCAGGATGACCCATTACCAACCGTTGACAAGAAGGTGTGAGTAACGGTAAGGGGGGAAATTATCATGAGGAAATAGGTTTTACTTTGTGTAATAACCAAGTAGTACATGTTTCCTGCCACTTTTTAAAGAAAGTCAAACCATTGAACTGGTAGAAGTCACTGGCTAATCACCTGGAACAAGTTTTTGAAGAACTACACCCAATTTTGATAGCAGTAACCTCTTCTGTGGAAGCAGAGAAAATATTTTCTTCTTTTGATTCAACTAATTCAGTTGATTTTCAGTTGATCAATTCTTTTGATTCAACTAATAGCTCAAAGTTAAGAAACTGATTGGGAGTTGAAAAACCAAGAAAGCTTATTTTCCTCTTCCAATCTATGACTAAAAACTAGATGTGAGAGGATGAGATCTACTAGTTCTAAAATCTTGAATGGCATGCTGACCAGGAACAATCAGTTCAATTCACTAACTACAGTTAATACTTCCTTTGTAAATTAGTTAGCTTTAAATACCAAATATGATTTGCTAAACTTTTTCCTTATGTATCAAGCACATTTATAGTAATTTTATTTAACAATATTAAAATGCTGCTTTGTGCATTTCTAATTGATTTTGAATTTCCATCCAAACAGATATTGACCTCAATCACAAGAAAAACATTAATGACCATCTATACAAGATACACAATTCTCTAACACAAAAAAATGTAAACGTTAAGAATCTTGATAAATGTGAGTTAAGTTACATAATTGCTTAAATAAATGTGTGTAGATGTAGTGTGTCCTTCTGGTTAGCAAAAGGCAGCACCTTTTTTAGGATAAAAGCTACATTTAATAGCAAAATCAACATGTTTTAAATCATTACCAACCAATGAGAAGCAACCTCTTTTTAGGAAAATACTAAAAAGTATAAATACAAAACACATTTAAAATCAATTATTTAAATCAAGATTTTCTGCTTGTTGATTTAAATCATGATTAAAATTGGTGACTTAAATTGCTTTGTTTTAAATCAATCCACCATGCTCTAGCCTCATTGTAAAGGTCATGAACATTTATATTTAAATGTCTCATTTAATTAATTGCTGTCATAATTGTGTCCCACTGACATTCCATATACATAAGCATGCTATTTTCTAATCTGTCAAGTGCATTTATTTAATACATGGTTTTCTATTTTTTCTTGTCATTATCTATCGTTCTTAACATTAGATATTTGTGAGCAACTCCTTATTAGCTATGTATCTATCCAATCCATCAACACAATATCTAAATGCCAAGCTTTTAAGGGTGCAGCCAGATATCTATAACAGTCTATGTACAAAAATGTTTTCTGAAAGATCACCGTGCCCCTGCTATATTAAGTGTTTGCACTGGTCCGTCACTGCATATAGTGAACAAATGAAGAACTCATAGTAGAAGTGGAAGTAAAAAGATTTCTTGCCTTCCAGTAAGATATATTTAGGCCTCATTCAGATGCTGCAGGACAGGTCTAACATGCCTCTCACCAGCACAGCTTTCGCCTCACCAGCTGGCACTTCACAGAATGAAAGATTACAGAAAACTGCTACACAAAAAATTCCGTTTAATTTTCACAGTTTGACTGGAAAAAACAGGATGTCAGGAACTGGAGGTGCCATTTTGAGTGAAGAGGATGTGGCAAATATTCTTCTCCATACATAGGAGGATCTGGAGGAGGGGGGTTTCCTCTAGAGATGATCCACAGCTAGATTATCCTGAGAAAGACTAAGATCATACCACAGTACCACTCACTACAACATACGCCTGAGCTCCAGCTGCACCTGCTCTTCTATCTCTAGCTTTTGCATGAGCTTCCAAGTACCTCACAGTTGAAGCATTTTCCTTCCCTTGACTTTAAACACCCCAGCCAGTACTATAATTAGATTGACAGCAGCAGCACAGGCAACCTGCAAGTTTTTTGGCACTATTACTGGCCACCACTGTTGCTTCCCTTCCTCATTTGGTGCAATGCCTGCTGCTAGTCAACCAAAGTGAGATTTTCAAAGATATTTAAGTATATAGGTGCCTAGCTCAGTGGTGCTTAACCTGCTTAGGGGTTTTTGTAAATCACACTAGGCAACCGCCTCTATCTTTAGGCACCTTTTAAAATCCAGCCCCTAGTAGCCCTCTGGTTCCCAACCACCAGCCCATAATATGACAGGGACTTGGGTAGCAGGAGAAGGATATAAATAAATAAGTAGAAAAGGTCAATGCCCTCAGTTAAAGATTTTTACTTACAATGACTATTTCCTCAGGAAGCACTGAGAACAGATCAAGATGCTGACTTTATTTTCAAGTGGGGGGAATCAATAGTCATCAGACCAAACTGCACTAATGTTTGCGATGATAAGAACATGACATCATATGTGATATAGGTAAGAGGAAGGGTTATTTACTCAGGGAGTTATAGTCAGTACACAAAAATGATTACACAAGGGGACTGTAAGCCATTGCACATGCACAAAAACCATGCTCTCCAGCCACAGGATTTAGTCCCTTTCTTTTCAGGAAGAAGTTGGTGGGCTAATTAATTCATTCTCACCACTCAGCTAATTTACTTGCTGTCTTTTATGAGGACCAGGCAATCTTCAAGCTCTCACCTGATCCCTGGCCTCAGCCAGGATGCAGTTGATTAGTCACAGCTAGACCCAACATCTCTTAAAGGGCTGGCCACCCAATTTATTTATTGCTATTTCTGGAAAGCACCCATCCACATGGAGCCATTTATATAGAATCTATTTAATTTTGAAAAGATAAAAGAAATATGCATGTGGTCTGACAGCAACAAAACTTTGGCAAAATTCAACATGAAAACTGCCTACCTTCCAATTATAATTGGAGACATCAATTATCAACTAATTAGAAATTACAGAAGAGAGAAGAATGGACTTGGAACCCTCCTCACATCCCCACCATAACTGACTGATTATCATTAAGGGACCAGTCTTGGTCTGATTCGATCAGTAACTTACATAGGAGCAAGGTAGAGAAAAATAAGATAGAGAATGTAGCTGAAAATACTAGGTCCTTTAAAAGTATTGATATTTCTTTCCTGGGAAGCTGATTAACTAAGGGGCAGGTGATTGGGGGGGTGTATCCATCAATGCCTGGGCCAAAGGGCTCCCCTTGGCCGTTCCCTCCTCTGAAGTTCTCACCGGGGTGGTGAAGAAGTCCATGTTTCCTCTCAGCATTTCCACAATTTCTAAAACACACGTTCTTGGAACGAGATGACCCACTTCCGAACAGATCACCCCACCCCAGAACTTCTCCCACTTGGTCAAATCTCCTCTTGGGGTGGTCCTACTAGGGCAAAATCCACCTAGGGTGACCAGATCACCACACTAAAATATCGGAACACATTGGGGTGCCATCAGCCCCACCCACAGTCCACTCCCGCTCCTCCAAGGCTCCTCCCCCACTCTGCCCAATGTCCCACCCCCCTCTTTGCTTGCCCCCCCCCCACGCCCTTCCTCATTCCCTGGCCTGCTGCTGGCTTGCTGCGTCCCTCCTCAGTCCCCACTGCTCATCTCTCCGCCCACTTGCTTACCCACCCGCCACTCGCCTCTTCACCCCCCTGCCTCCACTTACCCCTACGATGCTGACTTCCCCTCTGCCGGGGGGGGGGTGGTCACCTACCCTCCTCCTCTTCCTGCCCCTGCACCTCCCTCACCCAGCCCCCATTCCACCCCCTTCCCCCAAGTCCCCACCCCTGCCCTGCCTCTTCTCCACCTCCTCCACTGAGCGTGTCATGTCCCCTCTCCTCCCCGTCCCTCCTGGAGAGCTCTAAGTGCCACAAAATAGCTGTTAGGCGGCAGGAAGCACTGAGAGGGGGGGGAGGAGCAGGGACATGGTGTGCTGCAGGGAGAGGGGGAGAAGGAGGCGAGGAGGGGGGAGCTTGGCTGCAATTTTTCCCTGTAGGTGCTCCAGTCCCGGAGCACCCAAGGTGTCAGCGCCTCCCTCCCGCTCACCTCTTTACCTGAATATCAGGACACATGGCATCCTGATCATACATTGATAGGGACATGGGACAAAGGGTTAAATATCGGGACAGTCCCGATTTTATCGGGACATCTGGTCATCCTAAACCCCTCCCAACTGGTAGAGGATGGTGAAAGGAGTTCTTAAAGGTGTCACATGCCAACACCTTGCTTCCGGTCATGAGTTCATCTTGACCCCGGAAGTAATACCACAGAGGGGTGGGTCCTAGGGTGAAAGGTGGGCAGGGCATGACAGGTCAGGGGACGGGCCAATGTTTGATTGATGGTAGGCCCCTTACACTACTGGCACCATTTCCCTGGGATGTCCTTCCCCAACACCAGCTGCTTTAGGAATGAGGGAGAGGGGATGTTGGATGCATAGATGTTATGAGTTGAATGCTTGGGGGCACCTCTGCAAATTGATGAGGTCATCAGTTCAGCCCTTTGACACAATAGAACAATTGTTGATTCTGCACTGGCTCATTAAGGGTTAAATTCAGATACAATTGTTAAGGGCTAAGTTATGGCCACCATGTGCAGATCTGCCAGAGGAAAAGGGGCTATAGGAAGCTTCTGTTCCCACCATGCACCCATGGAGAAACAAGGAATTATTTGGTTGCTCTGAGAACAATCCGTGGGAGTGGGAAGCCAGCTAGCAACCCTGGAGTGCAGCAGGGGCACAGCTGTACCTTTCAATAAGCTACTGAAATGTGTGACAGATGGCAGAATGAGGAACATCTGAGCTCTGTTACCCACTGCATCATAACTGCAGAGTTCCAGTACTACTTCCCAATGGAGGTTGTTGGTGATGCTTTTCCTCCCTCTTCAGTAGCTCTTGGACCCCTTCTTCTTCTGTAAGAAGCAAGAGAAGCTAGTAAGGGAGCTCAGCAGCCCAGGAGCTGAAGGTTGTTTTCCAAGAGGAGGGGAGTTGGAGAGAGGGAGCAGATTAAGCTGCTACTTTTTTTTATTGACAAGAAGGATTTATGGTGAGAGGGAATACAACCTCCCAGCCTGCAAAGAGTGCAACAGCTCTCTCCCACCTCCCCACTGCCCTCCTGTGAACAATGTAATAGCTGAGCCTGCTGCTTTCCTTCTCACTTGTCCCCTAACTAAAAACTACTTTAAATTCCTGGGATCACTTCCTCTCTGCTTCTTGGAGGGGAAAGAGAGAGAGAGAAGAGCTGCCAATATAGCAGAACAGGGAGGCAGAAGGAGAGGCTGTGTGCAATGTACTTGGTAAAGCAGTACACCTGAAAATTCACAGCATGGCCATGCCCTGCACAGAGCAGCACTGGAAGAGTGCAGACTACACCTA
This sequence comes from Malaclemys terrapin pileata, assembly GCF_027887155.1. Classification (NCBI taxonomy): domain Eukaryota; kingdom Metazoa; phylum Chordata; order Testudines; family Emydidae; genus Malaclemys; species Malaclemys terrapin. The sequence goes on along the minus strand of NC_071510.1, from coordinate 51,049,839 downwards.
CAGAACAGTGTTAGCAATTGTTCTCCTTCAGCACTCTCCCCCCCCTCAGTTATTGCCTGCTCTGCCACTAAACAATTATAATTGCTGCTGGGAGCCCTACTCAGGTAGTGCTATTTAAGGAGGGGGGAGAAGGAGCACCCGTCGACCAGAGAGCCATAATAGAACCCTAGTGACTGAGAAAAGAAAGCACATGGTACACTGATGAAATACTCGGATGACACAACCATAATCTGGGAGAAGCTGGGAATACACTGAGGACACAGAAATAATACAGATCTAGAGATATTCAAAACATCAGCGGAGCACAACACAATGAAATTCCTCTCTTCTTCATTCAATCCAGTGCTAGCTATTAAATGGGAGGGAGAAACCTTGGGGAGATGTAATTCTAAATGAGACTTAGAAGCGACAGAGACAGTAATTTGCAGTGTGACATGACAGCAAGAGAGACCAAGCAGTTTTGGGCTGTATAAGTAGAAGCATCAGTCACTGAGATTGGAACTGCAGCATGGAGGGCGACAGCAGCTCCTGCAGACATATTGGAAATAGCTTTCATCTAGCTAGGTTGGGTAACAGAGCAGTGGAGCCACAGCAGCATCAGTGCAGTGTAGCCATCTAAGTAATTACCCATGGTTTTGGGTGGGCTTGTACAACCCAGGCTGAAGTCTGCATTGCCACAAAAAGAAGAACAGGAATACTTGTAGCACCTTAGAGACTAACAAATTTATTAGAGCATAAGCTTTCATGGACTACAGCCCACTTCTTCGGATGCATATAGAATGGAACATATATTGAGGAGATATATATACACACATACAGAGAGCATAAACAGGTGGGAGTTGTCTTACCAACTCTGAGAGGCCAATTAATTAAGAGAAAAAAAACTTTTGAAGTGATAATCAAGCTAGACCAGTACAGACAGTTTGATAAGAAGTGTGAGAATACTTACAAGGGGAGATAGATTAAATGTTTGTAATGGCTCAGCCATTCCCAGTCCTTATTCAAACCGGAGTTGATTGTGTCTAGTTTGCATATCAATTCTAGCTCAGCAGTCTCTCGTTGGAGTCTGTTTTTGAAGTTTTTCTGTTGTAATATAGCCACCCGCAGGTCTGTCACTGAATGACCAGACAGGTTAAAGTGTTCTCCCACTGGTTTTTGAGTATTTTGATTCCTGATGTCAGATTTGTGTCCATTAATTCTTTTGCGTAGAGACTGTCCGGTTTGGCCAATGTACATGGCAGAGGGGCATTGCTGGCACATGATGGCATATATCACATTGGTAGATGTGCAGGTGAACGAGCCCCTGATGGTATGGCTGATGTGATTAGGTCCTATGATGATGTCACTTGAATAGATATGTGGACAGAGTTGGCATCGGGGTTTGTTACAAGGATAGGTTCCTGGGTTAGTGGTTTTGTTCAGTGAAGCATTGCCACAGCTTCACTGCTCTGAAACCTGAGCTGGCTAGATTAAAGATAGCTTGGGTATAGCTACATGAACTGCACTGTAGATATATCCTTAGTGGCAAAATGCCTTTCTGTATGACTTGCATTAGACGGTATGGGAAGCAGCATTCAGTTCTGGGCACCTCTTTACCAAAAAAGTGTTGACAAACCGGAGAAAAAATTGATTTCGGAGGAAAAGATTCAAAGAATTACAAGATGACAAGATAGCAGTCTGCAACTACTGGAAGGATGTTCACCAGGGAGAAGGGAGATTAATTATTTAGTGTAGTGCAAGGGGGCATAGCTTGTAGTAAAGGGATGAAATAAAAGAAGGAAAAACAATTGAACAGAATGTCATGATTTTTGTTATCTTGACAAAAAAAATATTAGGTTATGAAAGATATCTGAGGAAAGTGGTAAAAGCCCATCATTGGCACCTTCAAAACTAGATTGGAGCAAGCACTAGTAAATATGCAATAGGGAACAATCCCGCGAAGAGAGGAAGGTGGACTAAATAATTTTAGAGTCCCACCCCTTCCGATTCTATAACTGCCTTTGGCATTGATTGCTTTCCAAATTTCTTTCTTTAAAATTCACATCTGATTTTGGCTCTGATCCTGTTTTGAAAGCATAAGTGGGACTTAACTGGTACAGATGCTTGGTCTGTGCACAGAGATGAATTTTCATCCTACAAGGATGGGTGTACAATATGATGTAGCCAATAAAAAAAATAATTGTGTTGCATTTTTCCAGTGTAGAAAGAAACAAAACCAATTAATTTCTTGGTATTCATAACATAGTATTGGGTTTGCATTATCTTCAAAAATTCACCATCTCTTACACAACAAAAAGATGATTACTTTGAAAACAAGTACATAACTTTCCTCTCAGGCAGATTCTGTATGTCATGATGTTAATAAGAGGAACAACAATAAGAATTTAAGCCTGCAGTGAATTTTCATAGCTCAGTCATAAAAAAAAAAAAACATGAAAAATATAGTTTGTAATGGAAACTCTGACAGCTTCAAATAAAATTGTTAGTCATGGCAGTGATGTAGTAGCTACTAGTAAGAACAAATTACATGAAGAACAAGAATCTATCAGGTAAACAATCAACAGGGACAGAGGGAACATATCTTCTTAGATGAAATGTCAGTTTTCTTCATACATAAGTCACATTTAGCCGTACTACAAACAGAATTACAATGACTTTAGTGGAGTTATGTCTACTTAAACCAGTGATGGATTTAGCCTTGAGATGCACAGAATGGATCAAAATCTGATAGCAAATGAAGATGTAAATGATATATATTAATAAAGTGGGATAAAATGGGTGTGGGGAAAAACAGGTAAACTTTACTAGACTGGAAAGCTGGAGTGAAAAGCAACCAACACGAGTGCAAGCTTTATTTTATACCCTGGGCAGGCTGCTTTTTTGTTACAATCCTGCATTTCCATCCCCTTCAATGAATAAGCTACTGCAACCCTAGACAAATAAGGTGCTCCAATTATACAATGCTGCCTAAAGCTTTTAATCAGTTAGACTATTTAATAAAAAGAGAACTGCATATTCCATTACCATCAAGAAAGTATGAATTAAACAGATTTAAGAGGTGTATATATATATGGTTATAACTGTCTTTTATCAGTGTCATTTCTTTAGACTCAATTATGATTCCTTAGAAGCTAGAAATAAGTATTGTTTTATTGGACCTTACAAGTTGAATTAGTTTAAGAGAGAAAACTTTAACATTAAAATCTCTTGCTGAAAATAGTTCTAAAGCACATTCAATGGCAATTAAAATTGGAAGTTCAACAGAAAATATGCAACTCAGTCATTTGTATAGGCAGTATTACTCATCCATTCCCCCGTGAATATATTTTATGCTTTGAAATGTAATTAAAATATGTATTTAATAGCACACAAAGTGTGCATTTGAATAGGAACATCCTGAGCTGCTTATATTTTAACTTTTCAAATATTTTTTTTTAAATCCCATAGACCAAATTCATCCAAGATGTAACTTCAAATAAATTTGTCCCTAAGTTTCTTGCTTTGGCTTAGAGAAATGATCCATATATATTCCTTTACTTGGATAATAAATAATAGGCTTTTGATTTTAAAATACATTATTTCTCCAAAACAAGCATTTAACGTCTCCAGAATGGATACATATGCTTGAGAGTAGGTACATCAAACTAAACCAGAAGAAGGATGAGCTTGTGGTTAAGTCACTGGCCTGGCACTCTATGAACAAAGTTAATTTCTCAGTTCTGCCACAACCTTTGTGTGACCTTGAGCAAATCACAATCTCTCTGTTCCTCATGTGAAAAACTGAGATAAAGATAATACTCCTTTTGTCTTGTCTATTTAGATTGAATGCTCCTTGAACAGTTACCAGAATAACTGGTTGTGCTGCAGGTAACCTACCAAAACTCCTACTCTCCCCTGTAAGGTTATCTTATTTTTAAAGTGGAAAACCTGGAACACTGTTGAGAGAATTATTTGGGTGGGAAGTAAAGGAGCTCATTGGCCAAGTAGGAAAAGGAGCCCCCCCACCCATACCATCCCCACTCACTGGGTTGCATAGTGAAGGACAAGGCAGGACATGACTGTATTTATCTCTCTGTAGCACCCTTACTATTGTCTCATAGTCTACTCAATCAATCTAGCACTAACCCTGCCATCCCCTGCTCAATGTCACCATTTCAGCCACACCCTTGTTCAGTAATTGACTCCATTCCACCTGCACTTAACCCTGCCAGTTCAAAGCTCTCCCCTTCCAGCCTAGAACCTCCCCAACCCCCAAACTCTTAGAAATCTCTCCCCATCCTCACCACATAACTATACGTCAGGAGGAGAATCCATGCTCTTCCTAGGTAACCTCTCCACACCTCAGAAACCAACCCCTTCCCTTTTGAATCCTTTCCTATCAGATACATCCAGGCTCAGAATAGCACCCCCATCTTTCTCCCCTTCTCCCATATTCACTCTGTGACACAAATCTACAGGCTCAGAACCCTTTCCACTCCTGCCTGCCATCCACCACCACCACACCAAGATCGGAGCCCCCCTCCCCTTACTTATTGTTGGGCTTGAAGAAGCTGGAGAAGCAGCACGGAGCCCTATGGCAACAGAGCCCTACATTCTGATGTTACCCAACAGAAACCTGCATTCCCTGCTCTGTGCCTCTTTCTTTTGCTTTTTGTAGCTCACATGCTGCAAGGATTCTAGGACCTGGGCAAGAAGCATATGCAGATAGCCATGTAACTCTGCTTCAGATCTCAGTTAGTTCCATGGAAGCTTATATTGCTTGCTGTATGCCCCCTCCCTCATCTACAATAGTCTTTATGTGCTCCATCCTCAGTAAGACTCCCTGGTGGCAGCCAGGTGCACTGCATCCTGCTGGGGTAAAGCAGTTTCAGCCCGGCCCAGAGTTTCTGGTGCCCACAGGTGGTACTGCCCTTACCTGTACATCAGCCATATTACACAGCAGTGGCATTATTGGTGGGGCTTAGCCCCATTAACTCCAATGACCAGCTGCCCCTATATTTGGGGAAGGGACAGTCTGTTGCTATGTGAACATACAGCACCTAGCAAAATGTAGTCCCAATCTTGGTTGAGGCTTCTAGGAGCTACTGTAAACAAACAAACAACAGCACAGGGACAAGGAGTGTGGGCCTCCCCACTGCACATAAATATTGTTATAGAACCTCTTTCAAGAAATTTTGTGGGGGGTTCGTAGGTTTTTTTATCATGTGTAAGATGTGACAAAGATGGTTGATTATTATTTGCAGTGTAAAAAGAACTCAGAATCCCCTGTAAAACTTTCTATTTCACAAAACTCTGCAGTTGTTGGTTTTATATTATGACTTTCACACAGGAGGTCCTTGATATATGAAAGCTAGAGTGTTAGTTTAGGACCAGCTTTCCAGACTAGGTAAATATGTACCAAAGAATGTTCATTAGCAATTGAATTGTTTTAGAGTTGCAATTCCATGTTTTGTTGCTTTTAAAAATCAGTGATTATGTTTGTCAATCTTCAGGACCATAAGGCTTAAGATATTTGTGTCAAAAGAGATTGCAAATTTCCTGTTTCTGATTCTCTTTTCTTTCAAAAAAGAAAATAGGAAAGTAAAGGGCAAAGAGAAAAGTGCTGTATATTGTTGAGTTCTGCAGAATTTTTATTTGAAGTTCATTATCCACTTTTTTTTTAATTAGAGCTTTTGAACATTTTTGCTGCTTCTTAAGAACATAGGAACGTAAGATCAGCTATGCTGGTCCATCTAGCCCAGTGTCCTGTCTTCCGACTGTGGCCAATGCCAGGTGCTACAGAGGGAATGAACAGAACAGGTAATTATCAAGTGGTCCATCCCTTGTTGCCCATTCCCAGCTTCTGGCAAACAGTAAGTATTTGTCAAAGTTACTGGGTCAACATGATCACCATAGTTTGTGCTCCACTTCTGTCACGGGAGGACCAGTTCCCACCATTGTGATCTGCTGAGATCATTTTGTTTCCTTTCACCATATATGCACCTTTGTCTCAGCAATTATAGGAAAGATATTGTCTTCAGTCAATCAGTAGAATGTTTGCCTACTTTACCGTTGCCTTTTTATTTCTGTTCTACTTATGGCAGTTCCTGTGACATGTGTTTTGATTACTTCACAGTGAACATGTTAAAACATAAAAAACAAAACAAAACACCCCCCCCCCCAAGAGCTGTATGAATGCCACAAGATTCAGAGGCCTAGGTTTGTTTGGACAAAGATTCACATATCTGGATTCTTATTAGGAATGCAAACTATCTATGGCCATCTCCAGTAAGTCTGATTCCACTGCCTGTGTTGGGCTTGATTCACCACTGTCTTGTACCTTACATATGCCTACAGCAGTGCATTGTGCTGGTAAAATATTGTTAAATGAGAATGTTGAAGTTTTCAGCCCACTTTGCACTCCTTAGGCAAAGATGTAAATGATCCACCAAGTGCATAATAGTAGAGAATCAGTCCCTTTGTCTTCTTGCACAGACAATTCGTTGTCTCTTTGCCAGCAGGTTTCTTTTCTACTTAGGGTATGGGAAGTGCATGATGATGGAGAAATCAGTGGGACTATTGGTGGCTCATAGGGATCATAGGAAAGAACAGGGGCCAAGTTATGACATCCCACATCTCCGTTCCTAGATGGAGCATTCTTATCCAAACTTTTTTGACCTTAATAAAAAGTTTTTGGTTTGGAGTTCAGTTGAATGGGTAGGCAAAGAGTTGGGTCAGTTCTTGTTTTAACCAACTACTTGGCCTAACCCTAATTATTTAGTATTAGGTAGGTGTTAAGCCTTCCTCAAATACTTTCAAATTAATAACCTACAGACTCTGACATTATCTGGGATGCTTAATTATCAATTATGCAGCAGCACAATTTTGGGCATAAGTTCATTTTAACTCCTTTTCTGCAGTGATATTAAATGCAATATACTATATATAGTAATAAAGGGATTCCTCTCTAGCCATATGAACATGTGCACCTGGTAGCATTTGTGCAGAATAATGCAGACTTTTGAACTGAAGGGAATAGTATATTACATGTTTTGCTAGTGATGGGTAAATGTCAAATAGATCATTGGTTCATGTAAGGTCTCTAAAATTTCTCTTTATGCTGGCTGGAAGTCTCAAAGAATGCTGACATCTTTCTCATTAGATTTCTAGTTATTGTTATTTTCATCACAGTTGGAAATATGGTACTGCAAAACAAACAAGCAAACACCCAAGAAACCAGTTGTTCCCACTGCATTGTTCTATTTCCAGTATTGATCTTGGTCAAAACCAAGAAATACAAAGAGAGGAGAAACTTAAAAACAAAAGTTTGTTAGCCTTTGTCAAAGCTCAGAGGAGCTCATATTCATTTGAGGTGAAGTCCTAATCTATGTGAGCCTGATCAAAAACCCAGTGAACTCAATGGGAGTCTTTTTGTTTATTTCTGTTGACTTTGGCTTGGACCCTCTTTCATCCAAACCAGCCTGCTTATCTCTCTCTGGTGTCACTCTTATTTACAACTCTGAAAATCACTCTGATTTACAACATCACTCTAATTAATTATGGATTTTTTTTTCTAAATTCTCTTATGGAATTAACATTTATACTCTTGAAGCAAAGGGACGAATAGGAACATTTTTATTTTTACTCGCTACTTGAAGATAAAGGCAAAATCAATAGAAATGCCACCATTCCCTGCAGCTACCCTTTACCCCAGACTTGGATCCTACCTTTCTCATGCTGAGATGCAATTGAGTACTTTTGTCAGCTTAGTGCTGTCCCCACTGAGCAAAGTTGAACAAGTCAATGAAAGCAAGGGGTGTATTTGTATGGTGTTGAATTACTTCTTCTCTAGGGACTGAGATGAAACCACCAAATTTAATTTGCAGTCATGCAAGAAGTCTAAAAGTTGTGTAAACATGGCACATTTTGGAAATCAAGACAATGTCAAGACAAGAAGGATTAGGAGATGTGGGTTACTCCCAGCTCTGCTGCAGAAGTCTATTGTTAACTTGGACATATTATTTACATGTCTGTGCCTCGGGTCCTCATCTGTAAAAAAGGGATAACAATACTCCCTTTTCCCACCCAGGGCCTTTCTTGTGTACTAAACTGTAAGCTCTTTGGGAACTATGTGTATGCACAGCACCTAATACAAATGGTCTCCAGTTTCTGTAGGGGTCTCTAGATACTATTATAATAAATATAACAAGATTGGTGTTAATGGATTCTTTTAATAGATTTAAAAATACTTTTTTAAAAAACTTTCTTTATAGCTGAACTGGCTTCTACTGAACTACTTCTACCCACATATAACAAATATTTGGAACGAATTTTGTAAAGATGGAAACCTGAGATTCTTATTGCAAACTAGATATTTGGGCAGTAGTTACCCAATTTGCTCATGCACTCATGGTAACTCTAATCTAGGAATCTCAAACTCAAATCATCACAAGGGCCACATGAGGACTAGTACATTGGCCTGAGGGCCGTATCACTGAAGCCTTTTCATACAATGATACAAAAGTATAGTCAAAAATTAAAAAAAATGAAGAGTAATATAGTATGCTATTAAAAGTCAATGTATTAACTTTTTTTAAAACTGTAATGCAAAAAGTCACTGCTAATTTTGACAGTCATTTCATTTTTGGCTACTTAGCCGGCAGTGTTTTGTATCAACCAGGGCATCAATATTAGATTTGATGAGGAGCTTAGGGATAATGGCAGGATGACAAATGGGAATGAGGATATGGAGATAGATATTACCACATGTGAGGTAGAAGCCAAACTCGAACAGCTTAATGGGACTAAATCAGGGGGCCCAGATACTCTTCATCCAAGAATATTAAAGGAACTGGCACATAGAATCATAGAATATCAGGGTTGGAAGGGACCTCAGGAGGTCATCTAGTCCAACCCCCTGCTCAAACCAGGACCTAATCCCAACTAAATCATCCCAGCCAGGGCTTTGTCAAGCCTGACCTTAAAAACCTCTAAGGAAGGCGATTCCACCACCTCCCTAGGTAATCCATTCCAGTGCTTCACCACCCTCCTAGAGAAAAAGTTTTCCTAATATCCAACCTAAACCTCCCCCACTGCAACTTGAGACCATTACTCCTTGTTCTGTCATCTGGTACCACTGAGAACAGTCTAGATCCATCCTCTTTGGAACCCCCTTTCAGGTAGTTGAAAGCAGCTATCAAATCCCCCCTCATTCTTCTCTTCTGCAGACTAAACAATCCCAGTTCCCTCAGCCTCTCCTCATAAGTCATGTGCTCCAGCCCCCTAATCATTTTTGTTGCCCTCCACTGGACTCTTTCCAATTTTTCCACATCCTTCTTGTAGTGTGGGGCCCAAAACTGGACACAGTACTCCAGGTGAGGCCTCACCAATGTCGAATAGAGAGGAACAATCATGTCCCTCGATCTGCTGGCAATGCCCCTACTTATACAGCCCAAAATGCTGTTAGCCTTCTTGGCAACAAGGGCACACTGTTGACTCATATCCAGCTTCTCGTCCACTGTAACCCCTAGGTCCTTTTCTGCAGAACTGCTGCCTAGCCACTCGGTCCCTAGTCTGTAACAGTGAATGGGATTCTTCCGTCCTAAGTGCAGAACTTTGCACTTGTCCTTGTTGAACCTCATCAGGTTTCTTTTGGCCCAATCCTCTAATTTGTCTAGGTCCCTCTGTATCCTATCCCTACCCTCCTGCGTATTGACCACTCCTCCCAGTTTAGTGTCATCTGCAAACTTGCTGAGAGTGCAGTCCATGCCATCCTCCAGATCATTAATGAAGATATTGAACAAAACTGGCTCCAGGACCAACCCTTGGGGCACTCCGCTTGAAACCGGCTGCCAACTAGACATGGAGCTATTGATCACTACCCATTGAGCCCGACGATCTAGCCAGCTTTCTATGCACCTTATAGTCCATTCATCCAGCCCATACTTCTTTAACTGTTTGTGCTTCTTGTTGTTATTTTGAGAAATGTTTAGGGCAGACCCAAAAATGCTTCGTGAAATTTGAATTAAAGTGTGTACTGTAATGTCTTCTGAATATGAAATCTGACAGTGAATTCAGTGAAAGTGAACTAATAAAGTGGATCAGGCTGGTTAAAGGGATTAGATATGGAACACAGTGCCTTTCGTCTCCGAGTCACCTTGCCCTGGAGGCTAAAAACATCTGATGGCTATTCAGTAGCTTACATGAACTGAGTTAGTGGTCTCAGTTAAGTTCATAGCGGATGGATGTCCACATCTCCAGAACCATTACAACCTCTGGCTTTTTGATAGTCAGCAACATTCTTATCCAGTTCAGGTTTTGAACACCAGGGGAAGCTATATATATCCTACTTAGCAAAAGATACAACTGTCTACAGAGCAGATGTTAATAGTTTTATCTGACATGCAAGCTCATTTTACTATGGATAATTTAAGGAAATCAAACTGAGTTTGTCTGAAGTTTAGGAGAAGGGATACACAGTAAATATTACATTTTCTTGCAAAAGTAGCATGGTTAGAAAGCCCAAATTATTACTATTATTTATTTTTATCTAGTGCGTAAGTGTGTTGGGCATCTCAAAGCTGTATGATAAAGATAAGTCCCTTCTATAACACTTATAATCTAAGTAGATAAAGATTAAAGGATGTGGGGAAAGAACTGAATTCCTTTGTTGGTCCTTTCTTTAACCTCTTGTCTATATTTTGTTGATCCTAAAGCCTACATTTACAGTGATCACCTCAAAAACTAGCCATTTTCCCCCTTTCAACTCCTCCCACTCCCAAACATAAAATTATAGGCTCCTCCCTGCTTCTCCCATGCAATGGATTGGGGCCTACACATCTCCCATGCCATGGACTGTTTGCAAAAAGTCTCTCCCTTTGCAATGAAACATTTTAGTAGAGATTTTGAACAATAGATTTCAAATCACTTCCCATAAGATTTATCCCATGAGCTTTAAGCTGTGTTGATTTATAATAGAATTAAAGCTTGTGCTCATGCCAGAATTTTTGTAACAGGTGGTGTTTTGAAAGTGAACAAGTGTTAATTGTTTATCGAAGTGGTAAGATCTTTAAAAGACCATCAATACACATAAAAAAGTTGTTGCTTTTGGAAAAGACAGCTATTATTTAAGCTGTAAAGTGACAGGATGCAGTATACTCCACAGTCATCACAGATGGACTCATGGCACTTCATGATCTGCCTGGCACAGCCATAATCAGAAAGTACTGGACCATTAGTGTACAACTTTTCCCACAAGGCATATATTACTCTGACACTGTAATCTCCAGGAAAAAAAATGCATTTCACCACTATGATTAAACTATGGTAATTTATTATATATTTGCAATACAATATGGTTTCCAGTAGAGTTCAGATCCAGAACAGCGGAGAAACTGGCTGAGGGCCAGCAGGTGGAGTAGAGGGACCAGAGGATCCAGAGCCTTCAGGGGAATATAGCTTAGTGACTGGTGGACCAATTAGTGGCAGGTGTTGTTTGCAGTGATCATTGGTTACATTAGGTAATGTTTTATTAATGCAATTTTTGTATTAAAGAGCGGTGATGAGTTATCTCAATTGTTTGTGGCATATATGAGGTAAATTATACTATAAAGAGGAAGACTGTAATTATTATGCTTGAGCAGATGAGTTGGGTTTATTATTTACATAATCCTATTATGCAAGCTCATTTCAACTTCCAAGGACATCCTCTTCTAGTAGAATTTGGGCATTGCTAAAGGTAAGATAGCAACAGGCAGAAAGCCAGGTCTAACAGCAAGCACAAGACCAGTATTTTCAATGCTCTCGTCTGTAGATTAACCTAGGTTGTTGTTGTTTATTCTTGCTTTTGGAATTTCTCTCTAATAAAGAAAAGTTTTTATATATTTCTTCCCTGGGAGGTGGTTTATGATGGTTCTTAACTTATCTGCATTGATTCACCCATTCCTATAATCAGCATTTTGGGAAAAATACAGAAAATGCGTCACTTTCATAAAGTCTTATGGCTTCTACCATTTGCCTGATTTTACCAGTATATTGGTGCTTATGCTGTTATGTGCACTGCAGCTTAGATGAGCTAGATCCATATGGATTCTTGCATTTCTGAGCAATAGTTGACATTTAAAAATTTTACTTGATAATCTGTGGTGCCAAACATACATTTCTGTGTCTTCCTTTCAAGAACTCAAGACAGTTATTTCAGTATCTCATAGGCGTTTAAATGAAAAGTCTATGATATTTTTTTAAAACCTTTCTTCTCTCTCTGACTTACACTTTGGGAACCTTACTTCCACAGATCAGGTATGCAAATTCATCTGGAATACGTGGGAGAATGTAAGTTTGTACGGCATTGAGAATTGATTTTTTATTTCAAGGTGCTGACTTTCATAATCAGACCTCTTTCTCACTGATCAAAAAATTCATCCAAGGACATTAGTTTAATAATAATTCAATAAAATCCATTTGAGGCCATAATTATGAATCCAAAAGAATCCAGAACAAACAATGCTACAGAATGGCCCACCTAGTATAGAACCAGATGACGATAGTGAATACATTTGGCAATGATCAATGCCAACTGATAAGTGACAAAACAGTTGCAAATTTACAGATCACAAAGGGAAGCAGTTGCAAATTTAAAGCAGATTGTGGTGGCATAACTGTGAGGGGGGAAATAGTTCCTTAACAACAGTGCTATAAACCTGCACCCTAATATGTTAACGATAATTGATCTATTGCAATGGAACAAAACATACTGTGCATTGAACTTTTTTTTTTAAGTCATTGATTTGAAGGGATGGTGCTTGTCAAAGCAATATAATACAGTGTGTCAATCTATTTTAAGAGGAGAAATGCTAACAATGAACAATAAGGAATATGGTCGAGAAATGGGTGATCCCAAGTTACATCATAAAAAGTAACTGAAAAAAATCAATTTGTGCATGTAAAAGTGATATAAGTACATTCTGCAAAATCAATTGTTTGATTTGTATTTTATTCCCCTTTATTTCGATGTAGTTCTTTGAGATATATTTTGTTGCTTGTCTTAACTTGAACTGGAGTGAAATCAGTGGTGATAACTATGCTTCATTTCCCATGCTAAATGCACTGCAAAATGCATTGCAATGAATTTTTTTCCTGTCCGTTTCTTGCTCAGGGCTGGTCCACACTAAGCCCCCAGTTCGAGCTAAGATACGCAACTTCAGCTACGTGAATAACGTAGCTGAAGTCGATGTATCTTAGTTCGAACTTAAAGGTATTTACCACGGGTCCACACGTGGCAGGCAGGCTCCCCTGTCGACTCCGCCTACTCCTCTCGCGGAGCAGGATTACCGGTGTTGACGGCGAGCACTTCTAGGATAGATTTATCGCGTCTAGACAAGACGGGATAAATCGATCCCAGAAGATCGATTGCTTGCAGCCTAACCAGCAGGTAAGTATAGACGTACCCTCAGTTAGTTACTGAGCTTAGGTCTTAAGTTTGCCCTTCAGCATACAGCAAAATGTAAAGAAGTTTTACACTTGAAGAATAGTCAGAACAAATTAAAAATCATGCTGATAACTTAAAATTTTCTATTTATTATTTATACAAATAACACTTGATTGCTATAACAATGTGATTAGAGAAAAAAAATCTATGTTCTCCCACTTCATTATCAGTAGTGCCTAATGGCCAGGGCTCTATTGTGCTAGACAGAAGAAAGACATAGAACAAAGAGACAGTCTCTGTCCCAGTGACAGCTCATTACCTTTTTGACAGGTGAGGTGCAAAGCACAAATTAGTTATTCCTGCCCCAGCCCAATGAATAACTGAATAGCTATTAAAAGCTAATCTTATTTACAGTGAAGAAACAGCAGACAGACCTGGGAGCTGGCGCTGCCACGACTGCCACTGCTACCCAGGCTGGCACCAGTAGAGGGGTGGAAGGCGGGAACCCTGTGTCCCCTGTAATCCCTCTGCATTGCAAGCTTTGCTAAAATCCTGCCCTGGCCTCACCAAGCAGGGGTTACCACAGCAACGCCTTTATAAAGTGGCTCCTGGGTGTGGTAAATTACCATGGTAACAAAGCAGCTTCTTGAGGCACTATTAGCTATCCTAAGATTTTTGAGCCTCATGCAGCACTACATTCTTCAAACTTTCTGGTGGTGTGTTTCACTAGTGGAGAGAGTGAATTGTAACATTCAAATCAAATCCCAGTTTGCCCTAAATCTGTATATATTTATCAATGAAATAAAAAAGAATATGCAAAATGTAGCTTGTAGTTTTTGGGAATTCTTGGTTAGGCCATGCCCCACTCACCTGGGCTAACAAGCTGCCCCTGCCCTGTTTTGAAGAGGTTACAATCTAAGTGTAAGGCTACAGACAACAGATGGATAAAACAGTGATTTCTGGAGACTGCAAAACAGTGAGGGATTATACCAATAACAGTGCTCAAAAACTGTACATATAAAATTATAAGGACATAATGGAAGCCAACTTTTGAAAATTTGATCCTTAGAAATGAATACCAGACAAATTTCAAGTACAATAGACATGGTCAGCTTCACTTATCTTGTATCTGAGATTGCGCACAGTCAATAGTTATTTTATATCATACCATTCGACCAAATTTCCTGAGATTTCCATAAAAAGATTAACACCTTATAACTAAAGCTGGGTGAAATTTTTCAAGATGAAATTTTTTTCAACCAAAAAAATGCGAGTTAAAGTCAACTCAAATTCACTGAATTCTTTTGGCTGAAAAGACAACAAAACATTCCAAAAAATAGAAATGTTTCATTGGGACATAATGGAAATATTTCAATTTGAAATGCCTTTTTCACAATTACCCTGATTTTATTAAAGATTTTTAAAAAAATAAAATAAAATAAAATATTCAGTTTTGGGTGAACAAAACACTTAATTCAACCTGAAACAATTTTTTCAACTTTTGTTTCACCAAAAAATAAGTTATTTGCACAGTTCTATCTATGACACCCTGAATATTATTTTCTTTAAGTATGATAGCATCCTACAGCATTAGACCTTAACACTGCAGTATCATTATTGTAAGAGGTAGTGTATTGAACCATTGCTATAGAACTTCTTATCATAAAAGTTATCTTCCAAAATATGGTTTTAAAAAGGCAAACATTTCATATATTTGGTACTCTATAGGATGTGGTCTCTTTTATATAAAACAATGATAGCATATTATATAATTAATACTAGAAGTCATTTCTGAAAAAAAAATAGTTCAGACTTTCATTAGGGACATTTTTCTGACCTACTTAAACTGGACATAGTGACTATGATGTATGAGAAAAATCCCCACCTGGCAACAGTAGTTGCTATGGTGATAACAGTGTGGGCAGGAGGAACTGTGATTCATTGTATTTTTAATGCTTGAGTTCATCATCTTCACAGAGGAACTGCATCTGGCCTAGGATTACCTTTCCGGCCTTTTTGTTATCTCCTATACGGCCACTTAGGGGGCAAATAAACTGCCTTTGGACATCTTATTTAATACAAATTTATTACACATTGGAATGGATAAAAGAACTGTTTTTCCTGAAACACAGTGCATGATCAAATGAAGGAAAACCTCAACATTCTATACATTACATTAATGTCATATTGACAATATAATAATTATAGGTAGGATTCAGAGGGAAGAGTAAGCACTGTGCCTTGCCTGATAAAAAGGAAAAATTCATGGCTTTCATTCCAGAGGTCTGCTGCTTCAATTGTAACAATAAATAGATTTTTTAAAAGGTAATTTATATTGAAAGTTGATAAATTACACCACTATTCCTTGCTAGTAGTTTAACATTTTTAAAACATGGATATATCTATGGGAAACACACCAGGAAAGCTGGAGGGCATCAAGATTTAATATTTTTCTTTGTTAATTGGAAAATTAAGAATTTGAGTCAAATATTAGTTTTATTAATTTTACAACAAACCAAGCTTTAAAAGGAAAACTCTTGAAAAAGCAAGGTTGAAGTGGAACACAGTTTGATGTAAAGGAAGGGGTTGGATTCTGAAACAGTCTTACTCTTCCGATCACGGGCACTCATTTTCCAAATGTACCCTATTCCACAGCAGTTGTAGCTGTTGGGCAAATATCTTCAGGTGGACAATGCTCAAATATCACCAAAGCAGGTACAGTAGATGGATTTTTTTTAACCTCTCGTAATTGGTACAATACATAAATTCTTGCCCATGCCTACGTTTATTGTGCATGCCCCTTACTTTTAATTATTGTGTATGATTAAATATAATTGCCGGTGTCTTTTAAAACTGTAAAATACATATAGCCTGAAATCATATGCTTAATTATACAATGATCCATTGCCTAGAAACAGATTAAATATATTATATCAGTTCTTTATAAGAAAGCATAGACTAATACCATTCTGTTAACTTGCAATGAAACACAGAAAATCTACAATGTACAGTCCACTAAATATTATTGATGCTTAGAGAAGCAGGCAATTATTTATATGACATTGAAGAGACAGTAAAATGAGTTTTATAATTGATGACCACCCTGGAGGTTTCTCAGTGTTAACTATTATAGTTACTATTGCTTTTAATATCCATAATATTAGCTCTTGTGAGTTTCAAAAGGAGTTAGTGTCAGTGTTCTTTTATATTGCCAGAACACTTTCTAATTTTGTATGCCACCACAAAGCTGATGAGATATTCTGGATTCAAGGTCAAAAAGATGAATGTAAACAGTTCTTACAGAGTTTTCAAAGGTTCTAGTTTTCATATGCACTATCAGAGTGCCTAGGAAAACAGAAATTACTTTTTTTCTGGTTTTATAATATTTGACTTTCTTAGAATACCTCATATAAATCATACCTGTGCTTTTAATTCAGTGGTTTTGGCTAGTGATTCAGACAGCAGAGCAATATTTTGTAAAATACCATTCAAATACCAAATATCGCATACAGCACTCTGAGAACAGTATTGGTCTTAAAGAAAGACAACTGTAAATATTGATCAACATTCCATGATCAGATGCTGTTTCATTAATATGTTTCTAAAGACTTAAAAATCAAGGTGTAATGTTGCTGATGCATTAGGTGGCCATTTAATTAGTATGGAACCAATGCTTCAACACTGGTGCTAAATAGTGCTGCTGTTACCAGTGCCGCCTTCTACATATGACGTAAGCATACATCATACTTTGGCACTGAAAAGCCTACAGGACTGTTTGCAAGAGTAGCCCCGGTATCCTAGACAAATTGCAGCTGGAGTAATTATATTTGTCTATCTAAATTCACTTCTTCACTGTGCAGTTGCTCTGCACTGTAAGTAGCTGACTTTTAGACCCCGGCAAAGGAATTTCAATAGCAGGTATAGTGAACCATCTGTGTATATGTGATAGTCTTTGGAATCATTCTAGATGACAGATGATCTACAAATACACGTTATTAATTATCATCATTACTGAAAGAATCACGTGTTAACAACATCTTTTAAAGTGCCAGTTTGAACATTTATTCTCACACAGAAAACACCGAGTTTGAGTTAGGATTGCTACAATGCATAGTCCACCAACGCAAACTGTAAAAAGCAAGGAAATAAATAGTTACATTATTCAATTGCTCAGCTATGCTTCAATCATCAGCTCCCATTCCCAATCTCAGCTACCTCCCTTCAACTACCCACAGCCCACATACATCCACCTTCCTAGTCATAATGGCTTCTGTCTGAACTGCTTTGTCTTTTCTGGTAACATAAGTCAGAAGACACAGACCACATTAAAAGGCATAAGAATTCTTTTCTTCTTTCCCCTTTCTGCCCTTCCTCTCTCATTGTTGCCAACATTCATTTTTGGCATCCAATTGCTCACTACAACTGGGCTATTCTCTGTTACTGTACTGATCTGATGCACATGCGCGCGCACACACAAAACAAAACACAACCTTATTATCCCTACCTGTGAACAGTGATTTTAAATCTTGACAATGATTTTGCTTTCTGAAATGCTGATACAATGCAACAGGAGCCAGTATTTTAGTAGAAACCAGAACACAGACACGGAATAAGTTAGAGAGGAAGCATGGCCTTCTAAAGCACTAGACCTGGATTCAGAGATTCAGTTCAATTCCCAGATCTACCACAGACTCTGTGTGACACCTCAGGCAAGTCACTTAGGGCATGTCTACATGTACGGCACTGCAGTGGCACAGCTGTACTAATGCAGCTGCGCCACTGCAGGGCGTCTGGTGAAGATACTATATACCAACAAGAGAGAGCTCTCCCGTCAGCATAATAAAACCTTTGCAAACGACAGAAGCTATGTCAACGGGAGAAACTCTCCCACCAACATAGCGCTGTGCACACAAGTACTTATGTCGGTATAACCTATGTCGCTCAGGGGGTGGTTTTTTCACACCCGGAGTGACATAAATTATGCCGACATAGGCTGTAGTGCAGATATGGCCTTAGTCTCTGTGGCTGGATTAACAAAGGGATTTAGGTGCCTAACTTCCACGCTAAGTTGCCAAATGCAAAATTTAGATCTTCAAAACCCCACCTAAAACTGTAGGTGCCTAAATTCCCTCAGTGCCTGCATTTCCACTGATAAAGTCCATTAGGTGCTTACCACTGTGCATACACTCAGCCACCTAAATTCAGACACTTAGGCAACTAGCTCATACCTAAGCCCCAGTGGGATCCTCAAACTACGCATTGCCCTATCTATCTCACCTGCAGGGCCCAGTCTAGTAGGCATTCTCAGAGGCTACCTAACATATTGGGCCCAGCACAAAGTACAGCTGGAAGAGGTTGTGGTGGTGCTGCCCAGTAAGCAGAGCGCTCACTCCAGATTAGAAGACCTGGGTTCAAATCCCGCCTCTGCCTAATATGAGCTGGGACTTAAATGTCTGCCTCCCAGATTGCAGGTGAGTGCCCTGACCACTGGGCAATAAGGTATTCTGGGGTGGTGCTCTCTCAGTCTCTTCCTATTGAAGCTGCATGTATACTCTCTCTCCCCATGGCGAAGAGATGTTGGTGGCCAATAGCCTACTTGAGCCCCTTCCAGTCAGCCCCTAGCTAAGGTGAAACACATTTCCCTTCCTAACCTAAGGGACAGGGGCGGCCTTTAAAGGACAGGCCATGATCCCTTTCTTCCCACGTGTCAAAGGATCCTTGCCTTCAAGGCTATGCAAAACACATTGGCATAGGGACTGTCTCTTATTCTAATTATGTACAGCACCCAGAACAATGGGACCATGATCTAAATTGTAATCTCTCATTGCTAGTGTAATACAAATAATTCTAAATTAAAGTAAAGTATGAAAATCATGTAATCCATAACTCTATAGCACTTGTGATTTTCCAAGAGCCTGTTGCTGACAGATGAGGGAATACATTTTTTCAAATGTTGGCTGAAAAATAACATCACTTTAAAGACATGCCATACTCAATTATATGGCATCATGTCATAAGCAAATCTGATACAATCTGACATACGCAGAGGGTTGTGAGCAACAGAATATAATGCTAAATGTCAGGCAAAAGATGTGATCCATCAGAGATTTGTTGTATATCACAGAACTCCAATATTAGTATCCAAAATTAGCCAATCAACTATTTTTAAAGGATTAGCAAGTATATCACAAGAACATAACTATTACCCATATATTTCAAGTTTGGTTTCTCCAAAACCTTTTTAGATGCATTATGATGATCTAACAGAATACAACTATTAATACCTCTCCTATAATTTGCATTGTCGTGTCAAAATCAAAACAGCTGATGGCACCTGGACACAGAAGCCAAAAAAGCAGACTGTCTGGGTAAAACCTGGATGGGGGGGCAACCCTTTTAAATGTTTAATTTGCCACAAACTCACTATGAATGGAAACACAGATGATGATGATGATGATACAAAATACAGTAGTCTACAACTTTCATATCCATTGTTCTGCTGTCCACCAATAAAATTCACCACCACTGCATCTGGGAGGATGACACAATATTATAGAAAACAGGTATGCAGATTTGTACTTTTGGATCTAAATTTTCAAAAACTTGAACTTATTTACACACAAAATGTGTTGTTGCACCTGAAAATGGAATAAAGAGTGCATGTCTGTTTGGTTGTAATTATTGTTTTGTTTTGAAAGGCACAACCAACTTTTGATGCACCCTAATGGGTGAATCTACTTAATCATTCATTAAGGTGCAATATTTGCTCCTAGTTTTGGCCCATGGATTTACATATTCGAAAGAGTTGGGGACTGTAAATGCAAACATTTAAAACTATTTTCAGAAATAATAATGTACAAGCTTTCCATGTACAAATTTCCATGACCTGAGAACTCTGTGTAAGCTCAAAAACTCGCGTCTCTCATCAAGAGAAGTTGGTTCAATAAAATATATTACCTCACCCAGTTTGTCTCTCGGACTCATTTGACATGCACTGAAAAAGTATGTCCGGATTTACTGCTCATTAAAGTCAATAGCCATCTTTTCCCTGATTTCAGTGGACACTGAATTGGGCCCTTATTTCTTAATTAAAGTTAGCTCAGTTGGAGATGACTAATTTAGCTCATTTACATGACTTTCTCCCAATTTTTTTTTCATTTAATTGGAACAGCCAACAACCTGCTAACAGGACTCTTTTTGCAAACACGGTTATGGAAAAAGAAGGTTTGATTTGTTTCCTAAAGGGTAGAATATGTTGGTATGATGCCTTTCCTTTGAAATCTTGACTTTTGTTCCACTTGGTGTAATTTTTACAAGCATAAACACACCCCAAATTTGATGAAATGCAAAAGTGAATGACTATTTTCTTCCATGTTATTCATCTTATGGTTACTAAGAGAATTTTTTTACAAAAAAGGAGCGAGTGGGCTGACCCATAGATGCATGTTCTTTATTAAAACTGTCTTCCTACCCATTTCTCAATTTATGAAAGAAAAATAAAAAAGAATCCATAGTCAATAAAAATTCAGTCAGATATGCACTGCTCTTGTCCTCTTTAATGCATTTGACTTCAGGTTTTCAATTTTTAAACATGCAGTAGTGTTCATTCATAGGCAAGTGCAGCTTCCATTCATTCTTTGATGGTAATCAACCTATTAGGCAACCTCATTGTAAATGAGAAAACAAATATTTCATAGCAGAATTCATTACCATCACCAATTAACCTATTAATCAAACATCCACATAATTCCAGAGAGTTAAAGATGTTGGATTGCAGGATTGTGCATGAAAGGAGACACACAGGAGATAAATGTTGGAGTAATAGTGTCATTCTCTAATGCTGATAAAGTTGTAAAAAAGTGCTTATTACACAGAAGACTAAGAGATACCAAGTTCATGTATTTTTCACCAATTTATGACTCTCCCAATAAATTGCTAGCAATACACTTGCAAAAGGCAACTTAGTATTTCATTTAACAAGTTTCCTTATACAAATTGTCAACCTAGCTGAGAATTCACAGATTCTAAGATAAGCTTAGGTGAGATTTTCACTACATTTCAAAATAACTTCACTTCCCCATGCATAAGATTACTGGAGATATCTTGCTATTTTCTAAAATAAGACAATGAATTAAAGATGTAGTAGGGATTTTTAAAAAAAAATAGATAAAAGTTGGGTCAATATTTCTCTTTAGAATTGCCTGAAGACTGGACACTAAGACGTTGGTATATGTGCTGGAGCAACTCATCAGTAAATTGTACACTGGTGACTGGTGGGGTGGGGCTGGGAGTAGCGAGGGGGACAGGGTCTTTGATAACCCCTCACTAAAACATTGTAATTCTAACATTATATTTGGAAGTATTCCATTAAATCTTGCCAATGGCAATCTGACATTTAGTCACTCACTATATACTAGGCTTCATGCTAAAGTTATACAAGCAACCAAATAAGTTAAAAAAAAAAAAGTATTGTAGAAACATGATGCCACAAGGGGATGATTGTTAGGGCTTTTTTCCCTACCTTAAAGGGAAGATTGCATGCCTACCGATTAGTAGATGTTGATGTTCCATACTGTAAAATTTTATTTTAAATGTCAGTTAGACCAGGCATCAAAGAGCTAACCTGGAGGAAAAAATGTCCAGACTTCCAGTTCAGATCTGAAGGGAGTAAATAAGGAAGAAGAATAAAATTTTATATCAATGTTATAAGAAAACAGAAAGATAGAGAGGAATGCTAAATGTTCCAGGAAAAAATCTAAAACAAACAAGCAGACCACTTCAACATACTGAGCATCATTGATCTAAAATCAGTTCTAATGATATAATAAATATGCCACCGATTCCCATAGCATATGAATGCCTGGAGAGGCGAAAGGACATTTCAACCTCTAACAAGAGGTAGTAAAGGAAGGGTTGCCTGGAGTCTGCTACATTTGCAAATTTCAGTCAAAAGGGCAGTTGAAGGAGTCCTTTCCCATAAGTTGTATTGCCTACAGAACTGTGAGCCATTATTAATTATATTCATTATCAGTAGCACATAGAAGCCACTAATCAGGAATCAGGACACAACCATGAGAGTGTCACGAGAGGAGGTTTTGGAATTAATTGATAAACTTAACATTAACAAGTCACTGGGACCAGATGGCATTCACCCAAGAGATCTGAAAGAACTCAAATGTGAAATTGCGGAACTGTTAACTAAGGTTTGTAACCTGTCCTTTAATCGGCTTCTGTACCCAATGACTGGAACTTAGCTAATGTAACGCCAATATTTAAAAAGGGCTCTAGAGGTGATCCCGGCAATTACAGACTGGTAAGTCTAACGTCTGTACCGGGCAAATTAGTCGAAACAATAGTTAAGAATAAAATTGTCCGACACATAGAAAAACATAAACTGTTGAGCAATAGTCAACATGGTTTCTGTAAAGGGAAATCGTGTCTTACTAATCTATTAGAATTCTTTGAAGGGGTCAACAAACATGTGGACAAGGGGATCCAGTGGACATAGTGTACTTAGATTTCCAGAAAGCCTTTGACAAGGTCCCTCATCAAAGGCTCTTACATAAATTAAGCTGCCATGGGATAAAAGGGAAGGTCCTTTCATGGATTGAGAACTGGTTAAAAGACAGGGAACAAAGGGTAGGACTTAATGGTAAATTCTTAGAATGGAGAGGGGTAACTAGTGGTGTTCCCCAAGGGTCAGTCCTCAGACCGATCCTATTCAACTTATTCATAAATGATCTGGAGAAAGGGGTAAACAGTGAGGTGGCAAAGTTTGCAGATGATACTAAACTGCTAAAGATAGTTAAGTCCAAAGCAGACTGTGAAGAACTTCAAAAAGATCTCACAAAACTAAGTGATTGGGCAACAAAATGGCAAATGAAATTTAATGTGGATAAATGTAAAGTAATGCACATTGGAAAAAATAACCCCAACTATACATACAATATCATGGGGGCTAATTTAGCTACAACAAGTCAGGAAAAAGATCTTGGAGTCATCGTGGATAGTTCTCTGAAAATGTCCACGCAGTGAGCAGAGGCGGTCAAAAAAGCAAACAGGATGTTAGGAATAATTAAAAAGGGGATAGAGAATAAGACTGAGGATAGCTTATTGCACCTAATATAAATCGATGGTACGCTCTCATTTCGAATACTGCGTACAGATGTGGTCTCCTCATCTCAAAAAAGATATACTGGCACTAGAAAAGGTTCAGAAAAGGGCAATAAAATGTTTAAGGGTTTGGAACGGGTCCTATATGAGGAGAGATTAAAGAGGCTAGGACTCTTCAGCTTGGAAAAGAGGAGACTAAGGGGGGATATGATAGAGGTATATAAAATCATGAGTGATGTGGAGAAAGTGGATAAGGAAAAGTTATTTACTTATTCCCATAATACAAGAACTAGGGGTCATCAAATGAAATTAATAGGCAGCAGGTTTAAAACAAATAAAAGGAAGTTCTTCTTCACGCAGTGCACAGTCAACTTGTGGAACTCCTTACCTGAGGAGGTTGTGAAGGCTAGGACTATAACAGAGTTTAAAAGAGAACTGGATAAATTCATGGTGGTTAAGTCCATTAATGGCTATTAGCCAGGACAGGTAAGGAATGGTGTCCCTAGCCTCTGTCTGTCAGAGGGCGGAGATGGATGGCAGGAGAGAGATCACTTGATCATTGCCTGTTAGGTTCACTCCCTCTGGGGCACCTGGCATTGGCCACTGTCGGTAGACAGGATACTGGGCTAGATGGACCTTTGGTCTGACCCGGTACGGCCTTTCTTATGTTCTTATGTTCTAACCATGCTAGGTACTGAACAAACATACAACTAAAAACACAGTCTCTGCTCAAAAGAGTTTAGACTCTAAGTAATGCCTAATGGCTACTGATGAGGACAGAGTTTTAGGGGCACAAAGCAACATCTGCCATCTAGAGGAAGAAACAAGTGATTTGTAAGGAATTAACCCTTTGTCAGGCCTTCTCATGATCTGACAAGTAGCATTGTGTAAGGTGGGCTAAGTTGTGATGGGGCTGGAGGCTGCACTAGTTCTTTTCCTAATCCCTTTGTGAAGGGGATGCTAGGGCCACAGTAGCTACTAGAACCAGTAATTTACAAGGAAGGATTTGTTCCTCTTATCTGATGGACTCACCCAGCCAAATTACTTCATCTGGATGAAGCAAATTGGATTTGGGCCATATTATGGAAGCTGCTTGGGCTTTTAGTTTAATCTTTCCCTTTTAATGTGGCAAACTACATGCATTCTTCTTTCATTATAGTGTACAGAAGTTTGCTCTGAGCTGCTCACTTCTTGTGTCATATCAATTGCGTTGTACTGTACATTATTTCTATGCTATTCATGTCTATGTGGATCTTTCATAACAACTGAAGTGATCACACATCCTGTAAGTGTTATTTTTTAGGCCTCCTGACTGCTGTGTGGGTTATTTTCAGCACAGAATTCAGAACAAGATACACAGTATAGATTAAAGCAATATCCACAAAGCATATAATCATTCTGAGACTTTCTTAAAGTACAATTGGATCCCTGCCCATAGCCAGAAAGTATGGATTTTTCCAAGATCACATTTCAAAACACAGCCTCTTTTGACTGTCTCAGTAATGCTAGCTTTCACTCACTGACTGAGAGCTGAATAGCTTCCCCTAGCATTTTATTATTTTAAACGTGGGCTATTACTGCCCTCAGTTCAATTACAGAATTATTTACAAGGGTAGATTTTACTGATTGGACTGTGCTGTAGGCACTTACATATAAGCCGTTACTTCTTATTTGAATAATTAGGCAAAAATGTTAATCAGGATTAATGGCTGTCATTGTTAAACAGAGGATGATTCTGTCTACTTAGAATGTGTTACAGCTCACTGGAAAGAGAAAAGTGGAAACTTAATTTTATCTAGGGATGGGACAACCCATCCAAGAAAATAGTGGCATGAAAACAGAAAAGAAAGATCTCAGACTGTTGCTCTTACAGCTAGATGTATCTCCCACATTTTTAGTCCATTTTGTAACTCTGAACCCAGGCCAGACTGTCCCCAATGTGATGGCTGCTTCATACAACTCCCTTAATGCATACTGGCCCCAAAGCCAATGTAGCTGTGTAGGGGGATCCTTTGGTGGCACCGAGATGGTGCGCTGGCTCCTCTTGGCCAGGGTCTCTGCATCCTATTGATCCCCATGTCCCTTTGGGGGCCACTGGCAGCCAGTGTAAGTGAAAGCAGCAGCATTACATAAGGGGGTTGGCCTGATGCACACCCAGCCCAGGAGCGAAGGAGTTCAAAGATGGTTTAAAAGCAACTTTTCCAAACTAAGTTGTGCTGTATGCTTCTTAGGCCCAGCCAAGGATTTCTCTCTCCCCCCCCCCCCCGCCCCCCACCATACCCAGGACCCTTTTCTCTCTCTTCTATCAACTATGAGTGTCTGCCCCCAAGTGGTTGTCTTCTTTCTCTGTGCCTAGTCCCTTCCCTTCTCTTGCAGGCTTCAAGACTGTTCCGAACAGCAAGCTCTATAATTCTCCATGAGAGTCCCTCTCCCCTACCATCAGCCAACACGCATCTTTTAGACCACGGCTGTTAGAGGCCATTTTTATTTTCTTTTTCCCATAATTACACTTCCTGGTTTAGAACATAAGAATGGCCATACTGGGTCAGACCAAGGGTCCATTCAGCCCAGCATCCTGTCTGCCAACAGTGGCCAATGCTAGGTGCCCCAGAGGGAGTGAACCTAACAGGCAATGATCAAGTGATCTCTCTCCGGCCATCCATCTCCACCCTCTGACAAACAGAGGCTAG
The DNA here is from genome assembly GCF_027887155.1 of Malaclemys terrapin pileata. NCBI lineage: Eukaryota > Metazoa > Chordata > Testudines > Emydidae > Malaclemys > Malaclemys terrapin. Next base: position 51,023,631 of record NC_071510.1, on the reverse strand, counting down.
GGACGCCATTCCTTACCCATCCTGGCTAATAGCCATTAATGGCCTTAACTAGATATTCATGGAGGTTCTCTTTTAAACCCTGTTATAGTCCTAGCCTTCACAACCTCCTTAGGACAGGAGTTCCACAGGTTGACTGTGTGCTGTGTGAAGAACTTCCTTTTATTTGTTTTAAACCTGCTGCCCATTAATTTCATTTGGAGGCCCCTAGTTCATATATTATAGGAACAAGTAAATAGTGTTTCCTTATTGACTTTCTCCACACCACTCATGATTTTATGTACCTCTATCATATCCCCCTGCCCCCCAGTCTCATCTTTTCCAAGCTGAAAAGTCCTAGCTTCTTTAATCTCTCCTCATATGGGACCCGTTCCAATCCCCTAATCATTTTAGTTGCCCTTCTCTGAACCTTTTCTAATGCCAGCATATCTTTTTTGAGATGAGGAGACCACATCTATATGCAGTATTCAAGGTGTGGGCATACCATGGATTTATATAAGGGCAATAAGATATTCTCCGTCTTATTTTCTCTCTTTTTTAATGATTCCAAACATCCTGTTTGCTTTTTTGACTGCCGCTGCACACTGCGTGGATGTCTTCAGAGAACTATCCATGATGACTCCAAGATCTCTTTCCTGATTAGTTGTAGCAAAATTAGCCCCCCCATGATATTGTATGTATAGTTGGGGTTATTTTTTCCAATGTGCATTACTTTACATTTATCCACATTAAATTTCATTTGCCATTTTGTTGCCCAATCACTTAGTTTTGTGAGATCTTTCTGAAGTTCTTCACAGTCGGCTTTGGTCTTAACTATCTTGAGCAGTTTATTATCGTCTGCAAACTTTGCCACTTCACTGTTTACCCCTTTCTCCCGAACATTTATGAATAAGTTGAATAGGATTGGTCCTAGGACTAGTGGTGGGGAACACCACTAGTTACCCCTCTCCATTCTGAAAATTTACCATTTATTCCTACCCTTTGTTCCCTGTCTTTTAACCAGTTCACAATCTGTGAAAGGATCTTCCCTCTTATCCCATGACAATTTAATTTTCAGCCAAGACTGTAGCAGTGAAACAAAATCCCACAGAAGGGGTTATTCTTGTGATGTTTCCAGCACAGTTGAAACCAGGTAGTACTAGAAAAATCACCTGGGAAGCCACGTTTTACAAGATTTCCAGATTCATCCCCAGAAAAGAGAGGTTCAAAGGTGTTCAGAGAAGCTTTGGATAAACAGCTGAACTTTACAGAGATTTTTAAACAGAACTTCAAAATCTTCTCAATATAACAATACAAATGACACTGTGCTTGTGCACACCACGCACGTAAACATAGAGAACTCAACCTACAAACATGGGTGCTTTATTGGGACCGTGCTTAGTTCCCAAGATGTTAGGTACCACAGAGGGCTCTCTAGGAGCTAAAGTAATACACACAGTGAAAAATAATAAAAACCTAAGACAGACAGATCTCATACTTGTATGTTTAAATTAAGAGATAACTAATGCGCTTTTTATTTATTATGACAATTTAACTTGTATCTACCTCAGTGTCTACCAATTACATGCTTAAGTGCTTATTTGAGCATCCAAATATGGATCCTGGTCATCCTCTTAAGGTGTCTTTTGAGAATAGGGCACACAGTAAAATAGTAAACTGAAACAAACAGAATATGTAAAGGCAGGATGATTTATGGGAAAAGATACTACTGATAAGACACAAGAAAGCATTCCTTCTGCAAAATGAAAGTTGTAAAATATTAGCATTTTATAGGGAATATGACTAGTGTCCTATTTTTCCACTTAGGTTTTTCTTTTGTACATAGTCATCAAAATATATGATATTTCAAAGTGTGCATCAGCAATGAAGTAAGAGTCAGCAACTCTGTCTGCAATAGCTTAATAGCCATGACTGGATCTGCCAAAAACCACCCTTACTAGAGACAAGAACAGGAAGACAAGCTGATACTGGAAAAAAATTCAATGAATGGTATAATGAGTACTGGCATCTATACTGTGAACCTCGCAAATAAGTGACCACAACCAGCCAAATCCAAAGCAGGAACAGGTTAAGAAGAAAGGGGAATGGGTGTAACTGAATACTACAATCAATCAGAAGATGTAGTGCCAAATTACAGTTGTAGCCCCATATATTGGTTACTATGCAGAGAAATGCTGCTATTTTTATAGATCCCAGTTTTTTCAAGAGATGCCAGTCTCTTGGCCTAAAATGTACATAAATGAATGCAAATACAATGGGATAAGACTATTAAAGTTTGTGAGAACCATACCATATATCTCTCCATAAAAAAGGAAGAAATATTGAATAGGTAGAAATATTAATGCTGGCTAAATAGTATTCAAATTGTTTGATGAAATTTTTAAATCAAATATCATTTACTCCTGTTATTTACCCAGCTCCTACAAATGTATATATTTTTAAAAAATCACAATGGTTTCAGCAGCTGCATTATCAAAAGGAATGAGAAGAAAAAGAGCTATTGAAGAGCAGTGTACCACCTTGCCATATCTTATTTTAAGTCATATTGTTTAATATAAAAATGTTGACTTTGTAGGACTGGCCAAATTCCAGTCTGGGTAATTACATCTGCCTCCTTCAGTTGTCTCTGTATTTCATTTGAACATGGTATGTTTCATTTCCTGTCCTCAGCTGCTGCTGCTATGTGCTATTAAAGAGACACTACATTCCACCTCAATAACTTTTACATACCCTGTCAAGGCTGTATCCCCACTTTGAACTTTAGGGTACAAATGTAGGGGCCTGCATGAAAACTTTTAAGCTTAACTACCAGCTTAGCTCTGGTCCGCTGCCACCATTTCCCAATGGATTCCCTCCCTGGGAAGCCTTGAGAAACCTTCACCAATTCCCTGGTGAATACAGATCCAAACCCCTTGGATCTTAAAACAAGGAGAAATTAACCATCCCCCCTCCTTCCTCCTACCAACTCCTGGTGAATCAAGATCCAAATCCCTTGGATCTAAAACAAGCAGAAATTAACCATTCCCCCTCCTTCCTCCCACCAGCTCCTGGTGAATACAGATCCAACCCCCTTGGATCTAACACAAGGAAAAATCAATCAGGTTCTTAAAAAGAAGGTTTTTAATTAAAGAAAAAGGTAAACATTATCTCTGTAAAATCAGTATGGAAATTAACCTTACAGGGTAATCAAACTTAAAGAGCTCAGAGGACTCCCCTCTAGTCTTAGGTTCAAAGTACAGCAAACAAAGATAAACACTCTAGTAAAAGATACATTTACAAGTTGAGAAAACAAAGGAAAACTAACACGCCTTGCCTGGCTATTTACTTACAAGTTTGAAATAGGAGAGACTTGTTTAGAAAGATGTGGAGAACCTGGATTGATGTCTGGTCCCTCTCAGTCCCGAGAGCGAACGCACTCCCAAACAAAGAACACAAACAAAAGCCTCCCCCCACCCAAGATTTGAAAGTATCTTGTCCCCTTATTGGTCCTTTAGGTCAGATGCCAGCCAGGTTACCTGAGCTTCTTAACCCTTTACAGGGAAAAGGATTTTGGAGTCTCGGCCAGGAGGGATTTTATAGTACTGTACACAGGACAGCTGTTACTCTTCCCTTTATAGTTATGACATACCCATAATGGGCAAAGTAACATAGGGAATAATATTTTGGCAACAGAATGGGAGCTGCATGAATATACCAATGACTGATCTGTCCCAAAGCTTGTAAAGTGTTTTTCACTGTGGAGGGCCGAAGTGGAGAGAGGTTATACAGGAATCAATAGTATGGGGTGTAGAGCCATCAGGTGTAATATGGCAATCTTTCCAGCCACCCTCAACTCCCTCTAAAAGAAACTCTGATGTATCATTTGGGTCCAGAGAAAGCACACGGTTTATCTTAGAACAGGGACCTTTTTCTTGGGATGATGTAGTATGGGAGGCTGAAGGGCTGTGGCTGTGGAATGTATCTTCCCCCATGGCAGACCGAAAGGGACATACATAGAAAGTCTCCCTTGAAAGGGACATGTTGGCTTAGAATGACAGAAATTGATTTAAGACTCACTATGGAATAGGTCATGTCATCACTCTTGCTTTATTCAGAACACTCCCTGCTCCTGTGCTTGGTTTATACATGCACCTGAGAATCTGGCCCATTCTTTTCCATTTTTTTTGCTGGTCTTATGCTTCTTCAGTTCTGTGCAGCTTCCCCACCTGCTCCATTTCTGAAACGGCAACAGTTACTGCTTTGCCACTGACATACAGAATGGAGCAGAGCAGTCATGGTATCTTGCCAGGATATCATTAGTAACTGGTCTGAGCTGGGCAAAGAACACCTAGCTGCAAAACTAAGCTTGTACTGCAATATAGAATATCCTTGCTTATACATCTACAAAAAGACATCATCCAGTCATCATCCACTGAAATAAACCCTAATTATTTGTACTGCAATTGCTGATACTGCAAGAAACACTGAATGTGGCACTTTGCTACCATCAAAGGAAAAACTAGCAAATTCCTTTAAGTGATAAGCATCAAATAAATTAGTAAGAGAAGAAAAACAACAACCCTACTCTAAAAACAAATTATATACTTATATATGAACCTACTAAATTTAATGAATTCCATAGGCTTTTCTTCCCATATAAAATTTGAGTTTCAGATTTGTTTTTAAACTAAGGCCAATCTTGTGCCTACGTTTTCCCCAATAAATTTTGCCTTCAGTATTGATAAAAAATGTTTTGCATGCAGTATAAAAATCTGCCTCAGGCCTCCATGTTAAGTGGTATCACCAACATTGTTTTAATATACTCTTCTATTTTTCTTCCAAAAAATCTTTTACTTTATTCCAAAGGGGGAAAAGGATGAGTGTCTCAGATGATACACTGACCACATAATACTTAATGTGTATGAGTTTTGCAATACAGTGGCACTACAATTTTTACTAAATCCAGTTATATCAATTCCATGGGTGGCAAGTTATATGGGCCCGTGGTGCCTGTGCTCCAGCAATATTCAGGGACCGGCTCCACCAGTGTTTGGGGACGGGTCTCCCCCTCTGCCCTGCCTGCCGCCCCCACGCACCTCCCCCGAGCATCCTTGCTTGCGCCCTGGGCAGCGGGCGGCTGCCCCCTGCAGTTCCATGCTGCACTTCACTCTACCGGCTCCCAGCATCAACTGCTGCCGCAGGGTCCTATTGCCCCCCAACCACTAGTGCCAGGGCAGGCTGACCCAGGCTGACCCTGTCCCGACCCTTCCGCCTCGGACAGACGGACTCTTCCCTTTTCTGGCGGGACCTCCACCAGCACAGGGGGCCCCAGCCCGCAGTCACTGCTCCTGCCCCACGCTGGGCAAGGGGCAGCCCCTTCCCCACCATCAGTGAGGCTACAGTGAGGGGCAGCAATAGGGGAAGGGGTGCACATGTGATGGCAGCCCCCCCACCTCCCTCACACCTACCACAGGGAAGGCGAGGGGGCTTCCTGGACCTGAGAGGGGCCCTAGGAGCAAGTGCAGTGACAGTGGTGTGAGGTGAGTGTGCTGCCAGGGGGGATAGAGGGGCTCCTCCCCCAGAGCTCACTGCTGCTGGTGGGCAGAGGGCTGGGGGAGTCCTCCTCTCTGGCCCCAGCTGGGGCCAGCCTGCCTGCACCCCAAACTCCTCATCCCTGACCCCTCCCCACCCCAGAGCCCTCACCCCCTTGTAACTCAACCCTCTTCCCCAGCCCTGAGCCTCCTCCTGCACCATGAGCCCCTCATCCCTAGCCCCACCCTGTAGCCCTCACCCCTGCACCCCAACCCTCTGCCTGAGCCCCTCCCAAATCCCAAACCCCTCATCCCCATCCCCATCCCAGAGCTCTCACATTTTTACATTATTTAAAAATATATATATTGGCTTACAAGGCAGGTGTGGGCAGGGGAGCAGGACTAGGATCCATTCTGGGCACCAGCAAAAATTATACAAATCTGCTGCCCCTGATCAATTCATTTTGATAATATGACACCACACACAAAAACAAAACACAACAAAAATGTCACTATGTCACTTTCAGGTCTGTTGAAAATGATGGTATATCCAAGGTTTCCATTCCTTCTCTAAAATATTTAGGCAGCATGATGAGGTTTCATTCTTTCCTTTCACATAGCATTAAACCTGATTAAAAGAGATGTTTTGGTGCAGTGGTGGCCACACAGGTGACTGAAATTGCTAGTGTGATTAGTTCTGCCATGGCTACTGTGGCAAGGCAAAGTCATTTAAATAGCCTCAGTTTTAGATCAACTGTTAATTTTTAACTGGAGTGGCTGAGAAAACTTGTAACCATAGCAATAGAGGGTCATCAGTTAATTAACTATTTCCCTCAGATAAAACCAAAAATAAACTCTTTTGGTAAATTTTGGCCTGACCAAATCAACACTTACTAGGCTTTTATGTTTACCATTTGATTAATAAAGTGGGATCTGTCTCTAGGAATGTGGGTATACAAATGGGGTAATAAGCCATTTTCCACTTGAGTTGAAGTGTTCCAATTTGAGTTCACTTCTTTTTATTTCACCATCAATTCTAATTAGGTGAATGATAAGCCTCATTGTTAAGGGATTTGTCTCGAATCAGATTCTCAAATGAATTGTCAAACCTTGAATCAAAGAGATCTATCTTGTAAGAAAAGAGAAGAGTATGATAAAAAGTCTTATTGGAACTCTCCTTTACAGAATTAAAACAGTTAATTTTGTTTGGTGGGGGCTTTATTAGTTTTAAAAGAGACTTCCTTTTTTCTTTAACCTCAGCAACTACATCATAAACATTTATCATTTCTGTTTGGTTTCATTTCCTTGTTTGTTTACTACATGTTAAAATATCTGAACTTCAAAACCAAGTAAAATCAAAAGATGTGTCCAAGTTCACACAGTAAGTCAATAGCAGAGCTGAGACTAGAAGGCCACGACTTCTGGCTACAGCTGGCTGAATTAAAAGCAGTCATTTTTTCAAGCAAAAATGGAAAAAAAGAGGTGGAAAGGGGAAGAAATAGGCGGATAAATATAAATAGAACTGAAAATAAACAGAAAATTTCAACATTTCTAAAATAAACATTTCAGATACAATTTTACACAATCATTCCTTTCTGAAATCTGTTGAATTAAAATTACTTCAAATTTTTAAAAATTGATCATGATTTTCCTCTGATTTTTCACCCTTCCCCTTTTTATCTTTGCCTAAATCTATAAACTGATATTTAGGTTTTAACATGATGCCGATCACTATAGCTCAATTAATGATCCTTCACAGATTTCAGTGAACTTTGAAGAACTTTGAATAAAAGGCAAATCTCATAACAGCCGTGTTTTGCATTTTAGATACTTTTTATGAAAAAGTTACCCGAATCCTTATGGTAGAGGATATAGCCCTGAGAGCATTCATTTAAAGTAAATAAAGCAGCGCCTGCTGAGTGGATGCATTGCTTTTAGAGCAGAATTAGATGAAAGGAAATCATTCCACCTCATTAATTTCAATCTTTCTCTCATATCTTGGGGGGATTTTCACAAAGTAATCTAGCATTGTAACCGAAGCTTTGATCATTCCATGTTCCTTCCTTATGCTGCAAACCTACGCTACATTATGAATCATAATTATGCTTCTTTGTTTTAGAAAGAACACACACTGTTCTATCAACATGCAATATCCTCACACATCCTTGAGTTTGAATTAACTTATTTGCAGTCACTCTGATGCAAATTTTCATTTTAACTTGAGTAACACTGGTGTTTTATTATTTAAAATTTTCATAGCATGATTATCATATAAAATATACTGTTAGGAGTTAGGAGTGTTTAAAGTTAATTAGGGTATGGATCATTTTCCCTGAAGTATTGGAGTTAAATATAACTAATTAATTTAATATGCCGACATATATCTTTCAGGTCTGTTGAAAATGATGGTATATCCAAGGTTTCCATTCCTTCTCTAAAATATTTAGACAGCATGATGAGGTTTCATTCTTTCCTTTCACATAGCATTAAACCTGAATAAAAGAGATGTTTTGGTGCAGTGGTGGCCACACAGGTGACTGAAATTGCTAGTGTGATTAGTTCTGCCATGGCTACTGTGGCAAGGCAAAGTCATTTAAATAGCCTCAGTTTTAGATCAACTGTTAATTTTTAACTGGAGTGGCTGAGAAAACTTGTAACCATAGCAATAGAGGGTCATCAGTTAATTAACTATTTCCCTCAGATAAAACCAAAAATAAACTCTTTTGGTAAATTTTGGCCTGACCAAATCAACACTTACTAGGCTTTTATGTTTACCATTTGATTAATAAAGTGGGATCTGTCTCTAGGAATGTGGGTATACAAATGGGGTAATAAGCCATTTTCCACTTGAGTTGAAGTGTTCCAATTTGAGTTCACTTTTTTTTATTTCACCATCAATTCTAACTATGCAACATATATATATCAGGCAGACTGTATGGTAACCAGAATGTAGGAAAGAAGCACTGTGAGAGATGGAATAGTTTACCTGTGACCTAGTAGATACAGCTGACCACTATCTCAGGGAACTCCAATAATTCAGTACATTTTCTGTTTCAACTTACATAGTGTTTAAAAATTCACTTAGCTCCATTAAACCATTGCATTTGTATTTGAAGTTAAAGGGAATAAGTAACTGGTTCTCTTTATTAGAAAAAGAAAAAAGGGCCCTCTCCTAAAGAGTTTTCTATTGTGGACATACAGTTATTTGATAACAGACTGTCCTAACTGAGAAAACTAATTTAGACCCATCTACCAGTAATATAATATCAGTCTTAATTCGGTTACTCTTATATCTATTTGTCAATTAACAGAAGCTCAGAAATGGTATCTGAATGTACCAAAATATCTATATCCTTTGATATCTGCAAGTAGAGTTTAAATTAATAACAGAAGGTTTGAACTGGAACTCCTTTAGAAGTTTGGCTTCATATGAGTTCTATTTACTACTTAAAATATGTTGAGTGGACGCAGCTAAGACAAGACTTTAGTAGGAAGGTTTTTTATATCAACTAAAATAATAAGGTTACAGTGTCTTTACCAGTTACATAAGTCTGACTTAAGGTGGGGGCACACTGGGAAAATACATTTGCAAACATTTTCATTGAAATCCAATTTGCAATTTGATTTGAGCATGCTCATACCCCTTATTTATTTGGTTTCTCCCAAGTATTTGAGGCACTGGTTTATGTTTGCATGAATGTTTAAGAAAGAGCTGCTGTGCACTCAGATAAAGGTGTGTGAAAAAATATATTCATGCATAACTACAGCATTTGTGCCAAAAGTGCTGACACGCATATCTCTGCGTGGGAGAGAGAGAGAGTAAGGACCAGATTCTGTGCTGTACCACTCAGGACACACAGCACATGAAACTCAGCCTGGATAAGGGAGGAGGGCAAAGTTCACTTTCTGATGGAGCTGCTTTATGTCATGTCAGCCTTGTAGGGCCATATGTGCGCTATGTTTCTGTGCAAGGCAGATCACATATATGATTTGATCAAGTGGCCACACAGACACGTCAGTGTGATGTTCCAGAGTCATGAGTTCCGTTACTAAGGAGAAAATGGGGAGGATGAGGTTTAAGGAAGCAGCACCAGTTAGAGAGAAAACAAGGGTCACAATAATTACATGATGTGACTGTAACGAGCAAATTGAATGTAAAGTCTGCTAGACAGTGAATTTAGCTTACATCTTTCACTCAAAAGGGGGAAGGAATCAATTTTAAAATGTGGCTTCTCTTCATATAGACAGGCAAATAAATACTGTTCTGTGTGTGACAAAGAACAGAATGAATTTCAAAAGTCCGAAAATTCCTGGGCTTAAAGTCTATCTCCCCCTGAGGTGCTCCTTCTCCCTCTACCTGAGATAGTTAAAGCTCCAATTGATTTGTTATGGTTCTTTATTATATAAAGCTTACATTATCCTCTAATTAAAGAACAGAAATATTATTTGCAACTAAGGTGAACAATTACCATGAAGATTAATGAATAACTATAGCACACTCAACTGGTAGATAAGCTACAAACTGGCATTTGTTTGCAGAATTATTTGGTGAAGAATTATGACCAAGCAAATAAATGTGGGAAAATTGTGGATAGTTTGAAAATGGAGGAGGAGGATACATTTGTCAAATCAATGGATTTATTAATTTTTGCCTACTTCTACCTCAAATAAAACAATCAAAAGCCATTTGCACAGAAAGACAGCCAGCCATTCCTTTTTAATTCTATAGCAGAATAGGAGTCCTGATGGACTTTCAGCCTTAGAAGGTAAACAAAGAAATATCAGTGTGAATACCAAAGTAGTTAAGCCCTTTCTGGCGATTGTGTTATTAGTAGGGCTGTCTATTAATCACAGTTAACTCACGCAATTAACTCAAAAAAATTAATTGTGATTGATTGTACTGTTAAATAATAGAATACCAATTGAAATGTATTAAATATTTTTGGATGTTTTTTCTACATTTTCAAATATATTGATTTCTATTGCAACACAGAAAACAAAGTGCACAGTGCTCATTTTATATCATTAATTTTGATTATCATTTTTACAGTGCAAATTTGTAAACAAAATAAATAGTATTTTTCAATTCACCTCATACAAGTACTGTAGTGCAATCTCTCTATTGTGAAAATGTAACTTACAAATGTAGACTTTTTGTGTTACATAACTGCACTCAAAAACAAGACAATGTAAAATTTTAGAGCCTACAAGTCTACTCAGTCCTACTTCTTATTCAGACAATTGCTAAGAAACAAGTTTGTTTACATTTACGGGAGATACTGCTGCCTGCTTCTTATTTACAATGTCACCTGAAAGTGAGAACAGGCATTCACATGGTACTTTTGTAGCCCGCATTGCAAGGTATTTACATGCCAGATATGCTAAACATTCATATCCCCCTTCATGCTTCGGCCACCATTCCAGAGGACATGTTTCCATGCTGATGATGCTTGTTAAAAAAATAATGCATTAATTAAATTTGTGACTGAACTCCTTGGGGAGAATTGTATGTCTCCTGCTCTGTTTTACCCACATTCTGCCATATATTTTATGTTATAGCAGTCTTGGATGATGACCCAGCACATGTTCATTTTAAGAACACTTTCACAGCAGATTTGACAAAACGCAAACAAGGCACCAATGTGAGATTCCTAAGGATAGATACAGCACTTGCAATGCTAGCTACAACAGTGTCATGCGAATGCCTGTTCTCACTTTCAGGTGACATTGTAAACAAGATGTGGGCAGCATTATCTCCTACAAATTGTAACCAAACTTGTTTATCTAAGCGATTGGCTGAAGTAGGACTGAGTGGACTTGTAGATTCTAAAGTTTTACATTGTTTTATTTTTGAATGCAGTTTTTTTTAATACATAATTCTGCATTTGTAAGTTCAACTTTCAATATAAAGAGATTGCAATACAGTACTTGTATTAGGTTAATTGAAATATACTATTTTTGTTTTTTACAGTGAAAATATTTGTAATAAAAAATATGAAGGGAACACTGTCCACTTTGTATTCTGTGATATAATTGAAATGAATATATTTGAAAATGTAGAAAACATCCAAAATATTTAAATAAACGGTATTCTATTATTGTTTAACAATGTGATTAGTCACAATTAATTTTTTTAATTGCTTGACAGCCCTAGTTGTTCTGTTACACAAGTTAGACAATACGCTGTATAAAAGGTTTTATCTACAAGGTTATATTGAGACAGCTTCAACAGAGACAAAGCTCATGGGAAGATTTTCCTGGTGTAAATTTTCACAGCACCAATGAAGAAAACTTGTCTAAAAAAAGGGTTGTGACTGGTTTCCACCCAACCATTATATTCCTCCTTGGCCACAGAATGTATAAATGTTGGCATCTGTCTTAAGTGGCCACCCAGCACCCCAGTGAAGGGCAGTTGTTTTAACAGTAAAGTAAAATTGTAATGGACCATAACTTTGGTGTTGCTTCGAAAGGGGCAGTTTAATAAAAGGGGTTGCCTAATGGCATTGCTCCTTAGGACAGATTGTCCTGGAGCACACACTTCTGTAAAATAGTATCTAATATTTTATGATAAAAATATCAAAATTTAATAGCAAACTGAAAAGTCTAAAATAATGATATGTGAAGAGCGAAAAAAATCAGCTGTGCATTGAGGTAATTTCCTTCAGACTTCACTAATCTATTTTGCATAAAGTCCAGCTGACTTTAAAACATTTGCACAGCCCAATTTCCTATATTTGGGAAGATAAACTTTTAGAGGGGCATGAAACAAAATGCTGGATATCACTTGTGAGTAAATGAGCATTGGCCCAAGTCATTAACCATACATCAGACTTCAGATACTGTAATGCATTACAAATTCTTCTAATTGCTTTGTTCTTACAGAAAGGTGTTGGGGATACCAAACAGGGCCTCCTTAAAGCTGCTTCATAGAGACACTGTACAATGTAAGACATAAAATGTGAGCAATCCTCTTTGTTTTATCTTCCCCCGCAATCCTTCTCCTGCTCGCACACAAATCAGCACTTTAAAAGGAGATTGTTCCTCATGCTATTATGCTTGGTGACAATGTATATACCACTGTCAGCTACCATTTTTAACAAGTTGTCATCGCCTCCGTTGGTTTGGCACAGCTAATTATGCTTTTTGTGTTAAACTGCACTAATCTGTCCAACTGAACAGTTTAAACTTGTTTAATTCACATTCAGGATATACCAATTTGATAAGGGGTAAAACAGAGCACAATATCAAAGACCAGGTCACATAGAAAATTATCACATAAATTCACATCTCAGCTACAGATTCTAATAGGATTAATCCATTGAAATCACAGCTTTGATAGACCAAAGCCTTATTATTGGTCTCCTTGTTTTATTAAGATTACTATGTACAGACTCTAAACTTTATGAAGTTTCATAAATGCCACAGCTGTTCACTTACAATCCAATGAATACTGGATACTTCTATAATACCCAGATTCCATGGCTTCCAAATTTTTATACTCTGCACACAGCATTCATTCCAATGTGACTTCCTTTTATTTCCTGCACAGTTACTGAATATGCTGTGGGCTTGATCCATAAAGTCCATACTGCCTCATGTAAACCCTCATCATACAACTCTCTAAGCCTAGACAATTAACCAAACTTGCTCATTATATGAAAGAGACCCTTGACCAGGCCTGAAAATGAAATACCCTGACAGACTCTTCTCACAGTATCTCTTGCTTGAATGGTAAACAAGTTTTGCTCCCCTCACCCCATACAGCAAAAAAGGCTTTTTCTCATGCAATTTTTGGCACAATTTTTCAGACCTAGGTAATTCTGGTAAGGCTGAACGTTTGTGGGTTATTGGCTATTCCAGGGTAGATCGCTCTCTCTCTCTCTGCACTCCCCATCACCTGCCTGAGATGCCATCCCAACAAAAGTTTTGTCAAAACTGATATGTTCCTACAAAGCTTGCGTGATACATGAAGGGTGGGTGAGGGGGAAGTAGCTCCCTTTGATGGACGCTCAGCCAACCAGCTGTTAAATCCCTCTTGGTCTGTGCTCTGCTTGCTTTACCTGTAAAGGGTTAACGAGCCCACAGGTAAAAGAAAAGGAGTGTGCACCTGACCAAAAGAGCCAATGGGAAGGTAGAACTTTTAAAAATTGGGAAAGAAACTTTGTCTGTTGTTCTCTGGGCTGCAGGGACTTGGAGAAGGAATGATGTAACCAGCTTTAAGCCAGGTATGATTATAGATTATCAATTCAGACCTCGAACCTACATATCTGAGGCTCCATCAAGTAAGTAAAATTAGAGAATGTCTAAAAAGACGCAATTTGGATTATTTCTTATTGGCTTGTGGACTCCTCTGTGCTAACCCTAGATGCTTTTGTTTGCTTGTAATCTTTAAGATGAACCCCCAAGAAAGCTATTTTGGGTGCTTGATTTTTGGAATTAGTCCTTTAAAATCTAGCAAAAGCCTAAGTTCCAGATGTATTTTCTTTCTTTTTGTTTTTAATAAAATTTACCTTTAAGAACAGGATTGGATTTTTGGTGTCCTAAGAGGTTTGTGCAGATGTTGTTTGGTTAACTGGTGGCAACAACTAATTTCCTTTGGTTTCTCTCTCAGCTCTTCCCCGAAGAGGGAAGCGGGGTGAAAGGGCTTGAGGTTACTCCATAGGGAGGAATTCCCAAGTGCTCCTTTCTGGGTCCAAGGGTTTTTTTTGCATTTGGGTGGTGGCAGCATTTACCAAGCCATGGTCAGAGAGAAGCTGTAACCTTGGGAGTGTAATACAAGCCTGGAGTGGCAAGTATTAATTTTTAAAATCCTTGAGGGCCCCCACTTCCTGCACTCAGAGTGACAGAGTGGGGATTCAGCCCTGACAGCTTGGGTTTTAACAAATGGGCATTTTCCAATGAAAAACATTTCATCAAAAATTTCCCAATCTGCTCTACTCACGAGATCCTGATCTTATTTCTAATCCGACCCATTTACAATAGGCCCCTATATTTTTTTTAGTTACTGCCATAAGGCTTGTAACATGCACAGAAAGTGGGATTAGCAACACATGGAACAACAGGGCCCGATTCAAATCCCACTGAAGTCAATGGTAGTCTTTCCACTGACTTCAGTGGATTAGATGTAGTCCCATAAAGAGGCATTTACCTAGAACAGTCAGTTAGTATTTGTTAGCAGAAGTATAGTAGGGTTGCAGATGATTATCTGTCAAATCCCAAAAGAGAAGGTGTGCTGTTTATCAGGAAATCTTTGAAATTAGATACTTCATGCATTGTAATTTATACAGTATATTGATATGCTGTAGTAAGGCCTATGATAGAATAAAAAAAACACAAGAGTTTTGAAAGATGTCATTAGTGAGCATAAAGCAGCTACTACACTAAACAATATGACTTATCCTAGAGCCAGCTATTATTGTGAAATTAAGTATGGTTCAGCAGCATCATGGAGATTTGTAATTGGCTTGGAAATTTCTCTCTCAAGAGGAGGAGATAGACAAAGGAGATTATTAAAGACATTCAGACTGGATTATAGCATAGGATACTATTTCACCAAAGGGGAATTAAGGAACGTGCTGACTTCACACTCAGTTATTTGAACATATGGTGTGATCAGCACTTCTAACAACATAATTTCAATGTTTCTGATCTATTTTGTCATGGTTCTGTTTTCCTTTGTACTGCAATCACCACATAACTCATTTATTGTTTTGAGGAACAAAGTATCTTGAGTTTACTCTCCACTGAAATATTCATTGTGTCCTGAATGCCAACAATGTACTTGATGTATTGTTTTAGAGTAGGTCAATGTAACTGGCATGAACATATCACACAGTTGTACCATCAGGATTCAATTTCATGTTTTTAATCCATACAGATTTTTATTTCATAACATTCTCCCTACAATTTTAAAAAAGGTCAAATAGAACTAAGAATTTTCAATATATATATTTTGAGGGGTGGGCGGGGCTTAACATTTTGGAACCAAATTTTCAAAGATGGCTCTGCCCAGATTCAAAAATTACATCCACAAGTTTATATCTGCAATTTTTGCATAAATTGTGGAAGTAGAACCAAATTACCTGATCTGCCCATACAAAATAAAGGTCATTTGTTCCCACAATATATTTTGGGAATGAATACGAATGTTTCTGTTGAAAACTTAACATTTTGAAAGCTTACCATGTTGCACCTCTAAAATACATTTAGCAAATTTCCACATTCACCTCATTCAGATTGTTCCTGAAAACTCACTTCTGAAGCATCAGCTAAAAAAAAAAAAAAAAAAAAAAAATGAACAGTACATTTACAAAAAAAAAAAAAAAACCCACCCAACAATGGTTAAACTATGAAATAATGTCATATTTTTGTAACACAACATACTTTTCCTTCTCCATTCTTGAGATGAAATCCTGCCTCCACTGAAGTCATTGAGATTTTTGTCACTGATTCCAATGGGACTGGATATCACCCCAGTATAACTTTGTTTACCTATCCAGTCCACCATTTAGAACCTGGGCTCTTCAGGGTAGAGACTTATCTTCAATGTGTTTACCATACAATTCCTATTGCATGTGAGTACCATAAAGCAGCACCTGGTGTCCAAGTCCAAATTAAGTGGTTTTTAGGTTGATTTGAATTTAATAGTTCAGAAAATAGGCAGACTTGAAGAATTACAAATATTTATTAAAAGACGTGTAGAACAAGGGGGTATGGCAACAAAAAAGGTTTTTTCCCCAGTGTTGCAGCTTACAGTTTATATTCATTGAATTTTCTTTCTGTGCTTGCAGAAACAAAATCAATAAAGCCAACTGCTGAATTCTACTCTTGCTGAACCCTGAGGGATTGTCTTGCACTTAATGTGTCTCGGATTTCAGCCTGGAAGCAGAGCCAGAACAACTGAAAGGATAATAAAGGTTAATAGTCGGGTCTTTATAATTCACCTCTGACCTTGCTGTCATTTCATTTTTCACATAGCTGGCAAGTCACAATGGCTTTATTTCTGTTATATCAGTTTAGTACACTATTTCTTCTGTAATTTAAGGATGGCGATAACGTGACTGTAACAGACTTAAAGAAATGACCTAAGACACGTTTTGTTAAAGGTTTTTGCTTCCATTATTACATTTTCTTTTGCTATGTTATGTGTAGTATGTAGCTCTACCACTATTCCTTCAGTACACACTGACTAGAAAGAGCCACATGCAAAGGTTGAATGTGATCTTGTGACATTCCTTGGCGCTTTCTCTTGCATCCTGGTAAAAATCAGCTTTTATCAACCAGCATGGAACAACACTTCCCATCTTTTCTTCTGTGTTGGGAGGACCTTAAGAGAAAAGGATGGAGGAAATTATATCCCAGTTTTCAAGACCTTTTCCATATTTCCTATAGAATAATGTTGGATAGTTATATATATTTCTAACAGTAGAGATAATTCACCTGTAAACGATACAGTATCAAGTAGATACTTGATAGCTTATGCCCAAATAAATCTGTTAGTCTTTAAGGTGCCACCGGACTCCTCCTTGTTTTTGTGAATATAGACTAACACAGCTACCCCTCTGATATTTAGTATCAAGTAGGAGAGTTTGTATGTTTTGGCAATGGCTTAGTTCAACAATTTCCAGAATTTCTCCTTAGTCCTTAAAATGATTACATCTTCTGCTTATTATTAGACTCAAATCAACATAGGAAACTGGTAGAGTTGCAGAGGTGTGTTTTGCTGTGATCCAATTAACTTAAATCATATTTCACATTCTAAATCGTTCCTTCTTTCCCTCTCTAACCATCTTTTCTTCCCCAAAACACACATCATTTTCATCAGAATTTTTCATGTTTTTATCAAAAAACTAAAAACCTGGAAGTGAAAACATTTTTTGGATTTCAGTTTTCTAAGTTTTTCTTACAAAAATGTCCATTTTGTTAAAAAGCCATTTTTTGTTTAAAAATATGTTTTGATAAAAATTGTAATTGGTTCTGCTCAACTCTTCCTTTTATAGTATTTAATTGTATGTTATCCTTGCTACAGCAGTGCAAAGTGCTGGTTACATTTAAAAGAAATTAAAATTTGTTAAGGTAAGCAATGCTCAATTAAGGATCCCAAACAATCGTAACTTATTCAGAGGTGATATGGGTAAGGGGAAAAATATGGATAAACATTAATGTCTCTTTAAAAATCTGTTTAATCTAATCTGGGACCATAAACATTAAATATCTAAATCATAACCATTTTATTTCATGATATTTGGGCTCCTCAACTGTGTATATCAGTATATAAAAATAGCTCAACTCAGCCTTAACTATGGAACTACAAGCGGCACTTCCATAATGAATGTTATCCATGTTGTATCCAGGATCAAGCAAACAATGAAGTCTATATCCACATAATTATGTCAGTAATGAATGTAGCTCTATGGGACTCACGGTCAAGATTATGATAGCATGACAAAAGTGTAACAACTTTGTTAGGATACATTATATTAGTTGTGCCTTACTGTTTGTTACTACTCTACCTGTACCACTATCCCAAATACAGGAGATTTGTCCCTAAAGAAACCAGTATTACAGTTCCTCCAAATACAAGAGAGTAGGCCTAAGTGGCAGGGTTTTTAGTTTATATTCTTTATTACAAAAATATTGTATAAATAGTTGAATCTCAGCAAGATGTCACTGTAGACCCTTTTCACTATTAAATGAAAGACAGGATAGCCCTGTGGTTAAAGTACTGGACTGGAACTCAAGAGATGGGAACTTGTGTTTCTGGCTTTGTCAGTGACTTCCTTTGCAATCTTGGGTGTCAGCAGTCATTGACTTCAGGGAGACTTCTCGTGTGCCTAAAGTTAATAATGTCCTTAAGTAACTTGCTGAAGTAGGGCCTTAATCTCACTGTGCTTCTGTTTCCCATCTGCAAAATAATAACACTTCTCTCTTCCACTCTCTGCATGTCTTGTCTATTTAGACTGTAACTCTTGGGGAAGGGAATGTTTTATAATGTATGTAGGAACAGCTTCTGGCACAGGGGAGTCCTGATCTCAGGAAGGGACTCAAAAGGCTACTGGAATACAAATAAATGAATGCTCTAACCTGCATTTCTGGGAAACATGTCACATTACCAAAACATGCATATTTTGCAACCAGGTTCTGCACAGATTTTTCAACACGCATACAAAAAAGTGTATGAGCACAACTTGTATGCATTATTACCTTTATTGCATGTGCAATCATGTTAATTGTGCCTGAATTTTTGCAAGTACAATTTTAAAAAGCCTGGAGCTAAAACACTTAACTCATCAAGAACTCAAAAACAGATAGACCAGCTAAAGCCAGGTACTAAATAATTAAAACTAAAGTGAAGTGCTAGAAGATACTCCACCCAGCTGTAACAACAAAAAGACTGAAAGTGACAGCTATAAAGTAAGTTTTTAGATTCAGAGGCCCAACTGGTCTGATAATTTCTATGAGACATGTTTTCTGCAACCTCTTTCAACATCACACTTTCCTGAGGGACGGCTGTTATACCAGACAAGATTAGGAACAAATGAATAAACAACCAGAGTGCTGTACAAATTACTGAAGAACCCTGTGACGGGACAATCTGTTTCTTCTCTTGACTCTCTCCTTGTTGCTAGATGGTGCTGGTAGCCCCTTCATTCCTTCTGGCACGAGAATGCTAAGGGGCCATACAGTTTTCAGTGCCCCATCCCTTTTTTTCCCCTTTCTTTAAACCAAAGAATAAAAAAGGTGAAATGAGTAATATTTGGTAAATTGAGATGGAATCAGGAGCTCATGAACTACTTGCCAGCCCATTAGTGAGTTAGTTCAGGTTAGGCTCCAGTAGGATCCCATCACTCTTCCCAAACCAGATGCTAGCAGGGAAGAGCCCCTTACCTCAGAACCTCCTGTCCAGGTGCACCAGCAACAAGGAATGAAAGAACCAGAGCAGGGCCTCCCCAGGTTATTGCCTGTCCCAAGGAGTAGCAAGGACTTCCCCAACAATAGTTAAGAACAGTGGAGAAGGCAAAGGTTCAGCCAAACACTCTCCAGCACCTGCATACCAATATGACCAGCAGACTGTTTTTTAATATGAACTCTAGCATCATTTTCTGTCTGCTGGCTGGTTACAATTAAAGGTATGTCTCCCTTCCCTGAGGCATAAGCAATTAGCAATGGATTCACCAGTGTTTTTCCTCAAACACTAAGAATATACTGTAAAAAGAAAAAAGGGAGGTTAACATCACATACGAATATCAATGGTGACAGCACTGTTTAGCATGTGTTGTCAGCTAGAGATAAGCTGAATCAGACAGATTGCATAGATTTACATTTTATAAAATTATCATTTAGCTCAGATGACTATTGACTGAGTAAACTCATTTCCTATAGCCATTATTAGCTCACTGTATAAATGAACAAAGCATGTGATTTATTCAAATATTTGCTTATAGATTGCTTGTGAAACTTGGTATGATATTGGAGGGAAACATCTTTTTATTCAAATTATTTATAAATTCAGCAGCAGAAAGAGAAATAAACAATCAGCCTACAAAAAATATAACATTTCTTAAATGTTAGAATTTTCCCACCAAAGCAGACATACTTCAGCAATTGCATTAAGCTATTTGTACATTAATCTATTTGCCTCACCTTTTTGTTCTTTTGTTCTGGCTCTTGTTGCACATGAACCTACTCTACATTCCATCAGCCCTTTTGGCTGCAACACTATTTCACATTCCCACATGCCATAACTTTGTGGCCAGAAAGTACAATTGGCCACAGAACCTTCACCCCTGAATCATAGATACTATGGTGATGTATGCACTAGAATTATCTTAGATAGGTAAGTAATTCTACTATGTACATTTCCATGGCACAATTCACCACAGTATCCAAGTACCACACAGACCATAGAAGTTCCCCAAAATAATTCCTAAAGCAGAACTTTTTAGAAAAACATCCAATCTTGATTTAAAAACTAACAATGATAGAGAATGCACCACAGCCCTTGGTAAATTGTTCCGATGGTTAATTACTCTTACTCAGGGCCGGTGCAACCACTAGGCAAACTAGACAGCCGTCTAGGGTGCCTAGTGGTTGAGGGCGCCTAAAAGCCTGCTCAGGCGAGGAGGTAGAGCGGAGGTGAGCTGGGGTGGGGGGGCGTGGGGAGGGCTGCCCGCAGTAATGGGGGGGGCGCACAGGGAAACCGCTCCCTGCCCCAGATCACCTCCATTCTGCCTCCTCCACTGAGCACACAGCCCCCACTCTAATTCTCCTCCAATCGGTGTCGCAAGCCTGGGAGGGGAGGAGAATTAGAGTGGCGCCAGCATGCTCAGCGGAGGAGGCGGAGTGGAGGTGAGCTGGGGAGGGCTCCCCGGGCAGGGTTAGCTGCTGCACAGGGTGGGTAGCTGCTGTGGGGGGGGGGCTCCTCGGGCAGGGGCGGGCGTCGGGCTTCCCAGATGGGGGAGGGTGGTGGGCTGGGTTAGCTGGGTGGAAGGGCGCAAAGTGGACATTTTGCCTAGGGTGCAAAACTTCCTTGCACCGGCCCTGCTCTTACTGTTAAAAATCTATGCCTTATTTCCAGTCTGAATTTGTCTAGTTTCAGCTGCCAGCCATTGGATCATCTTTCTCTGCTAGCTTGAAGGTCACATTAATAACTATTTGTTCCCCGTGTAGATATTTATAGACTGTAATAAAGTCATCACTTTAGCTTAACAAAAAAAAGGCTAATAGACTTAGCTCCTTGAATCTCTCCCTAAAAGGCATATTTTTCTAATCCTTTAATCATCCCAATGGATCTTCACCAAACCCTCTCAACTCTATCAACAATCTTCTTGAACTGTGGGAACCAGAACTGAACACAGTATTCCAGCAGCAGTCACACCAGTGCCAAATACAGAGGTAAAATAACCTCTCTACTCCTACTCAAGATTTCCCTATTTATGCATCCCAGGATCGCATTAGCTCTTTTGGCCACAGCATCACACTGGAGCTCATGTATAGCTGATTATCCATTCCAACCCCAAATCTTTTTCAGAGTCACTGCTTCCCAGAATAGAGTCCCCCCTTTGTAAGTATGGCCTACATTATTTTGTCCTAGATATATACATTTACATGTACCTGTATTAAAATCCACATTCTATACTTGCACCGAGTTTACCAAGTGATCCAGATCACTCTGGATGAGTGACCTGTCCTCTTTATTATTTACAACTCCCCCAAGTTGTGTCATCTGCAAACTTTCAGTGATGATTTTATGTTTTCCATCCAGGTCCTTGATAAATATGTTAAATAGCATATAGCCAAGGACTGATCCTTGCAAGACCCCACTGGAAAAAGACCTACAAAATGACAATTCCCCATTTACACTTACATTTTGAGACCCGTCAGTTTTTAATGTGTGCCACGTTAATTTTATATCTTTCTAGTTTTTTTTAATCAAAATGTTGTGCTGTACTAAGTCAAATGGCTTACAGAAGTCTAAGTATATTATGTCAACATTTTTACCTTGGTCAGCCAAATTTGTAATCCCATCCAAAAAAATATCTAGTTAGTTTGACAAGATCTATTTTCATAAACCCATGTTGATTGGTAATAATATTACTCTTTTAATTTTTTATTAATCAAGATTGAATCAGTCATTCTATTCTCTTGCCTAGGATCGATGACAGGCTTATAATTACCCTGGTCATCCAGTTTTACCCTTTTTAAAAATTGACACAACATTAGCTTTCTTCCAGTCTTCTGGAACTTCCCCAGTGCTCTGATACATTTTGAAAAATCAACTTTGATGGTCCAGCAAGCTCCTCAGCTAGCTGTTTTAAAACTCTTAGATGCAAGTTATATGGACTTGCTGATTTAAAAATGTCTAACTTTAGTAACTTCTATTTAACATCCTCCAGAGATATTAGTGGATTGGAAAGAATGTTATCAGCATATAATGAGACCACATACTCTTTTTTCCCCCAAATACAGAACAGAAATATTTATTGAACACTTCTGCCTTTTGTGCATTACTGTTGATAATGCTACCACTCATCTAGTAATCGACCAATAACATTGTCAGAATCCTTTTAATTTCTAATATAGTTTTTAAAAACTCATTGTCCTTAACTGTGCTGGCCATAGATTTCTCTTTGTGTCCCTTTGCTTACACTATCAATTTTTTACCATTCCTAAATTCTGATTAATTAATATAAATCAGAATTTAGGAATGGTAATATATATATATACACACACACACACACACTTTTTTTTTCAAAAAAACAAAAAACAAATTCAGATTCCTTCACTTCCGTTCTCAACCAGGCCTTTTTTTAAACCACCACAACTTTTTGTTGTTGTTGTGGGCTTGTAGCTTTTTGGGCATATAGTAAGGTGTTCTTAAATGATTCCCAGTTATCATTCACTTTTTTTATTAAAATTATTTCTCCCAGCTGATTTGGCTTATAAAATTGTTCTCAGATATTTGAAATTGGCCATTTTAAAGCACAAAGTATATATATTACTCTTCATTGGTCTGGATTTTATTCTGCTTGCACATTATAACTGTTATCAACTCATGATCGCTTTAACTAAGGTACCATTAATTTTATTTCTGTGAACAGTTCCTCTTTAACTGTTAGGACACAGTCTAATATAGAATTCCCCCATGTTGGCTGCAACACTTTTTGAGTTAGGAAATTGTCATCTATTATATTTAGAAATTCTAAAAATGTTTCAGTACTGGCAGTATGAGACTGCCAGCACATGTCATTCAAATTGAAGTCCCCTATGATCACACAGCATTTTTTCCTACACATTGTAGATGTGTGCGTAAAGAAGCAGTCATCCTGTTCCCTAGTGTGATTTGGTGATCTGTAGAAGACACTAATTAGTATCTCATCTTGTTCTTTATCTGTTAGCACATTGATCCATCAGCATTCAAAATCATTTTCTTCCAAGTTATCAGTGTCAGAAACAGGTTTTTGACAAAGTGCCACTCCTACTCCATTTTTGCTGACTCAATCCTTCCTAAATATAAACAACATTTAACTTTCTAATTATGCAAACCAAGTTTAGGTAATATATTGAATTTATACTTATAAATGATCAGTTCCAAATTTGTCTTGTTTATTACCCAGGCCCCTAGGCAAATAAATAATTTCTTCACGTCCTTTGGTTCCTTGATTAATTTTGTTCTCAACATCTTGATTTATTGTTGAGTGCTGATATCATCCATTTTTACCCTCCTCTTTTGCTATTAGTTTAACTCCCTCCTAACTATTCTATCCACCCTGTTCCCAAGATGATTGACTAACTTTTGTGGGGAGAAGGGGCTGTATAGATTGGATGGCCTCCACCTCAGTCGAAGGAGGACTGATATCCCAAAAAAACCAAAGCCCTCCACCTATGATCTAACCAGCAATTCACTTCCAGAAGCATTTGACTTGTATCTTCCTTTACTCAAGAGACAGGAAGGATCTCATAGAAGATCACTTGGACATTCTTCTTCTTCAGCTGTCTTCCAAGTTCCCTGAAGTCATCTACTAATTGCAAGATATCCCTTTGTGTAGTGTCATGTGTACTGATATGAACCATCACCAATGGATCCTGTCAGCTTCAGAAGCCTATCCGATCTTCAAGTGATGTCTCATGTCTTGGCTGCAGGAAGGCAACACAATGTCCTGCTATCTGCCTGTCCCTTGCAGGTTTTTCCATTGATTCTTCTGAGTATTGAATCTCCAACAAGAATTGTCTGTCTACCTTGGCTGGTTGGAGAACTCTTTGAGAGTAAGTGTGATTTTCTTACAGGTTGGGCCAAGCGGCCATCCACATACATGTCCTGTACATCTTTGTCCCCTTGGACCTGCTGGATCTCGAGAGGTATGTTCCATAGTTTCCCCATTGAAAGCCTGGTATAGATTTGAAACTTCTAGCTGAGTGGAATTCCTCCTGCTTCTCTTTTCTCTGGTGGCCAGCTATCTCCAACTGTGTAGAATATTGCTGTCATCTCTTGCCTCTAGTGGTTAAGAACTGCCAGGTCTCCACTCTGACTTCCTCTCTCATCAATTCCTTTGTGGCCAGCTCCATTTTTCCTTGAACCTAAGGTACTTGTTTCCTGAATCTGGTTGTCTAGGCACTCTTCAGCTTCTTGGACTCTTTGTAGTTCCTCCAGCAGTCACCAACTAGCATTTCAGGCATAAGAAATCCCTTGTGGCTTCAAGCAGAAAAGAACATGTCACACCTCTTGCAGGTCACCACCACTGTTCCAATGCAGGCCATCTTGATATCACACATAGTATTGAGCCTCTCACACTCCCTCTCCAAACTCCACCTGAAACTTTCCTGTTAGCTTTCTTTGTTTGTGGCTCTCAAGATTGCCTAGCAAGTGATTTTTTTATATGAAGTCTTCCCTGCTTAGCTCAGTTCAGCCCCACCTCTCACCACCAGGAAGCAATTAACCACTCAGACTTCAAACAACTGGGCTAATCTAAGTCCAAGGGCTAAAGCCTTGTGGTCTTTAGCAAGGCACTGATCAAAACTCCAAGGGCTTACCCAGGGTCCAGCTATAAAACCCATACACAGAGAACAACGAAACAAAACCCACAGTCAGACCTAATGCCACTCACCAAGTTCCATTTCTTCCAAGCAGAGTCTGCAGTTGGGGCTACTTCCCCTGAAATTTTCCTGTTGATCGAAACATTTTGTTTTGACAGACTCCATTTTGATTTCTTTTCTTCTTTTTTTTTACATTTTGCATTCTATTTAAGATCACAGACTAGTTTTTTTAAAAAATGACTATTCATTTCAAAATGAAAAATTAAATTTTTTTACACATTGGAATTTCTTCCTGGTTTTCTTCTGAAATGAAATTCCAGAAAAAATTATCAGTTTTGCTAAGTGTTTTGATTTTGATACACCTGCATTCTGACAGAAAATGTTTCTGCTGAAAAATTTCTCCAGCCAGCTCAAACAGTCCCTTTGCGTACAAGTACAAACCTATAGATCCTTGCAGAATTGGAAATGCTGCTTCCCCAGCAGCTCATCATCTCTATACATCAAGTAAATTTTGTAGAAGAAGCAAATCAAAGCAATAAACTCTGAGGGATGAAAATTTGTAAAATTTGAGAGGACAGACTCCGGCACTGCCCAGAGTGTGGACATTTGATCTTAACAGGATTGGAAAAGATTTGTCACAGAGTTTTTGAATGGGATCTGGAAGGGTTGACTTAGTTTTGTGGAAAAATTAAGTATCAAAATTTGATCTAAGAATGAATACTAGACTGAATATCAGAAAATATTTAACAGTGGGATCTCTCATGGGAAGTGATTGAATTTTCCCCACTTATTTATTTACCACAAATCATTCTCTAGGTGGGGAAAGAGCACTCAAGAATGCAGTATATGGCCTTTTTTTGGCACGTTGGCAATATGTGAGTGTAAAAGACAAAACAATAACTAATTTTCATAATTACACTAATAAGAATATTTTAAAATTGAATGAGATCTGATTCCTGGTTACAGATCATGCTAACTTTGTATCTTTGATCCTACATCTTGATCTGTGTGACATGCTGATCCCAACTGTGCTGTCTCAGAAACTTCCTTTGTGTTTCTGACTTGATGGCTCTGATAGATCAGATTTATCTGGAATCTTAATGGTGGTCCCCACAAGTTAGAGTTGGTTTTAGTGTGTTTGTAATTAATTTTATTTAGTTATTGGTTAAAAGAAACAGGCAGAAAAAACAATCTTTAAAAAGAAGCACAGAAAGCAGAACACACAGAAGACTAGAGATGCCTCAAGGAACAGAGACAGGAGTGATGTACCATGGGCACCTTTCCTTAATTAATGAATGTGGTATCCTCTAAATGAGAAGCAGGACAGATGCCACTGACATTTTATTTGTTATAAGTAGAAAATAAAGTATATCTAAGGACTACAGGTAATTGATCTGTTCTGTTTTAGGATTTCACTATTTAGTTTGCATACAAGCATTATTTTGAATGGTTTGGGGACTACTCAGCAGTATCCCAAGAAATTATTTGGGGTTGCGGGTTTTTATTTGTTTTGGGGGGGGGTTGGTGTTGTGTTTGTTTTTGCTTTTCTGTTGCTATTATACTATACATTATACATCATTAACTTGGTCTCTCAGACTGAACAAACACAAAGCAGATTCTCTCCAAATCTAAACAGAAACCCCTGCAAAGGACAGCCCCCACACAAACACAATCTGCCTCAATCCAGTCTCTTACTCTCTCTACTTTTGAGATCCTCTCTTTTACTTCTTCTCAGGTCATTAGTGCCATAATTACAAATATCAAACTAGAATGCTAAATCTATTGAATCCAAACTCATATTTGGGTTCAGCTCAGGTTACTTGAATGTAGGCAGAGAAGAGGCACTGAGATTTTACTTCTATCTGCTTGTTCATCTCTACAAAGACACCTCGAGAATCCTTCTACAATAAAGTATTGTATGTGAAATTTTTAAATTTCTTATGTAATATATAGTCAATAGTCACCTTCAAAGGTATGATCTTGTATTTTAAAAGAGTCAGGTCTGTCATGCATGACTACAGTAGTGAGTATCTGGTGTCTTGTATGCAATGCCAACCTGAGTTCTTTGTGATTAAGTCTTCAGATCGAACTCTTCAGCTTAATCTCCCTCCATCTGTTGAGTTGCCCTAAGAAGGCTTTTAAGAGTTATTGGCTTTTGTAGGAGTTATTAATCCTGTTTGCTATTAAATTTTAAAAATAAAGAATTGATGCATTTTGTTGTATTGCCATCATACTAAAAACATAAAAGGGCAACATTATCATCATGCTGTCGAAATTGATGCTAAGCAATATTTAAATAGGCTGTTGTTGGTGTCACTACGCATAACCCTAGGTAACTCGGGGGGTTGGAAGACCCGAAAGTCGATGAAGCCCCCCCGCTCTATGCCAAAGTGAATCAAAGCCCCTGCATGTTAAACTTTACTAACCTCACAGGCCAGCAGCTGGGAAGCCGTAGTAATAAGGGAAACCTACATGCTTCTAGCTAAAGGACAAGATTACTTGCAGAAAGAAACAGTGAGAATATTGCTGCACAGCCAAGGTCGTGTAATGTAGCCAGAGGGAGAAAGGGGGAGAGATGGGAATGGAGGAGCGGGGGTGAGAAAGGGCGGGGGAAGAAGGGAAAGGCGTGCTGCAAACTGTATAAAAGATAAAGGCTGCTTATGTTGGTGTGCTTGATTTGAGACATGCCTGTCTCCTTGCACCACTTTAAAATCTCAAATAAACTTTGATTGCTTCTCCACCCTGGTGTGTTCCTTGGCATGACACACACCGGGCAACGGACCCTGCTGTTGCTGTCCTCAGGCACTCTGTGCCGGCAACAGTTTTGGCGCCCAACGTGGGGCTCGAGGCTGAAATTTAGCCTTGCCCAGATCCCTCCTAGAGGCCGACGGATTGCGGCGATGACTGACGCCCAGCGCGCACCGGTGACTTCATCGGGGGTCTCGGCAGAGACGTGGTTTGGTCGACAACGGAGGGCACAATGGTGCAACGCGCTCGAGTAGTGGAGAAGCAGCTGAGGGCGACGGTGAAGAACCGGTCCCTTGGATAAGGTAGAAACAGTCCAGTGGTGTGGACTTTTACCTGTTTTGACTTGGGGATGCCCAGTGTCTCCCTAGGATATGGGGCAGGGACAGAGTACTCTAGGCAGGGCAAGGTGTACGCCCTTAGAATGCATTCTGGTGAATTTGAAAGTGTTTAAATCGGATCCATTGACTAAAAGTAAATTAAAAAGGTTCTGTACTATAGACTGGCCTCAGTACCAACTAGAGGACCAGGAAAGGTGGCCACCAGAAGGATCACTTGATTATAACACGATCCTTCAATTACTTCTGTTTTGTCAGCGAATGGGTAAATGGAATGAACATATGTATGTACAGTTGTTTATGTTGCTAAGAGATTTGCAAAATATTTGACCTAAGTGTAATTTGACTCTGACAGGTTCGGTAGTAGCTACTGTTAGTCCCCAGAACCTACCCCCCGCCCCCCACACACAGCTGTAATGGCAGGTCCGGTGTCCCTTTCGGCTATCACACCACCACCATATACAGACAAAGTGTCTTTCTCAGGTCCCAGAGATTGCCCCCTCGGTGGAATTTTATCCATTGATCACCGACACCCTGGTGTCTAGATATGGCTCGGATAGGAATCAGGCCACTACTATGCAGGTCTATACGCATGTGCCTTTTAACCCAGTGGACCTAGCAGCCTTTAAGGCACAGGCAGGGGAATTCTCTATGAATCCCAGCAAGTTTATCTCGGTCTTTGAGGGGTGCCTGGCTAGCCATAAGCTTGACTGGGATAACTGTAATATCCTCATGAGGACCCTGCTGTTGAGGAGGAGGAGGAGGAAGGGGAAAAAAAAAAAGGCCAAAAAATAAAAAAGTTAAAAAAACTGGGATTGGGAGTTTATGAACAATATCAAGCCAATTTGGCAGAGACCATCTAAGAAGGTCAAAAAAGATGAAATGACCCTCACCTTACCCCCCCCCCCCGATAATGCGTGGATAATGACCCTTCCAATTAAGCCCTCAACCATCCAAGCCCCAGAGTGGAGCCAGTGGAAGAACAAAAGAAGGATTAAAAAGCAGCTTTGCTGGACAGTGCTGGCCCAGGGATTTAAAAATTCCCCCACCCTTTTCGGCCAACCCCTGGCCAGAGACTTGGAGGAGTGGGACAATGAGGACAAGGTCCTCCTCCTGCAATATGTAAATGACTTGTTAATTGCCGCTGTGGGTCTAATCCCTTGCCTTAAAGCCACTCTAAGCCTCCTGAACTTTGTTGGACTCCGAGGATATCGGGTAGCACAGAGTAAGGCTCAGATCACCCTCCCAGAAGTACTGTACTTAGGGTTTCCACATAAGGCAGGGGGAGCGTCAGCTTTCAAACGAAAGGAAGGAGGCTATCTGTCAAATTCCTATCCCAAGCAATCATAAACGGCTTAGGGCGTTTCTGGGCATGGCAGGCTTCTGCAAAATATGGATCCCAGAGTTTGGACTGTGGGTTAAACCCTTGTATGAATGCGTTAAGGGAGCGGATCATGACCCCTTTCACTGGTCCTCAGAAGCCGACAAGGTATTTAAGGTTTTAAAAAGGAAAGCTATTGGACACCAGAGGTTGTACCAATTAAAATCCTCAAAAGTGGGTGTGATCATCCTGGTTTGTTGCTCCAAAGCTCTGTATAAAAGTTATTTTACTGAAAAAAGTGTATAATGGCAATGTGTATGTGTTCATTGTTAGAAAAAAATGTATAAGTACTCCTGTTCTTCTTTTTGCGGATACAGACTAACACGGCTGTTACTCTGAAACTTATAAGTAAAAAGTAAAAGTTTCCTTTGTAGGTTAAAAAAAGCCAAAACAAAAACAAACAAACAAACACCAAGTTAACTAAAAAATATAGCTAGCAAGCTCAGTCCAAAAATAAGATGCTAGCCCCATCCAAGGACATTGTTCACAGCTAAGACTTGGCTGACAACCAAGAAAAGGAGGGGCCTAAATGTGCCCAAGCAACTATAAGATCTGCAAAATACTGCCAGGCATTAATAAAATGTGTTAGGTTTCTTTTTTCACAGATAAAAGAAGTGCTAACCAAAGACCCTAGCAGCCCTGGGTCTGCTGGACCACACTAAGCCGTTCCAACTGTATGTGGATGAAAGGAAAGGGGTGGCCCTGGG
The DNA here is from genome assembly GCF_027887155.1 of Malaclemys terrapin pileata. Lineage (NCBI taxonomy): Eukaryota > Metazoa > Chordata > Testudines > Emydidae > Malaclemys > Malaclemys terrapin. The sequence goes on along the minus strand of NC_071510.1, from coordinate 50,993,420 downwards.
AGTGCTTACTCAGTTATTAGGCACCTGGAAACGTCCCTTGGCATATTTCTCTAAACAACTGGATCAAGTTGCCAAGGGGTGGCCGGCATGTTTACAGGCAGTCGCAGCAACTGCCCTAGTGCTTGGGGAAGCTGAGAAACTGACACTGGGGGGAATTGTGCAAGTGTATACTCCCCACATGGTCCAAGCCCTGCTGGATACTAAGGGTGGTCTCTGGCAGCTCGGTATCAGGCTAAACTGTCAAAAAATCCTGTTACCCTACAGACCTGTCCCTCCCTTAACTCAGGCACCCTGTTACTGGAGACAGAGGGGCAGGAACGCGACTGTTTGGAGGTCATAGATGCCCAATACTCCAGCCGCCCGGACTTAAAAGATCAACCCCTCCCGAATGCTAATTATAAGTGGTATACTGACGGCAGTACTACTGTTACAAACAAACAAAGAAGGGATGGCTCCACTCCATGGAAGGAAAAATCCTCCTACCAAAGAATCGAATACGGCTAGTGCTACAGAAACTACATCAGACCACCCACGCTGGCAGAGAGGCTTCCCTACGGCGGCCTGATGCTTTGCCCCTTGTTTTGCTCCAAGTTCGCACTCTCCTTAAGGGCAGATTAGGACTCGGTCCCTTCGAAATTATGTTTGGAAGGGCATGGCCTATGAACGGTACACCGGTTCTGGCAAGGGAGTGGAGGTAGGCTGTGGCTTTTTATCTCAGTATATGTGCTCTCTGTCTGCTGTTCTCTCCACAGGTATACCAGAGATTCGCAGCCTCTCCTGCTGGATGCCCCAATCCACTCCTTGCAGCCAGGTGACTCTGTTCTCGTTCAGACCTGGAAGGACGAGCCTCTCCAAGAGAAGTGGAAGGGACCCCACACTGTCCTACTGGTCTTCCACACAGCAGCAAAAGTCGAGGGACACAAGAGCTGGATTCATCACTCCCGTCTGAAAGCAGTGCCCGCTCCTGAATGGTGGACCGTCCAGCCTACGGAAAAGACTACCAGCAACGACCTGGGACTTAAACTGTTATTCAAAAGACAATAAGGTCTGCTGGGAATGCCCTGTGATCTCTTTGGACAGCCACAGCACACTCCCCGCAAAAACTCTGAGCATTGGTTGTGTTTATTATCACAGGGCAGCCTGGTGGCCTGGTCCCTTTTGTTTTTAGTCTGCCTGCTATTGGTAATTGTTATTTTGTGGGTATTTGGGGAATTGTAATTGTTAGACCCCAGGGTCACCTGCCCAAAATAAAATCAGGTCCAGGGTCTGCCACTGTGTTATTCTTTGCCATAGGGACATTCCTCTCATTGACTCCCGTTTCCCCCCAGGCACATGCGGAATGGAAAGGAATCCCTACAATCTTAGAAACCAATACATATGAGGCCCTGAAGGTTTGCTTTACCCAAGAGTTTAACCTCTCTAATTGCTGGGTTTGTGCCCAAATCCCGCACCATGCAACAGAGTTACCCTGGAGGGTGATCTCCCAAAATTGGTCAAATATCTGTTGGGAATGGTTCAGTAGGGGAAAAAATACCTCGGGTACCCCTTGTCGCAAAACTGTACCATTGAATCCCAGTATGCATTAAGGGACGACCCCTGGAAGCCACAGGCCAACTCAACGCATATCCCTTCCCCTATTAGGCTGTGGTCAGTGACCCCCAGGTTGGTATGCTATCGACAGTTCAAGTCCAGCCATCACACCTGGTTTGCTGGGAATAGCACCTGTCAGTATTATTTATCCCCTGACAGTAACGCTTCCATCCCTGTCTATGTTAACGGCAGACCCTCCTCCTGATTGCTTGTTTTAAAATGCTTCTCCATAAGCTTTGTGCCCCCGTTCCCCAAAAGTCCCGACATACCCTCTCATTTATAACCCCAGCTCCATGGCACTCAATCGTATCTTGTCCACAGAATATGAGAAAACTCAGCCAAAAGCTTGAGTATTCTCAAAGGAGGGAGTTATTGGTGTCACTAGGCATCACCCTAGGTAATTCGGGGCGTTAAAAGACCCGAAAGTCAATGAAGCCCCCCACTTTAGGCCACTAGGTAACTCGGGGGGTTGAAAGACCAAAGAATCGATGAAGCCCCTCCGCTCTAGGCCAAAGTGAATCAAAGCCCCTGCATGTTAAACTTTAGTAACCTCACAGGCCAGCAGCTGGGAAGCAGTAGTAATAAGGAAAACCTACATGCTTCTAGCTAAAAAACAAAATTACTTGGGGAAAAAAAAAAAAAAAAAACACAAACCACCGAGAACAAGCTGCACAGCCAAGATCGTGTAATGTAGCCAAAAGAAAGGGGGGAGAAGTACAAATAAAGGGGGGGTAAGAAAGGGCAGGGGGAAAAAGAAAAAGGCTTGCTGCAAACTGTATAAAAAATAAAGGCTGCTTACGTTGGTGCGCTTAATTTAAGACATGCCTGTCTCCTTGCACCACTTTAAGATCTCAAATAAACTTTGATTGCTTCTCCACCCTGGTGTGTTCATTGGCGTGACGCACACCGGGCAACGGACCCACCCCGCTGTTGCTGTCCTCGGGCACTCTGTGCTGGCAACACTGTTAAAGAAGTAGGATCCAATCAAAAATATAAGGCTACATTTGTATGATTCTAAAACCTGAGGTTTTTGAGATGCATGTCATACTCAGTGCAAACTTGATATTGCATCTGTCTCTGAGGAAAGTAAATCAGTGATGATTGCCCAGTGCTTGAGAGTCCAACAAATAGGAAATTGTGTATGTGCAAATTCCCCTAGTGTTAGGTGACTTGCCCATAGTCACACAGGAACTCTATGGGAGAACAGGGAATTGAACATGGGTTTTCCTAGGCTAGTTCCCTAACCATTGATTATCCTTCCAGTCGCAGCTACTGCACACTGACATGTACATATACAGCACTGCCGAATGAAGAACACACATTACATCATAAAGGGGACTAGTCATGTGACTTCTACTGCATAAACCCCAGGCAGACTATCCAAAGCAATCAGCTTGAGTTTTGTCCAGTGAAATGCTGGTGTGTTAAGTTGCAGAGAACAGCTGCTGAAGATAAAGAGTGTTTTTCCAGCTCTTGTTTCAGATGCAGTATGTTGTGACTACAACATATTTTTAAATGCTAAAATGCTGCATTCTTGAACTAGTAGAGTTTAAATAAAAAAGGAAAGAGCTGATGTCTTTTCTCTGGTCTGTTTATTCTGTGGTATGCTAAACAGGCCATGACTCTTCACTATATTTATAGTGTTTGGCAGTTGTGTTTTTCTTCCTCAACCCCGAGTGTTACTGGGGTCAGTACAGGCATGCGTCTGAGGAAGCAGGAGGGGAATAGATCTGTTTAAGAGCAACCAAAGCAAACCTACTAATGTTCTTTCTTGGCCCACCTAGACCATTTCACTTTTCCACATACTGTATGTTAACTGTTACCTTTATACTATCGAGCTAAGTATGTAAAAAGCAGGAAATGCCTATGTGGGGGTTGCACTTACAACCTTAACTCTGACACCTTCCCCCGCCCGCCTATGTAGTCTGATTATATTTAAATATGTCTCATACTAGTTTTCAAATACAATATAATATCACATTTTTCTGCACCCTAGGAAGCCATGTTGGCCTCCTGACTGTGCACTATTCAAAGACCACAAAGCCCATCTCAGCCCCTTAACAATTTAAAAGGATTACAAAAACTGAGATGAGGGGTGAAATCCTCGCCGCATTGATTTTACTTTCAACCCAGTTGTCCCCACTTTGGAAAGTCTGCAGGGGACTAGATTTTTTTTTTTAAACTAGGTAGCCATATAAGCTACACATGCACATTGAGGGACTCCTCCTTCTGAGAATAGTGCATGTTACACAATTCATAGAAAAAGTGTACTGCATATGCTGAACACATAATTTTCAAAGGCTTATAAGTCAGTCAAACCAAAATAAATTTCTCTTGGAACAATGAAAGGCACTGCACTACACTGAGGGCTATTATTTATTTGCTAAATTTCATCATCAAAGTCCCAGCTCTACAGCTGTTCAAAAAATGGTTACTTTTATAAGGCAACAATTTATAAGCCAAGTCCTTACATGCAAGGAAGGCTTGTTGTTTTCCATCAAACTTCCTTTCTTTTTTAAAAAACTAAATAAAATAATACACCATTTGGCAGACAGCAGGCCTGGAAAATTCTAACCCCAAATTTTAAAGCTTTTTGATATTATCACTGTCAGAAAACACAGAAAAATGCAACAGTCACTGCAATTCTGCTGTAAGAATAATGACATTTTGTATTTATTTTTTCTTAAGATCTTAAAAATCTTTATGAAGATGGATAAGATTTGGTGAAACTCAACAAATCCAAATTTCACATTAGTCCAAGTTAATTCAACATTTAACAATATAGACTCCCTTCATCATAGTCTATGTAATGCAATATTGTAACAGAGGAGAATATAAGTTAGTTCTGTGGAGACAGGGTGTTAGCTTGGGGACAGGGAGTGGGAGCTGTACTTTCGTGTCATAAGCACTTGGCTTTTCATTGTGGTTTCTTATTTTGGAAGTCTCTACCATTATGTGGTGATGGAGAATGAGTAATTACCAGGACTGGCTCTAGTCACCAGCAAACCAAGCACGTGCTTGGAGCGGCACAATTTCAGGGGCAGCATTCCGGCCACCTTTTTTTTGGTTCGGCAGTTGCACTCTTGGAGGGGTTTTTTTGGGGGCGGGGGCGCGCTTGGGGCTGCAAAAAACCTAGAGCCGTCCCTGGTAATTACACTTACCATGCTGTCATATTCTTCCAGTTTAATACCAAGATGATACACACAAAGTGGCACACTTTGATCACAGAAGGGTGCAAGGATTTGAAATGCTTCCAGAAAAGTTTCTCCTCCAGCCATTTCTTATCCCTGCTCCACATAGTACTGTCATTCCAGCAGCTGCTATTTACCACCCATCTTTTTCCTGACTGGCCTGCTCTCAGGTACTCTAGCAGACCGATGATATGCATGTCAAAACTAGCTCCTCCTCCCCCGAAAGGGTACTGGCACTGGCAATTTCTGGCTTCCTCTCTACTCCAACAGAGCAGGGCCGTAGTGCTGCTTATCATCCAGGCCCAGCCAAATCTGAGCAGGGGTGTAGTGCTGCCACATCAGCCCTAAGTGTCACTCAGGCACTTGAAATCCAGGATGGAGCTGTGTGCCTGCCCTTCAGATATCCATGCTCTGAGTTGCAACTACATACACTTACACTACTTCTGAATTTGGTCCTCTCATTGTGAACACAGGATAATGATCCAGAACAATGAGGAAAATCTTTATGCTGAATATGTAATGGCCACTGGAGGCAGAGGACCCCGCAGAAGCAGGGCCGGCTCCAGGCACCAAGCAGGTGCTTGGGGCTGCCACTTCGGAGAGGGGCGGCACATCCAGCTGTTCGGCAGCAATTCGGCGGACGGTCCCTCACTCCTGCTCGGAGCGAAGGACCTCCCGCCGAATTGCTGCCGCAGATCGCGATTGCGGCTTTTTTGTTTGGCTGCTTGAGGCAGCAAAAACCCTGGAGCCGGCCCTGTGCAGAAGGACAACAGTTGCTATATCCTTCAGCAGAAGCCACCATACCTGGAGTAGCAAATTTTCTGCTCTACTGCAGTGGCATAGCTGGAAATTTCGATGGGCCCCCGACTTTCGGGTGGACGGGCAGTAACAGACCATGCTAGCTCATCTTCTCCCCCCGACACCATGCCCTCTTTCTAGCCCCGGTCCCCCCAGACGCAGATCTTCACCTGCTGAGCTGGGTACACAGAGGGGGCGGCTCGGAAAATGGCAAGGCATGGCCAACGGAGCTTAAAGCAAGCTGCAATTTAGCCAGAAATTATGTTTGTTTGTTTTTTAAAGCCAACTGAAGCTGAGAATTTTGTACTATTTGAGCATCCCTCATAGTTTTCTCTGCATTCCCTTTCATCTTTTTGTTATTGCTCACATTTCATCAGTATAGTTACTCTACTGTATTACTGCCACGGTTATTAGGCTGCTGAATTCAAAGTGGCAGCAACAAATGACAAAATGGCATTTATTAGTTCTTTTAAAGGTAAAAATGAACTCCCACTGTTCTCCTAGCCAGCAACCACTCAGCCATCCAGCTACTTCAGCTGCAAGCCCAGGGTATGCTGTAAATCTTAATTTCACAAATGTTATTGAGGTTGGAGCGGTCAGCTGTAGTAACATGAAATTGTGGTGTTTTGGACCACAGAAATCTGTAGTATTTTTAAGACAGGTTTTTTCCCCTCAACAGGATGCAAAGACACTGCAGTCTAAACTTGGTGACCTGAGTGCCTGCAAATTCTCAGCTTTCAGAATGAACAACGAAAGAAGCATGGATTCTGCAGAAAAGTAATTACATGAGTATTATGTTTTAATACTTGAAGCTTTGTAGAGCAGAAATTTTATTTACATGCAGAATCCATTAGGATGTAAAATCAATATTATGGCTTCTCTCTGGTAACACCAGTATTTTGAAAGACCAATGGTGGCTGAAATGTAGAATTTAATGGATTCCTGTAAGTAAAGAGCCACTTTTTATGAGACTTAAAAGGCAGCTGAAATGTTATGTTGAAAAGATAAATAATTATTTTTCTGAGCCTTGCACTTTTCTTTGGGAAGATTGTGTTGTCAACATATGATATTGATTCAATAATATTGACGACCACTGTGTCATCAAAGTAGCTCCCATCATTATTTTAAAACCTTGAGAAAATATTACATCTATCCTTGCCTATTTCATTTTAAGGAATATTAAACAGTGTGTCATATAAGATCTTGCATCTCCTTCAAAATAAAACCAGTTTAATTAGGGCTGTCAAAAATTCACGTGGAATCACCAGATCTTTGAGTGCTCTGCAACTAAAATTTGGCTGAAAAAAAGGAAACACATTGAATCCTGGCAGATAACCAGTTTGCCAGAACTTTTGCTTAGTTTTTAATATAAAAAGGCAAAATAAAAATAGACCGTATATGGAAAACAGCCAATCATCTTTCCCATAGAAATTGCAATTTACCAGTGCAAATGCAAAGCTATATATCTATATATCTATATATAGATATACATATGGCAATTTAGGCTAAGATTTTTTTTAAAAAATGCATGGCTCCTATATCCATATTTAGGCATTGAAATAACTGGCCAGATTTCCAAAAGTTCTCAGTACCCTGCAACTCCCACTATGTCCAGGTATTTTTTACAAGATGGTTCCATGAAGAATTTGCAGCTACTTTGCATGTCAAAACCCCACCAAAAGCTGATTTAATATGCTGAAATTAACAAAAATATTATGGACAAAAAGAAAAGGCCAGCTTTAGAGGTAATTGAAATGAGCATCTGTAGAGAGCCACCAAAGGAAAAGGGCTTTTACAAAGTCCAAAGTCTCAAACATCATTTGAAGCACTATAAAATTAGTGTCACTTAGCATACAAGCAGCTCTATGGAAGTTCTAAGCCTGGCTCTGTGAGGAAGTCAGAAGGTATCCATTTTAATCAATCTATTCTGGTTTCATCCTGATGGAGCTTCACTAAGATCAAATGAGTTACCATGGAGATGAATTTGGCCCTCTTTAAGTAACTCCATCGTCAGGTGGACACAGTAATCTCTTTTTTATAACATGTCATGAATGCTTTCCAGACCAATAAAGTTGGGTTTTAGCTGTGGCTGGATTAAGGCATAGATACTATGGCCCCCGCTCCCAGAGTCACATGATTACATCAGAATCTCAGCCCCATGCAAATCAATGAGGTGTTAACATCTAGCAAATTCAAAACCAAGGACATTCACAGGGAATGTAATCCTTGGGTGAGCAGACCCCTGCCCATTTATATGCAGTAGATGAAGCTTTAAGTGTACATCTAGTGGAGTAATTATTGTGCAGTGGAAGAGTTCAAAAGACTTGTCACTTGCTAACTGTTTCAACTGATGTTAGACAGGGGCAAGTCAAGAATGACGACTGACAGTAGCTTTTACAATAAATATGGACCCCTTCACTGTGCTACCTGGATTCATTTTGGTTATTTTATTTTCTTGCTCTTCATTTTGGCTAATTAAAAAGGCATTTTGCTCATTGAAATTTTGAAGAATAGTATTAGTTTTAAAGCTAACAGCTTGGATTCCACCCCAAAACCTATTGATAGCAGTGCAAATTTCAGAGCACTACTCTTATATGCTCTCCATGTTACCCACCCCTTAATGAGTAGGTGGCAATAGCTTTGATAACCAAATGATCTCAATATGTAGCATTATGGTAATCTAGTCTCAAAATGATAAAGACATGGATAATGATCCACATTCATTATAAAGGATTGCATTCTTCTTACCACATGCAATGGAAAAAAGTGCTTTTGTCTATGAGCTAGAAGAAAAATTCTGTGAGCATTTTTAATCTAGCCCACTACTAGAACAGAGGATCCTCCGCTGATGAGTAGTCTTATGTTGGTTGCAGTAGCACCAAACTAGAACAAATTACATTTATGAACACTGAAATAAAACAAATATTCTAGAATTGCAGAAAAACCAATGAAGCTACCCCTTTTCACCAATAGATTACGATGGTTGAAGCAATATTTTTTTAAAAGGACTTCGTGTCACAGGACACACAAGCTCAAAGATCTGTTATTTAACTCCTGCTACTCCTAAGCTTGTAAATTAATACAAGATCTTTTTGAACATTATTCTGGTACAACAATATACTGGTAACTGCAGTGTTCTCAGGGTGGAAAATGTGTCACTGCATATATTATAAAAACACATACAAATATAAATAGGCACAAAGAGCTACCGAGACCATGAATCTGAGATGTGGCAAGGAGGTTAAACGCGAGGCTAAAGGAAGAAACTGTTGACCTCCAAAACAGAAAATGTGTTTAAAACCAGTAACACTGAGTGTTATTTAATCTATGCAACTAATGAATAACTATAATGACCTTCTGGTCCATGTGTGGGTGCTTTTAAAGTAGGCAAACTGACAGCACTGAAAGCATTTAGGCCTTCTGGAAATTACAGTGATCAAAGAAACAAGAAAAAAAATGCAGGCTTCAGTTGTGGGGACAGGACTGCTATTTAATTTGTTTACTCCATGGGATGTGGTGAGGGACTAATTAACTAAATCAGGGCGTTTTAAAGGCCATTGTGTTTCCTAGAAAATAATCAGTTTCATTTAAAAAAAAAAAATAATGAGGCACTACAATAGCAATGCAGAGAAATTAGATGGGTACAGTTGAAACTGTGGCAGCATTCAGATTGCAGGATGGCAGCGAGGTGGGTTTTTTGTGTTTCTTTTTTAAACCTGGCTTTCCAAAGCTTCGTTCACATTATGATAACAGCAGACCAAAGGTGTAAGCTGTAGTGTAGCTCTCTTCTTAACTACCTAACCATAACTTGTTCTAGTTCTTGAGGAAAGACAAATCAGTGGAATTCCAGCTGGATTGTGCTTGGACTGTACTGCTTGTTTACAACACAGAGCCCAAGTCTGCTCTCATTGAAATCTACAGCATTGTGACCATTAACTCCAGTGGGAGAAGGATCAGGCCCATAATAATGATAATAGTGTCAAATACCTGTTTGCTGATTGTTTTCATTTCTGTGATGCACACCATTAGTGATCTCTCCAGGGTAAGGGTATCTATTGCACAATGGCAAGGAAGAAGCTGGGATTTCTTTTCCTGAAAAGAGGTGTGGCACAAAATAGCAGGAGAGGACTTTAGCATCTGGGACTGAAAATCCAACCCCTTTCCCAAGTACTGAATTCACAAAAAAGACAGAAATTTTAAAAGGGACTATTCTACAAAGTATCATTATTTGATTTGCTAAATAAATTTGTTCTACACCACTGTTCTCAGCTACAGCAGATAATACTGCTCCAATTAGACTCGTGAAGCAATTACTTTTTCATAAAACAATGTGCTTATCTTCTTAAAAGAACAAAAAACTTTTGGTAGTATGGCTATTGGACATGGAATCAGAAT